>NC_058416.1:64742033-64834705 GCF_002201575.2 Neomonachus schauinslandi
ATGGGCAGGTGAATGGGTGTAAGGTGGTGGGTGGGTGGAGAGTCAGAAGGGTGGATGAATGGGTGGGCGGGTAGATAAGAACAAGGCTCTGAAATGCTGCTGGGCAGGGGGAGCGTGGACCCTGAGCACTTTGGGGCACAACTGCGGCTAACACTCGGTCCACCAGGAAAGCAAAGGCACCACCAGAGGAGCTAGGGGGAGATGCCGAGCCTTCCCCTGAAACCTAAACCCACATTTGACGTCTTCCTGCTGACCCAGACATTCTTCCTCACAAGGAGTCCAGCCAAACCCTGCTCCAGAAAATCAAATTATGGGGCCCGAGTCCAATCTGGGTTGAGGAATTAGAGGAATTTCCCAAGGGTCAGGCCGGCAGGGGGAGGCAGGCAGGAGGCCTGGGCTCCAGTCCCGACTCCTCGCCAGCCATCTGTCGGCACATGGCCAGCTGTCCCCCAAGAGGGAAGAGAGGACTGGCCACTGGGCGAACCTCATTCTGCCCCCGCCCCCCATCTAGATAGGGAAGTGGTGTGAGCAGAAGCAGAACCCTGGCCTAGTGGCTCCAAAGCCCACTTTGCCTGGGAGGGCATCGCGTCCCCCACCCTTAACACTGCCAGCATGGTGACTTGCTCCCAGCACGGCTGGCCAGGCCTCATGGGGGCCCATCTTTACCCTGTCACCCCTACTGTGGTCAGATGGTGCCCGCAGCTGCAGGGATAGCTTCTGGCCAGCCCAGAAGGATGGGCACTGAGCCAAGGCTGGAGCAGGAGGCCTGGGCCGGGGAGTTCACACAGGGCGGAGTCCGTGTCTGTCCATCCCCGCCAGGACCACAGTGTTGCTCGGAAGTCAGTGTCAGGCCTGGGGTGGCTGGGCGGGAGGAGGCTGTTCTTAACCTCAAAGCAGTGGGACAAACTGCCAAGGAAAGACAGAGCAGCTCAACTTTGTGAGAACCAAGCATTTCTGTACATCCCCCGCCAAAACAGCGTCACGGACTGTGGTTATGGTGTTTTGGTTTGGGTTTTAAAGTGACACCGTTTACAGTAACATATGCAGGGCGTGTTTCAGACGAAAGACAGGCAATGGCTTTTCTTCTAGACCTTGACTTCATCACGGCAGAAGCTGGTGAGGGGCACACGGGGAGGCATCACACTAGCCCCCTCTACTTCTGTGCATTTGCAATTTTCCATAATAGAAGGTGGGAGAAAAAGATATAAAGACAACCAAAAGACAATCGACACATTGGGATCAGGTCTTTGTGACTACCAGCAGTAAAGTGACACCCTTCATCTCTAAAGCACTCTTGCAAATCAATAAGAAAAAACCAGAACCTCAACTCTAACTGTGTAAAGGCTATAAACAAGGGATGTGGCCAGAGACATAAGATGCAAAGCAATGAGCATGGAAACCAGCAAGTGTGCCCACGTCCTGACTACAAGGAGATGCGTCTCAGGTCACTGAGACACTCTGGGTAGCAGAGTTCTGCACCCACCAATGTTGCCAGTGTTCAGGGAGGCGCCGAGTTACTGCTACAATTGAAGGTAAGGAAGAGACAGAAAAGCAGCAAGTGAAGGAGAAGGCCTGGGAATTCAGCTCCCCAGGGGCCTAGGCAGTGCCACCCGTGGGCTGAGGGAAGCAGAGGGACTTTCAGGGAGCTGACAGAATGGTAATTGGATTCAGCCTGGAAATTAGATTTCCCCAGCAGAGGAGGCACCCCTGTTGCAAGGGACCAGACGCCGTGATGGGGGTGGGGGCGGGGACAGATGGCCCCTTAGTGACCTGCCCCCAGGTTGTCCACATGGATAAGCAGCAGCACTCGTCTGATGATCACACTCGCATGTGCAGGGAGAAGAGTCTGGGGGGGGCTCTTCCCCTGTGCCAATGGGGTGCCCTAGGCCAAGTGGTCCAGAACGACCAGAGGCTGGGGGCGGTACTGATGTAGGAGCCTCAGGGTCAAGTCAAGGCAGGGACACTTGTAGGGGCCCAGGGCGCCTGAGGTCTGGGAGCTGAGAGCCTGGAGCTGGGAGCGCAGGGCAGACAGGGCAGAGACAGGCCTCACTCTGGCAGGAGTGCAGGCAGAGACAGGTGAATATCCCAGCTGCTGCCCCCTCCTCGGTGGGAGGCCTGAGCCACAGGGAGCCACCACCAGAGGCACCTAAAGGGGTGGCCTGAGATTCCCACTGGGACAGGTCTCAGTCACCAAGTCTCCTTGGTTCCCTGGGAACTGCCTCTATCAGAACTCATGGGATGGGGATGGACAGCTCTCCCCCAGGCCCCAGGCTGGGATTCAGGGCAGCCCCCTTGCTATCCCTCCTGCACCTGACCCAGATTCCAGCCGGAGCCACAGTCCCAGAGCGATACCCTGCAGGCTCCGAGTGTGGGGTATGGGCAGCAAGGATTCACTCCTCAGCGGTCCCTGCAGCAGCCAGCCCAGGGGCACCCCAAGGGCCCAAGGCCCCAGGGCTGGGGAGCCATGGGGCTCCAGATGAGGAGGGTGGGGCCTGGCAGTCACAGTGCCCTCTCTGCTTGCACCAGCAGCCCAGCCACTCCACCTTGGCCATGAGAGGGGAAACTGGGGGGCAAGGGAGGGGTCAAGCTCCAGGGTATCCTACTGTGTGGGGTGGGCTGGCCGGCTGCTTCCAAGGCCAATGCCACCAAGATACCTTGAGTGGCTCCTCCGCCCTCCCAGCAGAGGCTCACACTCCCCTCCCCCACACTCCATCTCAAGGACAGCAGAGCAGCATGGTGGGGCGGTTATGAGGGCCCAAGCTCAGAGCCCCACCCTACCACACTCTGGGGTGGGCACAGGGACCAAGGCATTCCCGAGGAGGGGGCTGACACTCAAAGCCAGGCTGGGACCAGAAGCAGACAGCCCTGACTGGCACCAGAGCCTGGGAGCTCAGCCCCTACCAAGGGGCCAAGGTGTCCATGAAATGTCCAGATAGCCCCACTAAAGCACAGCTGCGGCGGCTGTCTAGCCAGGCCAAGGGCTGTAGCAGGACGAGTACGGCAGTCACCCACACTGGCTACTGGCCTGTGTACACTAGGAACGCCCTTTCCCCCCCAAGATGGTGGACCCCCTTCTTCCTGGCCCGCTCTGTCACCATGGCAACACCCAGGCTTCTCTGTGAGGGACAGAGCCTCTTTGTGGTGGCACAAAGCCCCTTTGAGGGGCAGTGGGAGTGCAGCCCCTAGAAGCCTGTGGCCAATAAGCCTCTGGGGGGTGAGGCAGGGCCCCTCAGCCCAGCCACCCCCCTCTCGGGTTGCAGAGCCTGGTGATTAGCAGCTGGGCCGATCCCCCCCACCCCAGTGCCACCTGCCCCAGCTGCCCACAGAAGGGTCCCTGGGATGAGCCCCACAGCTGTCGGCTAGAGTCTGGGCGGTTTTCCCTATCTTTCCCATCATTTTGACAAGGAACACACTCTGCCTAGATAAGAGGAAGAGGCACTGGCAGTGGGGAAAACTCCCACCTGATGGGAACTGAGCCACCAGGCTCAGGACCCAGTGGGAACTGGACACAAGAAGCCCTTGGGGGGCAGACAGGTCAGATGACAACAAGTCTGGCACCAGGTCTGCTGAGGGGGCTGCGCATGGCATCCAGGCCTACCCCAGCGCGCCGTCCCTTGCTTCTTTCGCCTGACTTCCCCTGCTGTAGGGGGTCCCTGTCTTTGCCTGCCTGCCTGGGGGAGAATGCAGCTGGCTGGCCCAGCTGTGTGGCCTGGGGCGGGCCTGCTGCCGCCACAACCTCAAGACAGACTTGGACAAGAGGAAACGGCTGTGGTGTAGTTGGCTCCAGGGTAGGGGAGAGGAGACCCTGAAGGCAATGCGGGCCTGGTGATGGAAGCCAGCACAGAGCACTCCTCCCCACACCCCAGCAAGGTTGCCCTGTCAGGGCCCTAGCTCACCCTACCAGGCTCCCAGCCCTGGAACCCCTCCTCATCCCCGCCTGTGGGTCCCTGCCACCCTGACGGCTGCTGACCAGGCACTTGGCAGTGCCCCTGCATGCCGGGCGCCCTGCCCGGGCAGCCCTCCCCAAGCAACCTCAGCCTGACCCACTGCAGCTTTGCTAACTAAGCCACTGGGGTGGGGGGTCACGGCCCCGGGGCAACAGCACGAGGCAGAGCTGGCCCCAGGAGAGATCAGTCTCTTTGTGGGCAGATCTACGCAGGTCCCGGGGAGGCTGCCAAGGGGCCAACCCTGACATGGCAGCGCCCCTCTGAGTCAACAAGCACCCCCTAACACCCTCGCCTCACCCTCCCTGCCTGCTTTTCCCGTGAAATTCCCGCTAGCTGCTTGCAGGCACCAATGTACCTGCCCATCATCAACAATACCAGGGCAATTTTCTCCACAGCCCTGGGAGGGAGGGTGTGGTGGGGCCTATAGCGAAGGGGGCTCCCAACAAAGCCCAGCCCAGGTTCTTGCCATCCAGGGAGATGGGGTCCTGGGGCTCAGCAGGACTGTCTTCAGCCTCCAGAAGGCGGTTCCCTGGGAAGAGTGAGATGTGTACGGAAATTGGCCACTCATTCCCTCCCTCAGCAGGAACAACACTGGGGACTCAAGGAGGGAGACTCCGCCGGACTTTGGCAGCACAGCACCCACAGCCCAGTGCCTGGGACAGGGCCAATAAGCACCACAGGTGGCAGGAAGGCCCTCCAGCTGCCATGGGCAGAGGTAGGGTGGCTGGGGCCATCCGGTTCTGGATGGGTCAGAGGTGAGTGTCGGCGAGAGAGCAGTGTATGCCCTGGGGAGGGAGGTTCCAGGCCCTTCCAGCCTTGCTCCTGGCCCACAGCATGCAAGGGCCAGGTCCCCTCTAGTCTGCTCTTGTCCAGGGTCAACAAGCAGGTGACCATGGCCAGCTCAGGCTTCTCCTGGGCCCCCAGGAACATCCCTTCCCTCCCAGAAGCTTAGCTGGACACCAGCCTTGCTGCTCCTAACCCCCTCTCCAGGCTGGGAGCCAGCTCAGCTGCTCCTGAAGCTCAGGAGTGCCCATGGCAACAAGTCCAGACACTACCAACCTCCAGCCAGTAACAAACTCCCCCCTTTTATATGCAAATTACTCAGTGGGAAAGGGCAGGGGGCTCCACCCCACCCCCACCCAGCACAGACTTTAGGCCCTGCAGTGTCCCTCTGACTCCCCGCCCCCCAACCACACATGCCATGAGCGCCTGCTGGGAGCTGGACTTGTTTGTGTGTCCCATCCCTGCCAGAAGGAGGTGGGAACACTGCAGAAGGCATGCGTACAGTTTGGGGACCTCCCAAAACTCACCTGCAGGCACATGTGGCAGCCACCCCCACAAGCACACGCACACACCCACAGGGATGCACGATGCACCCACAGGCACACCCACACCCATCCACGCTGTGTGGCTGCTGCTGAGCTCACCATAGCTGCCCCGTGGGACCTGACCTCACCTGCCCCACTGGAAAATGGGTGGTGGGTGGCCTGAAAGTCCTGACAGGTCCTCGTTGCGGGAGGGGAAGGTAGGCAGAGCGCTCCTTAGCCATTGTGGGCCCTGGTAAGGGTCAGCATCCTAACACAGACCCTGTTACTGTCCTGAACACCTGCAAGGTTGCCCCCCATCAAGACCTCTGAGGCCAGGCCTGTCTGTGACACCACAGTCTGCAAGTGGCTCCAGCCTCTGGTCCATACCAAGTCTCTCTGTGGCAGGTGAGGGCGGCTGGGCCACGGACCCTGGACAGAAGCACCTAGCCAGCAGAGAACTGCCCACAGCACAGCACACCAGCATGCCAGGGCAAATCCTACTGGAGAGAGTCACTTTTCGCTAAATTATATTTAGCACACTTATTAGCACAAGTACTAGGGAATAGCTGATATGTGTCCTCGAAAGGTCGAAGGCAGTGTTGAACTGATGAACTGGGAACAGACCGTAATGGAAGGGAGTGATCATAAATGACGAGGCCCCCATGGGCAGAGGTGGGGAACAGCACACGGGTTGCCGCAGTAAATCTGCACACAGTGGGGTAGCAGAAAGCAAACTCAGGCCAGTCCTTCCAAAGCAGCAGAAAATGACAAGAAGTCGATGAAAGAGGGAAGGCAAGAGATGTGGAAACTAGATCCCAGGACGAAACTTCCACACAATAAAAATTCCCCAAGGGAGAAAAAGCAGAGCGGCGCTCTCAAAACGGGCAGAAACCACCCTCAAGAGAGAAGGCCTCCAGCGGGCTTGTCAGCGTACAGGTCAGAATCAAAGCTTCCTGTCCAGAACACCAGCTCAGAAAAGTGTGGATGTGTCTATTTCTGGCATTTTACGATTCACTCTTGGTAGGCTGAGGTATCCCCCACACACACACCCGTTTCCTAAGTGCTCGAGGCTGGCTCTGTGGTGTGGGAAGGAGGCACGCGCCTGGCCTGACCTGCTGGCGGGGCGAACATTCCCCGGAGCACTCGTTCTCCACCAGGCTGTCCACATCCCAGAGGGGCTGGACACCGTCCATCCGCAGATGTCAGCTGTACATCCTGTTGCCCGCTCATCATCTCTTGTGCTGCAGACACTCTTTCACGGCCAGGACTAGCTGACAGCTTTGTTCAACAGGATGCCTGGCTTCCTTACCTTGAGATCTCTAAAAAAGTTAACCTCGCTCTGAAATTCCTTAAGGAAACTTCATGGTGAAATTCCTGGATTTTCAGAGTCATGATTTGCCATTCACATGATGGATCTTTCCTTTGCTCCTGGGAGGGAGCAAACAGGGCTTGCCAGGAGCCCTGGACTGCCCAGAGAAGTCCAGGCTAACCGGGTATTTCACCTGGGTGTCACCCCACCATAGGCAGAAGCTCCAGACCACATGCCTCGGGGAACAAGGGTTGCTGAGGGGTTGAAACGTATTTTCCAGCAAGGCCTGGATACGCTGCATGCCTTAAGATGACTTCAGCTGTCCCTAGCCATCCTTTGCAAGCTGCCTGTGGGGAGTGTTTTTACTGTCTCAAGATATCTGTGGATCTGTGGATTGATGAGTGTAAGAGATTAGGTATGAAAAAAAAGAGAGATTAGGTGTGAATCCATGAAACACAAAACAAAGTCCAACCAAGCCAAAAATAACAACAACAAACCCAAACACTACACACACACGCTCACGTACACACACAAACTCACAAAAGATATGACATCACGGATGTGCTCATTAACTAGACCGCAGGAATTCTTTCACAATGTATTCGTATATCCAACCACTATGACGTACACACCAAGTAGCTTATAAATTTGTCAATTATACTCAGTGAAACTGAAAAAAATGAAGAAAAACGAAGGAACGTTTTTAGCTACCTTAATTTTACAAATTCAATTGCTTAAAAATAAACTTGAGGGGCACCTGGGTGACTCGGTCATCGGGCATCTGCCTTCGGCTCAGGTCATGATCCCAGGGTCCTGGGATCGAGCCCCACATCGGGCTCCCTGCTCAGCAGGAAGCCTGCTTCTCCCTCTCCCACTCCCCCTGCTTGTGTTCCCTCTCTCGCTCGCTCTCTCTCTGTCAAATAAATAAATAAATAAAAATCTTAAAAAAATAAAAAATAAACTTGAAAAATGTAAAAAAAACCCCACCCCACTCTCTTGTGTTCAGTATGTCTCTTCTCTGTATAATTTTTTAAAATAAAAGGATTATAAGAGAATACTATGAACAATTATACACCAACAAATTGCATAACCTAGAAGAAATGAACAAATTCCTAAAAACACACAATCTACCAAAAGTGACCCATGAAGAAATGAAACCTGAGCTGACCTAATAACTAGCAGGCAGATTGAATCAGTAAGTAACCCTCCCAGTAAGGCCCAGGACCAGATGGCTTCTCTGGTGAATTCTAACAAATACTCAAAGAGGAGTTAACATAAATCTTCAAACTGTCCCCAAAAATCGATAAGAAAGGAACATTTACTAACTCATTCTACAAGGCTGGAATTACCCTGATACCAAGCCATAAAAGAAAACTATGGATCAACAGCCCTTGTGAAAACTGATGTAAAAATCTTCAACAAAACAGCAGCATTCTGAATTCAGCAGTATATTCAAAGGATTATACACCATAACCAAGTGGGATTTATTCCTGAAAGCAAGGATGGCTCAACATATAGAAATCGACCAACATAATACCCTGTATATTAACAAAATAATGGGGGGAAATGATAATTTCAATTGATGCATAAAATACATTTGACAAAATTCAACACTCTTTTATGATATAAACACAAACTAGGAATAGAAAGAAACACTTTTACATGATAACGAGCATACATAAAAAGGACATCATACTATACATGCTACACATTATATTACACATACACCACAGCTTACATCACACCCAATAATGAAAGAGTTAAAGCTTTTCTCCTAAGATCAAGAATAAGGCAGGGATGCTGCTTTTGCTACTTCTGTTCAAGTCCTCTTCTATTAGAAATCTTAGTTAGATCAGTAAGGCAAGAAAGAGAAATAAAAGGTATCCAAATGGGGAGGGAAGACGTGAAATTCTGTTTGCAGATAATATGATCTTAAATGTAGAAAATCCTAAAGATTACACACACAAACATATACACACACACCCTCAGAACTAATAAAGCAATAAAGTTGTAGGGTACAAAATCAATAAACAGAAATCACTCACAATGAATAATCTGAAAAGGAAATTAAGAAAATTATTTCAGTTACAATAGCATCAAGAAGAACAAGAAACTTAGACATAAACTTAACTAAGGTGAAGAAAGACACTTGCACACTGAAAACTACAAAACCTTGCTGAAAGAAATTAAAGATGACCTACCTACATCAATGGAAAGACATTTCATGCTTATAGAATGGAAGACTTGATATTGTTAAGATGTCAATATTACCCAAAGTGATCTACCAATTGAATTCAGTCCCTATCAAAATTCCAATGGCATTTTTTACAGAAATAGAAAACTCCATCCTAAAATCCATATGGAATCTCAAAGGATCCTGAACAGCTAAAACAATCATAAAAAAGAACAAAGTTAGAGGTCTCACACTTCCTGATTTCAAAATTTATTACAAAGCTTTAGTAATGAAAACAGTGTGGTCATGGCATAAAGGCGGACATATAGACCAATGGAATAGAATAGAAATAAATCCTCATAGGGGCGCCTGAGTGGCTCGTTGTTCAGCGTCTGCCTTCGGCTCAGGTCATGATCCCAGGGTCCTGGGATCGAGCCCCACATCGGGCTCCCTGCTCCGCGGGAAGCCTGCTTCTCTCTCTCCCACTCCCCCTGCTTGTGTTCCCTCTCTCGCTGTGTCTCTCTCTGTCAAATAAATAAAATCTTAAAAAAAAAAAAGAAAGAAATCCTCATATATATATGATCAACTATTTTTTACAAGGCTGTCAAGACCATTCAATGGGGGAAATAATTGTTTTTTCAATAAATGGTGCTAGGAAAACTGGATATCCTCATGGAAAAGAATAAAGTTACAACATTTTATAACATATGCAAAAATTAACTAAGAATGCATCGAAGATCTAAATAGAAGACCTAAAACTATAAAACTCTTGGAAGAAAACATAGGGGGACAGCTTTGTGATGTTGGATTTGGCAGTGATTTCTTGGATATGATGGCAAAAGCATAGGCAACAAAAGTAAAAATAGATAAATCGAACTATATCAAAATTGAAAACTTTTGTTCAAATGACATAATCAACAGAGTAAAAAGGCAATGCAGAGAATGGCAGAAAGATTTTTAAATCATGTACCTGATAAGGGATTAACATCCAGAATACATAAAGAACTCCTACAAATCAACAACAAAAAACAAACAACCCAGTTTAAAAACGGGGAAAATATTTTTTTTTTAAAGATTTTATTTATTTATTTGAGAGAGAGAATGAGAGAGAGAAAGCACATGAGAGGGGGGAGGGTCAGAGGGAGAAGCAGACTCCCCGCCGAGCAGGGAGCCCGATGCGGGACTCGATCCTGGGACTCCAGGATCATGACCTGAGCCGAAGGCAGTGGCCCAACCAACTGAGCCACCCAGGCGCCCCTAAAAACGGGGAAAATATTTGACCACACATTTCTTCAAAGAAGATACATAAATGGCCAAGAAGTATATGAAAAGATGCCCAATATTACTAATGTTAGGGAAATGCAAATCAAGAGCACAGTGAAATGTCACCTTCACCCATTAGATGACTACTCTCAAAAACACAAAATAACAAGTTTTGGTAAGGACGTGGAGAAATTGGTGCTCTTGTGCACAGTTAGTGGGATGTAAAATGGCATAAAAAGAAAATCAATATGGTGGTTCCTCAAAAAGTTAAAAATAGAATTACTGTATGATCAAGTAATTCCACCTCTGGGTATACATCCAAAAGAACTGAAAGCAAATGATTGAAGAGATATTTTACACTCATGCTCATAACAGCATTATTTGCAATAGCCAAAAGGTGAAGCAACTCAAGTGTCTACCAATAGATGAATGGATAAACAAAATGCGATACACACTTATGGACCATGGAATGTTATTATCAATGGAAGAGTATTCCACCTTTAAAAGGAAGGAAATTTTGACACATGCCACAACATGATGAATCTTGAGAAATCATGCTAAGTGAAATAACCCAATCATAAAAAGACAAATACTGTACTATTCCACTTTTATGAGTCATCTAAATTAGTCAAATTCACAGAAAGACATAGTAGAATGGTGGTTCCAGGGGCTGGAGAGAGGGGGTAATGGGTTCATTAATGTTCATTAATGGATACAGAGTGTCAATTTTGCAAGATGAAAAAGTTTTGGAGATTGGTTGCACAACAATGTGAATATACCTAATGATACAGAACCAGACATTGAAGAATGGTTACAATGGTAAATTTTGTGTATTTTACCAAAAAATAGAAATTTTAAAAAAGCCATCTTGTGGCTCTTAGAATATGCAAAACATTCTTTTAAATAAATAGATAAAAGACAAAAATTTAAGCATACCAAGCTGACTATTTAGAAACAGTGAAAAATATATTCAAACATCATACATAAAAATATATGGGTTGTAGAATGGTGCTTGTCAGGAATGAAGGGTAGGGGAAATGGGGAGATGCAGGTCAAAGGGGATAATCTTTCAGTTATACAATAAGTTCCAGGGATCTAATGTACAGCATGGTGACTATAATTGACAATACTGTATTGTATACTTAGAAGTTGCTATGAGAGAAGTTGCTATGTTTAATGTTCTCACCATAACAACAAACAATGACAATTTATGTGAGATGAAGGATGTGTTAACTAATCTTATTGTGGCAAACATTTTGTAATACATATGTGTACCAAATCATCACACCGTACACCGTAAACTCACACAATGTTATATGTCAATTATATCTCAATATGCTGGGGGGAAATAGCCAAAGCTATACTCAGAGGCAAATTCACAGCTTTAAATAATTATTAAACAATAAAGAATGACTATGAATACGAGTGCACCAGAGCTGAATGAAAAACGCTAAAACATCCTTGCAACGAGCACCTTGTTTTCTATTTCTAAAGCTCTCCCAGGAGTAATACCCAGACAATTTCTAACAGAGAGAATCAACAACGTAAATGATTCCAGAATACCTTTAAAAAAAAAATGAATGAATATGAATAATCTAGGACAAACCTAAAATAAGTTAGCACATAGGTATCTAAGTCCCCAAACCAAGATTCCTGTTGAAATGACCAATGCATTTCTGACTACCTCTCACATGCCAGAAATAGAAATTTCTCATAGATGTAGTTCAGAGAGGACAGGACTTAAAGAAGTTACAGAAAATTAACCTGTGAGTCCAGGATCACACTGTGAAGTTCTGTCACCAGCTTTTAGGCCTCTGCATGGGCCAAACGACACAACAAATCTGAACCCTCACCTGCTGCCACATATGGTAACAAAGGTGAGGGGGTGTTGGGGAAAGTGACCACCTTGGCCTCTGCTGCATGGCAGCCAGCAGAGCATCTGGCACGTGGCAGGTACTCAGTTCATTTCTTTGCAGGAAGGAAGCAAGGATGAACAGCCGGAAAACAGCATCTAGACCAACCCAGCACTGTGGCTCCCAGGCCTGGGCTGCACGGAGGAACCCGGGCCTGTGTTCTGTAGGGAGGCCGATTTTTGTGAAAAACTGGAGAAATGTCAGAAGAAAGACTGCCTTGGGCTCCTGAAGGCTCAGGAGAATGCCGCCTTGCTGAGGGCATCTCTGCATCTAGAACGATGCAGGGAGTGGGTCCACAGAGACCCTCACCCAGGCAGAGCCTGCTGAGTCTGGAGGTGGGTGCAGCAAGGAGCGGGGCTGCCAGTGTGACAGGGACCAGACATAGCTTGTATCCTGGAGGCCATGGGGCATCTCATGGCAGGAGAAACCAGATAAATATTTGCTGAAGGAGTGAACAAGAGAACCAGGCCCAGCTCAAGAGCTTCCCCTGCCCTGGCTGAAGCAGCCCCTACCAGCTGCAGGGAAGGGGACAGCAAACACCCCTCCACTCCCACCCAGCCCCCTGGCCCTGACCAAGACTGCTGTTCTCGGACCCGGGGTCTTGTCTGAGGCTCACTCCTCCTGCCCATCAACTGTGGGGATGCTCTGAGCAGTGGAGTCCGAGGAGGGGGACAGAGTCACCAGGAGCAAGGAGACGTGCCAGGGCCCAGGGTTCCCACAGGGCACAAGGCTGCTGCCTGTGTCATAGTCACAGATGGCCTCCTTCCCTGCACCATGCCCTGGGGCATCGCCTACCCCCACCCTCACTACACCTCTGGATGTCCTGGCCCTTTTATAAAGACAAAAGTTCGCAAGCATAAAGGCTTAATTAAAATTTAACTAATGCCCTGTTTCAAAGGTTTGGCAAAGAAACGTCTGGAATTATTTCTTCAAATACAAATACTGAAATAGTCTCATCATAACCAATAGCTCCCTACAGACAGGCAAATGCCAGAGAACTGTCACCAAGACACCTGGAAAGAGAAGATGTGCTTGCCTGGGGCAGGCCTGGGAGCAGGGCCCAGCTCTGCTTGCTGAGCCTCAGTTCCCCATCATAATTCCCTACCCCCATGCTGGGAGGCCCAAGAGAAAAGATGGTTTTGGTCCCATACAAGTCCCTGACCCAGCTGTGGTCCTAGCTACGGCCCTGCACCCTCTGGGGCCCTGGACAGGTCACCTGCCTCCCTGGGTGGCAATAAACCGGCCGCTCACCCTGGGCAGGAGGTGACAGGTGAGGCTGGCCGCCTGTGCCCACTGATGAGGGGGGGTGGGAGGCTCAGGAATCCCAGAGCCCACACCTGCCCTCCCATGCTGTGTTCAGGAAAGCCCCCTTTCCCAGCTCCAGTTCTCCTCAGAAGGCTCAGCATGTGGCCAGGGTACTTAGAACATACTATCCCAGGGGGCGCCTGGGTGGCTCAGTCGTTAAGCGTCTGTCTTCGGTTCAGGTCATGATCCCAGGATCCCAGGACCCCACGTCGGGGTCCCCGCTCAGTGGGAAGCCTGCTTCTCCCTCTCCCCCTCCCCCTGCTTGTGTCCCCTCTCTCGCTGTGTCTCTCTGTGTCAAATAAATAAATAAAATCTTAAAAAAAAAAAAAATAGTATCACAGGGCCTGAACCTGGGACCTTCAACCACCTGCTGGCCTCTCTCCTGACCTCAGCATCCCTGCCTCCCCCTGCACACCTGTCCTTACTTCCCCCTGCATCCCTGCTCCTCCACTCTGTACTTCCATTTCTCTCTGGTACCTTCACCTCCCCTATTCCCTACCCTCTTTAGCAGACTTCCCTCTCCCTATAGCCTTGCCTCTTCCTTCCCCTGAACTCCCACCTTCCCTAAAGCCCCACTTTCCCCTATACCTCTGCCTCCTTGCACCCCTACCTCCCCTTGCAGCCCTACCTGCCCTGTCTCCTATACTCCTACATCCTTGCCCTTCCTCCCTCCTGCACCGCTCCCCTTCCCACCCATTTCCCTCTCAGCCCTGTCAGGTCTTCTGGATCCCACGCTCATCCATGGTGGGTGAACTGGCTAGCCAGCCCATGGTATGCTCCGAGGGGCACGGCTGACACTCTCAGAGCCCTAGAGCCCTTCCCCCAGCATGGTCCTCTGGACAGGGTCAGGGTGCTGAGGTGCCTTGAGCCCTGGGCCTCCAACTGTGTGCAGAGGAGACTCCTCACTGAAGCTTCGACTCTTACTACAGAACCATCAGTGTGCCCTCCGCGAGGGTCCGAGTGACTCACCTTGGAGGTAATCATCTGTGGGAGTGCTGGCCTCCAAACCCCCTGGGCATCAGTCTGGGTGTGAGGAAGTACGCGTGAGACAGCCTGGTGGGAGCAGAGGCCGAGGGCCAAGGGGAGGCCCTAGCACCCACTGTGTGCAATGCCCACAGAGCCGGGGGACCAGCCTAGCCTCCTGATCACCCGCATCCCTCAGCACAGCACCAGGAGTGGGGTCACCTCACAAACGCCTGCTGGGACACCTGGGCTCCCATTTCACGCTTGAGGGGACAGGAGGTGAGGTGGGGGCCTCACTGGAGGTGTTCCTCCCTTCCTGGGGTCTGTGTCCTATGCAGGGCCCTGGGTGGGCTGTCTGAAGACAGTGGGCCTAGCTATCTCTTGGGAGAGGGGCTGTCACGGGGCCCACCCTTAGGCCACTCTCTCAGGTCTCGCTGGCATCTGATGGCTCCCACCAAGGCTCTGTCCCCAGCATGAGGGTGCGTGTGCGTACACACACACACCAGCAGCGTACACACACACACACACACACCAGCAGTGCCTGAACCTCAAGATCAAGCCCAAGTTGTTTCAATGTAGAAAAACAGCTCTGAGCAAAAGTTATTTACTGCAGCGGCCCTGATGGTACAGAACTGCAAACAGCCTGAGTCCATGATGAGATGTCCTTCTGAGCTCTTAGCTGAGGGGCACACAGGCCCCAGGGACAGAGGGGGCCTGACATGGGTGTGTGTGCCCCAGAGAAGCAGGACCAGCATAGTCAACCGCAAGTACTACCTGGAAATAGGGAACCCACCCTTCTGCGTTGGCCAGGCATCCCAACACCAACATGGGAGATGCTGGTGAGGTGCGGGGTGGGGATCACAACTTCCAGCCCCCTTAAACATGCACATGTGGAAATCACCTCCCAGGAACCTGTGGGAGGACAGAAAGTGCTGGGCTGTACAGACGCAACAGGTGTGATTTCATTTTCCTTCTTTTCTGTATCTTCTACGTTTTCTATAAACAAGCACATACTTATAATTTATTTTAAAAAGTAAAATGGACGGGCGCCTGGGTGGCTCAGTCCATTAGGCATCTGCCTTCTGCTCAGGTCGTGATCTTGGGGTCCTGGGACCAATCCCTGCATCAGGCTTCCTGCTCAGCGGGGAGCCTGCTTCTCCCTCTCTCTCTGCCCCCTCCCTGCTTGTGCTCTCTCGCTCACTCTCTCTCTGTCAAATAAATAAAATCTTTAAAAAAAAAAAAAAAGAGGAAACTGGAGGTGGGGGGTGCCTGGGTGGCTCAGTCGGTTAAGTTGATTTCAGCTCAGGTCATGATCTCAGGGTCATGAGATCAAGCCCACCCACATAGGGCTCTGGTATCCCAGAGTGTGCTTGAGATTCTCTCTTTCCCTCTTCCTCTGCTCCCCACCCCCGTTTGCGAGTGTGCTCTCTCTCTCTCCCCCCACCTCCCTCAAATAAATAAATAAATAAATAAAATCTTTAAAAAGTAAAATGGGGGCCTTTGGTGCCATGGTCATTTGGCATCTACGGGTCAGTCTTGTGGCCTCTCCCTTGCTCTCAGCCCCTCAGGCACACCCAGGGGAGCCTGGGCCAGCAGGATCTAGGAAGTACCTCCTTTGGCCTTGATCTTGAGCCTGGAGTGACAGGAGGTGAAGGGGGATGCTGCTTTGTAAAGGGTGGGCCTTGCTGGGGCTGAGACCCCTTCACCTACACCATCGCAGACTCGTGAGTGGCCCAGGCCTCCATCTCCCCATCTGTACGCTCAGTGCCCCCTACCGCCCAGGCACTGCAGCCCAGATCCCACAGGCAGGGATGGCCCATGGAGGTGCTGGCGTCTCCCTCCGGGGCAGAAAGTGAAGTCCCTGAGAGCTTGGGGGCGGCAGCATCTTGCAGCCTCATTATCTTGCAAAATGCAGAGAGCAGCAAGTACATTCAGACGAATGAATGGCCTAATTAGGATTTCACGGAGAGTGAAAATATTTTGAAAAGAAAAAGTTTAACTAAAGGCATATTCGAAATACCAAACCCTTCAGCTGCAAAGTCAACCTGGCAAGATGTGCCAGGGGGGTGGGGTACTTACATCTATCCACCTGATAGTGGGCAGCCTTCCTGCGGGCGAGATAAGCTGGGGGCTGGGGGCCCAGGGAAATGCAGGGCTGGGGTAAATGCTACCACGGGCTTGCAGAGACGGCCCAGGAGAGCCTGTGTGGGCCAGCACAGCACCATCTCGCCCATAGGCCTCACAAGTTTAGCCCTGCTTGCACGGGCCACACCAGCAGCTGTGAATCACCCTGAACAAGGATGGCACAGCCGGAAGCTGGTGCGGCGCCCGAGACGTAACTGCGTCAAGCCCTTCACAAGGCCTACAGGGTGAGCAGAGCCAGGGTCTGAGCCCAAGTCCTCTGTGCAGAACGTTCTTCCTCCTGCCTCGCCTGAGAAGCACGGGCTGTGGGGCTGGTAAAGGGATTGGGGCTCCTGTGGCGACCTGCCCACCTGGAAATGACACAGGAGTCTGATGACAAAGGCCCCTGGATGCCTGGCTGAGAGTTGCACAGGACAGAGAACAGCAATCGTGCACCAGGCTCTCCAGCCACACCAGCAGGGGCCCTGCTTCTGAGGGGCTCTATCGTGCAGGGACCTCTTTTCTCAGAGGGGGGACAGGCTTTCTTGTGGGAGCCCTGAGACATGGGGAGACCGGCATAGGACATGCCGCAGACCCACACAGGGAGGGCCAATTGGCTCCAAAGAGTGAAGCCTAAGGTGAATCCCACAGAAGTCCCAGGGAGAGGGACCCAACAGAGTGGTTCCAACAAGCACATGTAGGGTAAACATGCAGAATAACCATGACTTTTTTTTTTTTTTAAAGATTTTATTTATTCATTTGTTTGAGAGAGTGAGAGAGAGAGCACATGAGAGGGGGGAAGGTCAGAGGGAGAAGCAGACTCCCCGCCGAGCAGGGAGCCCGATGCGGGACTCGATCCCGGGACTCCAGGATCATGACCTGAGCCGAAGGCAGTCGCCTAACCAACTGAGCCACCCAGGCGCCCGTAACCATGACTTTTGATAACAAAGACTGATCAAGGGGAGGCTCCAACCTGATATTTTTAATCAGGCAGTGGTCACTGGCTAAGGGCTAGACACTTGCCACGGGCACCACAAACCTGAGGACACTTTACATGATGCTTCCAACTTCTGGTGACAGAAAATGTTAGTCAAGAAATGGTTCAGGGGTGGGGCACCTGGGTGGCTCAGATGGTTAAGCGTCTGCCTTCAGCTCAGGTCATGATCCCAGGGTCCTGGGATCGAGCCCCGCATCGGGCTCCCTGCTCCTTGGGAGCCTGCTTCTCCCTCTGCCTCTCTCTCTCTCTCTCTGTCTCTCATGAATAAATAAATAAAATCTTTAAAAAAAAAAAAAAGAATTTGTCAAAGAAATGGTTCAGGGGTGCCTGGGTGGCTCAGTTGGTTAAGCATCTGCTTTTGGCTCAGGTCGTGATCCCAGGGTCCTGGGATTGAGCCCTGTGTCGGGCTCCTGCTCAGTGGGGAGTCTGCTTCTCCCTCTCCCTCTGCCCCTCTGCCCTGCTCGTGCACTCTCTCTCTCTCAAATGAATGAATAAATAAAATCTTAAAAATAAAAACAAATGGTTCAGATACAAGTGAAAAATAAAGTTAAATCCTCAACCTACATTTATGTCAAAATAAATTCTAGATAGATGAAATCTTAAATGTAAAACACTAAACTAGAAATACCTCAGGAAAAGATAGGGGCGCCTTTACCTGATTAGGTGCTCTGGAAGGACAATGGAATAACTAAAAAAGGAAAACGTTCATTGAATTTCACCGTAAAATATAAAAATTTCCATCATAGGGTGCCTGGGTGGCTCAGTTGGTTAAGCGACTGCCTTCGGCTCAGGTCATGATCCTGGAGTCCCGGGATCGAGTCCCACATCGGACTCCCTGCTCGGCAGGGAGTCTGCTTCTCCCTCTGACCCTCCCCTCTTTCATGCTCTCTCTCTCTCATTCTCTCTCTCAAATAAAGAAATAAAATCTTTAAAAAAAATAAATAAAGATTCCAATCAATGACTGAGAAACACATCAAAACCCCAAAAAACCCCAGCACGGGTCTAGTGGTCACAGAAGCGCAGCCATGCTCAGCACAGCTGTGCGGAGGCTGATGACAAGGCTGCCATGGGGCAAGGCCAGGCTGGGGGAGGGGGGCTCCCCAGGAGGTGGTATCAGTGCTGGCATGGCTGCAATGAAGGGCACCCACAGCCCCGCACTGCCTTCCAGCTCCCCCTTCTCAGGGAGCCCTGCAATTCTCATCACCAGCTTGCAGTTCTACGGTTGGCCCCTTTCTGTTTGTTGCCGCCTTCTTGGCCAGGCCAGGGGTTCCCCGAGGGCAGGCCTGTGCCTGATGGGGTCACAACACTCAGCATCTGACATGGAGCTCAGCAACTGGGTACCGAATGGCTGAAGGTGAGTATGGGAGATACACAGGTGCTTGCCATCAGCCCCTATCCCAACTTAGTCCCCAGGTCTCCCCCTCCCCATCTCCCTCTTGATGTGGTCAGGGCTACACCCCAGGGTCCCCACAGAGCAGGGAGGCCCTAGCCAGGGCCCAGCTTCTGCTTCCCAGTTTGTGAAATGGTCCCAGCCCAGAGGAGAGATGGCAGGAAGAACACAGCTATCATTCCAGTGCCCACGGCAGGCATGAATAGTTAATCACTGTAGCAGACAAGAATAATCAATCACCACACTCAAGAAGGACAGGACGGAAACAAAAGAGAGGAAAAGGCAGAGAGAGACACAGAGAAGACCAGAGAAAAATGGGGAGAAGACCAGGAGAAGGAGGTAGAAAGGGATAAACAGGGATAGGAAACAAGCAAGCAATGCTGGGAGACCGGGCAAGAGCAGCGGGCAGGATAAGGGAGACCCTGTGACCAGAGCTATTGTTTGGCATCTGGCTGGTTGGCCTACCAGGAGTTAAGGGGGGTAGGGGCCAGCACCCTACCAACCTCACCCCCAGATACCACGTCACCCATACCACAAGAAATGCCACGTTCTGAGCCCTGGATGCAGCCTGAGCCTCTTCATCCCAATCCAGAGGCCCCCCTCCCCCAGCCCAACAGCCAGCCACTGAGCTGCCTGGCCTGACCTTGATCGGCCCAGGGGTACACCGCCAGGTGGCAGCAGATGCACAGCTACCACCAGCCCAGCAGGCAGCTTCCCACACCCACAGTCATGTGGAATAGGGAAGAAGGAGCCAGGCCCTGTCCCTCCCTGTCCTGCAGCCCCTGGCACAGAACACTGAGGTGTCTGGAGGCCTGGGGGCTCCTAGGTGTGTGGCCACTGTCTTCTCATCACACAGCATGGCACTGGCTGGGCCAGGCCGTCCACACTGGATCCTCGGGGCCACTGAGAATCCACAGGGCTGGGTTGGCCAAGCCTCCCGTAGACAGCGCCCGGTGGGGCAGGAGCAGATGGCTGGGTTGGGGACTGGGCACCCATACTGGAGGAACAAGAATGACCAGAGGCATTGTCTTTAGCCATCGCCACTCTATAAATGCAGCCACCGCAGCAAACTCTCACGGGCCCAGGTGCTAGCAGCACGTACTTCCCCACCACTCAGAGGGACCCGGGGGACACAGGGACCACACTGCTTCCCAGCCCTGCCATACTCCCCAGGCACCATGCCTTAGTCTCGCTGGAGGAGCGACTACCAGGTAAACCTACAAACACCGGTAACACCCAGGGCCATGGGCTAGCACATGACAGTCTGTCCCCAGCTGGTAGCTCTAGTCTCCCCTGGGCAGGAGGGACCACCTGAGCTAAGAGCCAAGCTGGGTAGGCTATGCTGACACCAGACACTGCATGGCAGGCATCCAAGTCAAGATAGGTGAAGATCAGATCCAGCCAACATCCCAGTGTCAGCTCCACTGCAGGCTCATCCCCAGAGTGAGGCTGACCGGAAGCATACACCACCCTGGGCCATCCCTCTGTCAGCCACACCTGCCAGGCCCACCGGGACACTCTTCTGTCCTATGCAAAGAGGGGGACATCCCCAGGCCAAGCCCAGGTCACTTACCTGTCTTGAGGGAGATCAGCATGTCCCAACGCCCATCCTGCCAGTCCCAGCTCCTGCAGGGAAACCACAGGGTACCTTGTGAGAGCCACCTGCTGGGCTAAGTCCCTTCTAGATGAGGCCAGACCCCCGGTGGGGCAGTGTCATCCCTGACCCTGAGGTCATCTGGTGGCACTCCTGACATGTACCCACACATTCGTGCACGTACTCTTATCCCCATTCGACTGGAACCGTGGTGTCTGCAGTTTATGTCAGACTACCACCGTCCCTTGTAAATGTTTCTACTGCTGTTGACTAGTCTTCGAAACTGTGACTGTTCAGCTGTGACTGTTCAGCTGTAATAATGTCTTCCCCATTCCAGAAGGCTGGGTGTGCTTTGTCGTGATAAACAGTACAGCAAGGAGAACTTCTGCACCAGGGTCCCACTGCCCCCCCAACACTTGCCTAGCTCTGCTCCCCTCTCCGGGACCCCACTCCTGCCCTGTGCAACAGGCCATCTGCCTCTCCTGATGCTCCTTGGGGCCAGCCCAGAACCCGAGTCCCTGTTAGGCAGGCAGCCCAGCTCCCAGACCCTGGGACCAAGGGGCCAGAGTTATGGCTAGGTGTGCTTCACATGCAGGAGCTACAGGCCCCATGGGCTTCCTGTCTCAGCCCATGACCTAGAGGACACATTCCCTGTCACTGTATCTAGGCCTGCGGACCATGCCAGGAAGTGTTTACATTAATAAAAATGAAAAACAGGGTGGTGGGCACCTGGCTGGCTTGGTTTGTAGAGCATGCAACTCTTTTTTTTTTTTAAGGTTTATTTATGTATTTGATAGAGAGAGAGAGAAGGAGAGGGAGGGAAAGAACAAGCAGGGGTAGCAGGGAGGGAGAAGCAGATGCCCTGCTGAGCAGGGAGCCCAATGTGGGGCTTGATCCCAGGACCCTGAGATCATGACCCGAGCCGAAAGCAGATGCTTAATTGACTGGGCCACCCAGGCACCCTAAAGAGCATGCAACTCTTCAAGCCCTGCATTGGATGTAGAGATTACTTAAAAATAAAATCTTTAAAACCAGAAACCAAAGCCAGGGTGGCACAAAGAGAAGGGGAGGTCTGGGTTGCAAATGGAAAGCCATCTCTGGGGAGTCAGGGGTGATAGAAGCTCTCTCCCCTGGGCTCTACAGTGTTTTCCAGATCGTTCCTCTATCTAATCTTCCTTTGTGGATGTGGCATGTATGGGGGCCCTGAGGGTAGGCGTCCCTGCCTCCCAGCAGCACCTTCATCACAAGGAGGGGCTCTGAGTCACGGCGGGATCACAGGAAGATCAGGATGCATGGGGTCAGAGGCAGGAAAGAATAGTGGCCCGAGCTAGGCAGGTGTGCGTGCGTACACGTGTATGTACTCGAGCACACTCACTCTCGTGTGTGCCTGGGAGGGCAGTCTGGGAGGGAGCCTGCCCGCCCACTGTACCCGCCCCACCCATGCACAGGAGCCACTGTTCCTACTCTGAAGTCTGAGGCTCAGGAAGCAGCTTCACTTGCAGTGTGATGTTTCTGGGACACTTCCGTTTTTGGCTTAAGTGTTCACATAGGTTTTGTCCCACAGAGAACCACATGCCTTTCTTACCAGTCTGGATAACTGCCAACCTCCCCCTCAGTGCTGGCCCTGTGCAGAGCCTCACAAGGTGAGGGCTGTGTGCCCTCGTGTCACTCTCGCTGGGTGCCTTGGATTGGCCCAACACCCCATTTTACAGATGCGTAAACTGGGTCCAGGATTTGAACTTAGGTCTTCCTGTTTCCAGTGCCCCCACCTCAGCTGGGGATATTCGGCCACAAGAACATGCTCCCTCCTTGTGGGGCTCTAGCCAGGCTAAGAGTTCCATAAACACAGAGGAGAGCCAGTAGTAGACCAGTGGGGGAGGGTATTTGCAGGGCTGCTGGGGGGGGCACCAAAGGCTTCCTGCAGGAGGAGGGTAGGGGAAGTGGGAGGCTCTGGGGGATGCAGGATGGTGGCAGCTTTGGGAGGCATGGGTCCCCAAGGCACCCTTGTCACAGGACACTGTATAGATGGGGGCAGGGCAGGGCCTGACAGGAGCCCTGAGGGAGTGGACAGATGTGGATCTGAAGAGAAGACGAGTGACAGGATCTGTGATGAGAGTGCAGGGGGTACCTGTCTCGGGAATCCCTTCTTAGCTCCCCCTCAGGGCTGATCTGTAGGCTTTGGGGTCACTTACTTGGCCAAGGACCCCTGAGCCAGGAGCCTTGGGGCTAAGGGAGCCACCAAACCTGCATCTTATTGGGCTCCATCCCCAAATGAAGAAGGTCTGGAGAAGTGGAGCAACTCCACCTGGCTATACAAGCCTCAGCCTAACCGTGCCATGGGCCTCCCCACACTGGCATACCCCGAAAATCTGTCCAGTCTGTCCCCTCTCTTGGGAAGGCCTGCTGCATCTCCGATTGGGGCAGGAACCCAGCGGCCTGTCCTGCAAAGCCATGGACTGGTCATGTGTCCATGGCATGAGGCAGCTCCATGAGCACAAAGTGAGTCCAGAAGAGGGATGGGGCCCCAGCTGGGTGGCCTGGGCGGGGAACTTGGGGCTATGGCAGGTGATGAGGAACCCGGGTGGTGGGTTGGTGGGGCGGCGGGGGGGGTCAGGCAGGTCTGTCTAGGAGCCCGTTCTGCACTCAAACCTCACGCCTTCCTCCACCATGACACATCCTGATGTGCTCTTCCAGGCTGCTGGCCACTTTGGGTGCAACGTGAAAAGGCACCCACTTCTGTGGCACCTTCTTTCACAGATAAAGTGGAAGAGGCACAGCCTCACCCTGACAGGCTGGTTCAGAGTCCGCACCAGGACCCTTAGATGCTGGCAGGGTCAGCCTACGGAAGCCAAGGAGTCCCCTGGGGCCCAGGCCTGAAGGCGGCCTCACTCAGGGCCTGTTTTTCATTGTCCTTGCCCGAGCCTGTGCTCAATCACGCTGCCATTCAGTCCCTGGGTCTCCCCTTGCCTGAACTAAAGGTGGTGAGGGGCTCTGGGGGCTACTGAGGGGCCTTGTTTCTCTCCAGCTCTGTACCCTGGACAGGCAGTCTGGAAAAAGCAGAGCTATGGCCTCCCCACCAGGTTCCTCAGGAAGGGTCCCAGCCCTGAGGGAGGCTGGGTGGGGCCAGTCTCGCCTGCCATGGCAGTCCTGGGTGCCCTCTGGTGGCCGTACCAGCTAGTCAACGCTTTCCTAGAGGCTGTTGGCTCCTCAAGATCCACTGGGGCAGTGGGAAGAGCCTGACACAAGATGGGGGAAGGGATGAGATGGGGATGAAATGGGTGTCCATCGCTCTGGGCTCATCTTCCTGACCTGTGAAATAAACCGAACTGTACAGCTGTCCCAGTCAGGAAAGCCCAATAAGGGATTCCTGACCCCATGTTCCCTCTGGTTACTCCCAATCCTGGGTCTCCTGCTGAGCAGCCCAAGACTTCATCACTATCTTGATGGAAGCTGGTGGTAAAAAAACAGATGCCTTCCCCTGACTTGAGCCGCCACTGGGAAGTCCCCAGAACCCCCAATGGCCCCCTGGCAGTCCACAGGGCTTGCCCCACCCTCCCTACCCCTGCTGAGGCCAGACCAGGTCACAGGGCAGATGTTAGGGACTGGCTAGGACTCTAGCATGCCTAGTGTCCTTGCCCCCCAGCTGTGTGTAGCTCTTGGCTCCCCTTGAAGGTGCAGGATCCCACTCTTCATGCCCTTCAGGCCTGACTCTTGGGGTGAAGTGGGTGTGGTGAATCTATCCTGAATCTTTATGCAGCACAAACAGGGATGGAAGTACAAGCCTGCTTTCACAGAGCCTCAGAGATACAGAGACCTGAGGGGCCACCTCTGGAGGAGGCACCATGCAACCCCAACGTGGCATGGGGAAGCTAACTTAGCAGGACTGAGAGCTGGCCCAGTTTACCTGGGAGGGTCATGGACTGCAGGTACTTGTGTCTACGTAGAAAAGACTGGGAAGAAGAGCAGGGCAGGGGTTGGCTTGGCTGTGATCCTCCTTCCTAGGCCAGGATTAGAATCCTGTGCATAGTGAATGCTCTGTGCCCAGCCCTGCGCTGGGTGCCAGTGGACCATAGACTTGAGGGAGCAGGGGACAGACATGGTACTGTGGGTGGGACAGGGCAAGGTTGGGGGAAAGGATGCATTCCAGATTCACAGCCCTACATGCTGTGGCCAGACCCAAGGCCTGGACCACCTACTCAGGAACTACTGGCCATGGGCCCAGTATACTGTGTAGAGAGTTTTGACTGTCTCCTGTGTCCAGCACCATCCCAGATCCGGAGATACACTGAACACAAGACAGGCAGGACCTGCTCTGGACCAGCAGACCTTTGGTGGTGGCTTGCATCTCAAGTGGAGGCAGGGGGAGGGGATGGAGGCACTCAGTCCACCCTTGGTGCATGTCCTCATGGGGACAGGTTGCCCTCACAGGCACTAAGCTGCTCATCTCCCAACCCCCTGGGTTTATAAATCCTGACTTGATGTGTGTCCTGCACAGTAATGTAGGTGACAACTGGAACGGGTGTGAGAAAGGAGTAACCACCTGAGGTTACACTGAGAGCCTAGCCCAAAGGATGAAACACTGTTGGGGTGATTCTTTTCTCTTGTTTCTAAACATGCCTGGGTCTAGAGGGAAAACAGCCAGAGTCCCTGAGCTCCGTTTTCAGTGATAACTTACGCACAAGTTAGAAACAGTGACGTTTTAAGTACCCAACATTTAATTAAACATTAAAATGGGAAGGCTTGGGATCTCAGGCTGCCTGCCCTGCGGCCACACCTCAACAAACCCAGGCTGAGTACCACCCCGACTGGGGAGAACCCACCTCTGCCGGGGGCCCGGTGTCCCACCGAGGGGACCCCAGGGGTGGCGGAACAGGGGGATCCCCGGTCAGGGCGGCCCCGTTCAGGGCACTAGGCAGGGACTCCGGGCGGCACCCCCTCCCTCGTCCTCTAGGCGGCGGGAGCAGCGGGAGCGGGGACATCCCCTTGGCCCCGCCGTGCCCCAGCGGGTTCCAGTGGCGCGCCGCCCCAGGAAAGTTCCCCGGCCCCGCCGCCCCTGGGGCCCCTGGAAAGTTCCCGTGACTGCCGGATCCCAGCCGCAAGGCGCCCGGCGTCGCGCAGGGCGGTCAAGGCTGCGGGTTCCGGCCGCGTCTCGGCGGGGGCGCGCGGTGCAGGGCGCCCGGGCAGGCCGCGCACAAAGGGACCCGTCCCCGTGGTCCAGGGTCTCGCGCACCGCGGCGCGGGCTAGGGGCAGGTGGGGCGGAGCCCGGCTCCTTCCCCGGCCGCGATACCCGGCCGGACTTCGATTCCCCGCTCAGGAGCCCACCTAGACGCCGGCCCCTGCTGGACCGCAACCTGGATCCCGTCCGGGACCTCTGGCCTCGTCCCAATCCCGGCCTCGACCTCCGGACCCCGCCCCCCGGCCTGAGCCTACCTGGAGCGCGGCGTGGGCGGCCCCGCAGCGTGGCCCCCGCCCCCAGACGGGCGTCCCCGGGTCTCTCGGCGCACCCGGCGCGGCGTCCCCAGGGCGCGGCGGGGTTAGCGGTCCGCGGGGCCTCAACTTGGGCCGGTGCGGGGGCGGACCCCTCCCGGGCCCAGCGTGCAGCCCCGGGACCAGCCCTCCCCGCCCCTCGCGCGGCCCGTGCGCAAAGCGGGTCTGGCCGGCTACGCGACCCTCCGCCCCGCCCCATCCGAACGCGAATTTTCCCATTGGCCGGGAGACCCAGGGCGGCCCGGCAACCGGCGCCGATTGGACGGGCGCTGGGAGACGCCGGTTTGCCATTGGGCTCCCGGGGTGTCCGTCCCGGACGACGACCGGCCCCTTCGTGGAGTGGCCGAGGCCCCGGCACCTGCCGGGACCGCTGCGGCGCGGCGGGGGCCTCGGGCCGCCCCCCCTCGGCCGCGTTCGAGGACGTCCCCAGACCATCCGGCCCCGAGCGGGGATTGGCAGGCCCTTCGCCCCTTCCCGGGACTCCAGCCTGGCTGCCTCCTTCACTGCCCCTAGCTCACTGGGATCCTTCTCAGGCGTCAGCAGTTCGCCCGGGTGCTGCGCGCCGCGCCCTCCTGTCAATATCTAATTGTGTTCTTCACACAATCCGCGAGGGAGAGTTCTGCCGCCTTCCCATTTTACAGATGGGAAATTGAAGCTCAGAAAGGTTCTCACTTGCTTTAGGTCTCCGGGACTGAAACCTAGTCCGTTACACTCCCGGGCCTGGGGTTTCTTTCTCCCTCGTCGCCGCGGGGTCCTCACAGAGAGGCGGGGCTCAGAGACCTTGGCTCAGCGAGGCTGGATAGGGAGACGTGTTTCTGAGGGCAGAAAGGGCCTTTCGGTGAAATAGAGGTTTTCCTCCGCCACCAGGCCTGAATCTCCGGACACCTTGGCTCAGCCCACCCTGCAGGACTGCCACAGGACTGCCGTCCCTCATCTCCTCCAAATCACCACAGTCAGGGCCTGGGAGGGGGTGGGGGAGGAGTTTGTGTTTATCACCACCTCCTCTTCCTGGTGTCCCATTTCCTCCACCCTACCTGGGATCTTGGAGGAAACCTGTGGGGTGCAACCACCTGAGTAGAGTTTCGCACAGGTTGCATTTTTCTGCCAGGTGGAGAGCGGCCACCTGGTCCCTGCAGTGACACAAGGCACACATATATGACCACAAATGGGACCATGATCCTTGGCCAGCTCCATTTAACTTTGTGGTGTGTGTGTGTGGGGCACCAGTGGGGGTGCTGCCCAGTGGGGCTTATTTCAGGGGGTTCAGGAGATGATGGCCCCTTGGCCAGTGACTCTGGCTCACGCTTATTTCTAAGTCTTTCCTATACTGGTTGCACCTGGAGATGACCAGATTCTCAGCCCACCATATTCCCCATGTCCACCCAGGGAGTCACAGGCCCATGACAGCGCTAATGGAGATACCAGACATTCATGTCTTATCCACCCACATCAGGGATCCAGAGTGTTCACACCATAGTTGCTTGCTCGGAACAAAGAAAGTGAAGTGCTGTAGGGCTAGAACTCACCATTGGTACCACCATTGGGTCCCCCCTGTGGTACCTGGCGCACATAGCAAATCCACCCTAGCCTTTTGAAGCCAGGCTGCCACCACCAGTCAATTGGAGTTGGCACTTGAGATGAGACCCGTTTGACACTCTGGCATAGTGATGTTGCTTGCGGCTCTGGGCAGATGGAACGCAGTGTCCTTCTTTGGAACACAGGGGCCCCTATGAGCAAGATAGCTCTTGTCCTGTGGAGCTGCACCATTGGTGACATTCTGAGCCAGCGGCTGTGTGGGCTGAGGGGTTCTCTTCCCTCCATTAGGAGTGAATCTCATTAGTCCAACTGTCCCTACAGATTTCTCCAGGGGCATTGGACCCTGCTCTTCCTGGAGCCCTATTCTCATAGTGAGCTTGTGGTCCAGCATCATCCCTTCCCCCCACACTTGCTGATAGTGGCAGGAGGAGCCAGACAGACCTCTGGTGAGAGAGCAAAAGGAGAATTGTGCCCCAGAATTGGCCTAGGTGAGGACTGCCTCTCCGCCCCCCACTCCAGGCAGGATTCTGTCTCCCAGGCTGGATCACTAGCCACATACAGAGGAGTAGGGTGGACAGTATCAGTTCCAAGAGGACTCAAGGCCACTCTCTGGCAGTGGGCCCACCATGACCCAGGCTGTAGGTAGGGGTCAGGAACAGGGAACCCCTACAGTGTGACCAGTGGCACAGGGACCAGTAACCTAGTCTCTTCCCTCTCTCCCACCCTCTCCACCCAGCTGCGGGACAGTTCTGTGGGGACATCCCTGGGACATGTGAGCAAAGCTATAGGGACAAAAAGGTTTTAGCTGGAGGTCAGGAAGAACTTCTCAACAGCGGCAAATGTTCAGAGACCAGAAGGGTGACCAAATAAGGCAGTGAGCTCCCCAGCTAAGGATGTGTGAACTCTTTGCAGCCCTGAGACCCCAGGGGTCAGCTTCCCACCCCAACCCATCTTATCTGGTCTTATCTGCTCCCTAGCACTGAATGTTGTCAATTGGAGTCAGCGGAGACAAAGACTATCAGAGTACCTGACATGGCTCCATCCAGATGGGGAGAGTGTAGCTAGAAGTGGGGCTGGCCCAGGGCCATATGCTTCTGTGGCAGACCAGGATTTGAACCTCTGTCCAACCCATGCATGACTGCATTCCTCTTTGCTAGCAACAGGAAAGCACCATTCTGTGTCCCACTCCCCTGAGGCATGCTGCCCAGTGGTTTGGGGCAGACCACTTTGCAACTGCTGCCTTGTACCCCAGGGTGTGGTCACACATGTCTAAGCCCCAAGTCTTCTTTTTTTTTTTTTTTAAGATTTTATTTTATTTATTTGAGAGGGAGAGTGAGAAAGAGAGAGGGAGCATGAGAGGGGGAAGGGTCAGAAGGAGAAGCAGGCTCCCCGACAAGCAGGGAGCCCAATGTGGGACTCGATCCCGGGACTCCAGGATCATGACCTGAGCCGAAGGCAGTCGCTTAACCAACTGAGCCACCCCGGTGCCCCTCCCCAAGTCTTCTTATTTAGCACTATCACCTCTCGGGTGGACTGAAAGGTCTGGCTGCCCAGAGGGAAATCACTGGCACCAGCCCAGGAGGATTCTGCTGCTGGATGGTGGGAGGAAGGACCATGCATCAAGTTGAGTCTGCTGCCTGCTGGCCATGAGTCCTTGGATATCTGGAGTTCTCAGTTTCCATGTCTGTAAAGGGCTCCTATTGGGTTCCAGGAGAAACACAGAAAAGATGGCAAGAGAATTGGGTGGAATAGGCATTTGGGTGTGTCAGGGAGTTTTGGGATCCACTCTTGCCTTTGTTGATCACCAGTCAGGCCCTTTCCTTCTCTAAACCCGTTTTCCACAGGGCATCAGTGCTCTGAGTCAGGATCAGGACAGTAGGTCTTCACACAGGACTGTGGATTTAATCCAGCCACTGCCACTTGCTATCCTTTTTTTAAGTGGTGTAACTGCTCTGAGCTTCAGTGTTTGCATCTGTAAAATGGGGGGAATGACACCTGTGGACTGGGACCCTGGGTTTGGAGTGCTTAGCACATTGTTATTATCCTCAATGTAACTGTCATCCTTGTCCTAGTTTGCTGAGCGCCCACTTTGGAGTAGGCCCTGGGCTCTGGGCCTCTGACTCTCCACTTTCTCTGCACTTAGGCCCTAGACACAGCCTAGAGGACACTGAAGGCAGGGAGCCCAGCAACTGCCTCTGTCCTGTTGAAAGGCCCCCAGTCAGTGCCCCTTCCCGCCCTTTTGCTCACTTGCTCAAGCATTACAGCTGAGGGTGGGCCAACACTTCCTCCTAGGGCCTGGACCTGCAAAACAGCAACCAAGTGGGCTCAAAGGCCACAGTGGCTGGGTGGGTCTGGAGTACCCGGTCCAGGGTCTGTCCCGAGTGTGGCAGGATTGCGGGGGGTAGGGGTGGTAGTGGGGGTTGGTGCAAAGGCCAGAGTAGCAGAAGCTGAACCGAACTGGGAGCCATACGGAAAAGGGAGGGATGGCCAGGTCTACAGCCAGTGGGTGTGGAACGGGACCCAGCCTGAGGGGCGGGTCCGGAAGTGGGCATCCCCCTATCGCTCCCAGAGAAGCCCGCCAGGTGGTTTGGTGACCTATGGCCCCTGGAGTTCAGACCGCGGCCCTGATGGGTTCACGAAAGCATGCTCTCGGGGCGGCAGCAAGCGGCAGCGACCTCCCACGGGCGTCCTCCGGCGTGGGGAGCCGAGAAGGCTGGGAAAGCCACGGGGGTCACGAGACCCCCAGACGCCCCCGCAGCCCCGAGGCTTGGCGCAGCCCTGGGGGCGGAGCGCCGGGAAGGCTGCAGCCCCCGAGTGACAGCGCGCCCAGCCAACGGTGCTCGGGGTCGCGGCGTGCCGCCCCGCCCCTGGCGGCGCAACCCAATGGCGAGCGCTCAGAGGGTGCGGGGGCGGGGCCTGGGCGGTGGCGGTGGCGCGCGGGCGCGGCACCCGGAAGTCGGCGGCGGCGGAGGCGGTGAGTGTGCGGCTGGCGGCCCGGGCGGCGGATTCCTTTCCCTGAAGGGCCGGCCCGGGACCCGGGGCGCGGGGCTCCCGGGGGCGCGGGTAGGGAGGGGAGGGACAGGGCCGCACCTCCCCGCCCTGCCTGTTTCCCTTTCCCGAGGCGTGGAATGGAAATCCTACGGCTGGGTCCGGAGAGACCAAACTGACCCTGACGAAGCGCCCCATGCGTTACTCGAAGGCGTTTCCAGTGATCCCCGACAGAATGGGAAGCAGGGTCCATTGGCAGGCCGGGCCGGTCTCGCTGCGGGGAAGAAGAGACTAGCGGGGCCGGGAGCTGCGTGGTCGCCGCAGGGTGGGTGGGCTAGGGCCTCAGACAGTTCTGAAGTCCTGAGTCACGGTGCCACCCCCCTGTGGCCTGTTGCGGGGCAGCCGGGTGACAGCTGATGTTTGTCTCAGTAGGCAGCAAGTGCTGGGTCATGCCTGCGCTTGGACACGCCTTTTCTGGGGTGGCTCAGTTAGTCAGACCATCCCCCCAGGGTATCAGGGGTGGGGGCTGGGCAGGGTTGCGCCTGGGGCAAGGGCTGGCCCTGGTGCTTGGCTTTAAGACCCCCTTCCCCGACCCCAGCGGTGTCAGGTGCTTCATGGCCTCCCTCGGGGCCACAGCTTTAGAGTGAACCTTCTGCCCTTGGACTAGTCCGTGAGCCTCAGCCCTTTTCCTCCAGCAGGGATATCACATGCTGGGCTCAGGTCTGGCCTGGCGTCCTGCTCCCAACCTGCTGACTGCTGTTTTGCTGCTGCTGTTTGGGCTCAGAGCTTTCTTCCATGAGGCAGATGTGACGTGATGGCAGCTATAAGGGGTGGCTGCAGCTGGTAGCACTTTGGAAATGCTTTCTCGAACTTGCTTGTTAATCCTCTGGGCAACCTTTTTGGGCAAATGTTCATTGGTTGGCTGCTGTCTCCGGTGAAGAAAACTCAGGCTGAGGGGCAAGTGGTGTTCCCAAGGTCACTCAGAGCCAGGGCCAGGTCCCAGCGCCTCCTCTCCACCTGGGCCACTGTCTCAGGGTCCTGCCTGCTTTGGGTGAGCTGGCTGGTGAGGTGGAGGCAGGAGGACACAGCAGAGCTTCTGTCCCCTCCTCTCCAGGATCCTAGTGCTCCTGTCTGGTGGGTGGGCTGCCCTGGTGCCCCCACCTTATCTGGCCTTTGAGTATTAGCCCCAGTCCTGTGCCTTCATGTTCCTGGCATGTCCACAGACTGCGGGCCACTTAGACTGTCCACTGCTGCTGCCACTGTTTGCTCTGATGTGTGGTGACAACAGCCTTCCCTGAATGAAGGAAACAGGCTGTCAGTTCTGCCCCGGCTGCCCAGCCCCTGCACTGTTATGCTTGCCTCATGATTCTTTTGTGACCTCGTTCTGTGGGCTTTTTGATCGTGTTTCACTGTGGATGTAACTGTGTGTGGTGTCTTGGGGATTCGCTCCGGTGCCTGGCTTCTGTATCAGAGGGTGAAGTTCTCTGTAGGCAGCCCTGGTGCCTGCCCGCACAGGAAGTGTGCCTGTTACTCCTGAGGACTTCCGTGGAGAAACGAGGGGCCTCCAGAGCATGCCTGGAGATAAACGGCCCGTGGCAGGGAGGCTGGGAGGACTTTTAAAAGTGGTGGCACACTTGTCATTGACGCTCTAGATGTGCAGGAACTGGGTCCATCCTTTGGCGACATGGCAGTGTGTGAGGGCATCACCGTTGCATCTGGCATTTGTTGGTCCAGACCATGGGGTTGGGTGATGGGCTCCATGAAAACAAGGTCGCCCCAGGTCACCAAGCTGTCTTTCCAGGTTATCATTGCAGTTTTTTTTAAAGATTTAATTTACTTATTTGACAGAGAGAGACACAGGGAGAGAAGGAACACAAGCAGGGGGAACGGGAGAGGGAGAAGCAGGGAGCCCGATGCAGGGCTCGATCCCAGGACCTGAGATCATGACCTGAACTGAAGGCAAGACACTTTGACGACTGAGTCACCCGGGCGCCCCTTTTTTTTTCTTTAACTTTCTTTTTTAGATTTGCAAAAATGATATATGTGCGCTTAAAAGTAAAAAAGGCCGTTCACCATCTCTTTTTTTTTTTTTTTTAAGATTTTATTTATTTATTTGAGACAGAGAGAATGAGAGAGAGAGAGCACATGAGAGGGGGGAGGGTCAGAGGGAGAAGCAGGCTCCCCGCCGAGCAGGGAGCCCGATGCGGGACTCGATCCAGGGACTCCAGGATCATGACCTGAGCCGAAAGCAGTCGCTTAAACAACTGAGCCACCCAGGCGCCCTGTTCACCATCTCTTGATGGCTCCTGACACTCAGGGTACGTCCTCGTTGGAATACTCCATTGTCTTTTATTAAGCATGGGGGCTGCAGGGGTCACTGTGAGGCTGGGCTGGCCCCTGGCTTGTGGGGAAGCCAGGAGGGGCTAAGGTAGAGAGGCTGCCCTATGTCCACGGCTTTCTGTAATGCTCATTCTTCCCCTCATTGTGTTGCTCCTTTGAACTGCAGGGACAGTGACACTTGGTGTGGAGTTGAATTAGTGCTCCCCAAACATCGTGGAGATCTCAGAAGAGAATATCCCTGTAGAAAATTTGTCATGGTGAAATGCCACTTGGTCAAAATGACAAAACACAGATTGTAGAATCCTCAGTTGCTGAGCTGGGAGGAGGGTGGGGAGTTGCAGTGGGCCGGCTGCTCAGAATATTTACAGACGTCAGGGCTTTCTCAGCCAGAGCCCCCGAACAGCACAGCGACACTGTGTTCCCATGTGTGTTTACCTCCTTTGCTGGCAGCTGCTGGGAGGACATTCCGCCTCATGCGAAAAGAGCAGTGCATGCTTTCCAGCTCCTACCCTGGGGGCTGCCACAGTGATCGCACAGGCTGTGCTGGGTGAGGCTGGGGTGTCTGGTTCCTCAGCCCTGTCATGTGAAGCCCGAGGGCCCCTGTCCTCTGCATGGCCCCTCAAGACCAGATAGACAGGCTGGCTAGCCTTGAAAATATATTCCTCAATGTGTAAAGTGCTTGGAGCTGCAGATTCTCTGGTCCAGGTAACCTCTGTTCAGAGCCTTCATGTGCACAGCCAGCCGGTGGGAGATGGATGTGATGTGAACCGGGAGCCTCACTTTCCGGGTGTCTAGGCCCCCTTGGCTCTGTGTGGAGGCCACAATAGCTCCCCATTCATTCGTGTGCATCCCTGTCATTCTCTGCTGCATTCTGACCTGGCATGTTTCTTCTCCACTGAGAGGCCTGTTTGCCTTTTCAAATGACAAAAGAAAGTGCTCCCACCGAGGGTGCAGGCCCCCTGCCCCTGGCACCCCAATTGTCAGGTGTGGTTTTGCTCTCTGCTCAGGTGCTGGTGTCATTATGCAGAACTCTACAAGAGCTCTGGCTCTGCTTTGAAGGGTTGGCACCAGGGCTGAGTGCACTTTTGCCCAGTCTCGCATGGACAGCGTCTTTTTCGGCCTTTCTTTCCGCCCTACGCCGGCCTGCCCATAAGAGTGCACATGAAGCATGCCTGCTGTTAGCGTGCATGTGTTTTAAATGTCCAGCTCCATGGCTTGTACAGGGAGCCCAGCCACACCACTAGCGTCCATACCAAGAAGGTGTGCCAGCACCCGGATGTCCCGTATTGTTCCCCAGACCAGGTGGCCCTGCTCTGATTTCTGCCCTCAGGGATGAGTTTTGCTTATTTCTGGCTTGGGTACAAATGCTGAGGTGGTGTGCCGTCTCTGCCGTGGGGTTGCTGGGGAGCCGGGGCTCACTCAGGACTCACCTGCTTGCCGCGCTTCATGCTCAGTGCTGGGTGTGACGGGCAGTGGTGGTGGCCCAGCACGATGCATTAGACTTTTAGAAGATTCTATGACTAGCCAAGAGGGAGACTTGTCCTTCAGATACCAGAGCATGTGCTGAAGCCGAGAGGCCTGCCGAGCGTGCCGGACCCCTGTGGAGCCCAGTGACTGGGTGTCCAGGGTATGGCTGAGGTGGGACAGACCTGACGCCTGGCACCTGGGAAGCAAGGGGTACCTCACACCACCCACCGGAGCAGGGCACGGGCTGACCTGAGAACTAAGCCAGAATACAACCATACAAAGAAGGCAAGGGAAAGGGGCTTTCGCTTTGGGGCAGGGAGGGTGGCCGCTATGCGGGAGCAATGGGAAAACTTGTGGTGAAGGAACAGACTGTTCCCGGTAGGCAGTGCCACAGGCAAGGCTGCAGGACAGGGCAGGCGTGGGAGGAAGTATCGGCAGCTTGTGGATCAGACAGGCCGTGAGCCTGCCCACACCACGTGCACTGCACTACGGATCAGTGCAGCAAAAGCCCAGGATTCAATACCCAAATCGGTGATTTGTGGACACAGACAGGCAGGAGTCTGTAAGATGCGCAGCCCCTGGGAGTTGCCAGTGTAACCATGGTGAGAGTGTTTCCTGCCACCCCGAGGAGGGCAGCAGCGGCAGGTTGTGGTGCTGGCGGGATGCCCCCTTGCCCAGCCACTGGTACCTGTACTGGATGTTTGGAGGGAGTTGGGCCAGGTCTGCTCACCTAAGAGCATCATCCTCTGACCAGCCATTCTGCCCCTCTCCGTCTCTGTCCTAGGAAGGTCCTCAGCCCATTTGCAGAGCATGTGCTCCCACAGGAGCTGCTGGTTGTGGCCACAGGAGGCGTGGAGCCTTGGGCTGGGGATGGACGAGTGGGCAGCGGGTGTGGGAGGAAGGGAAGGGGGCAGGCCTTGGTGCAAACGCTGGAGGAGATGGTGCTGGTTGGTGTGGGGTGGGTGGCCGGCACAGTTGGTACGTGATGCCCATTAGCCCCCAGGCAGGGTGGGCCAGCAGCTGGGTGGCATCTGGAGTGCACAAGAGGGAGATGGGGGTTGGTGACCACCCCCAACAGTGCTGAGGTCTCCCCGTCCCCTGACCAGGTCCTTCCCCGTCTGGGCTAGTGGTGACAGTGAGGTCCGGTCAAGCGTGGCCCTTGGGCCCCACTTGCCTACTCTACCAGTGAGCCTCTGTGAAGTTGTAGACCTGCCTTCCTTGGCAGCGGAAGCAGATCCTCACCATTGGTCCATCCAGGTGCCAGGCCTTGTCCCCACATGGCGCTGACCTGAGCCACGGCAGCCATCACCGCATCTCTTGGCATGTGGCACTGACCACGGGCTGGTCTGCCTGCCTGCCTGAGTCATTTCCTTGTCATGCTCATGTTAGACGCCGTGTGGACTGAGGTTTGGGGCTCGACTCAAGTGAAGAGCCTGGTTATTCTGAAAGAGGGAGTGTACCTGGCTGCACTTGGCTGTTAGGACAGCCCTGTTGGTTCCTCTGGAAGACAGGCGAGGAAGGAGGAGTCCCCGGCTGGAGAGGGCGGGTTTCAGAGGCAGCGGGGTGAGCAGGCAGGATGGAACATGCAGAGAACTCTCGAAAGCCTTATCAGCAGATGGGCTGGGAGTGCCTGGGAAGCTTCCGTGCCCATGCTGAGACTGACTGCCGGACTCGTGACCCATTCTTCCAGTTTTGCATTACCAGGTGGTTAGAGCAGGGTAAGGCAGAAGTTGGGATCCGGGAAGACTTCCTCTGGCTTACTCAGAGAGAAGAAAGGGGAAGCCCGTGGCTTTGGTTTGAAGGGAACTTTTTGCTTTTGCCTCACACCTCGTAGGTCCTTCCGGCCGGGGCTCAGGTGTGCCCAGGGACCGTAGGTGTGTGCAGGGAGTGCAGGCCCTGGGCTGCACAGGTGGTTACCCTTGATCCGCCCGGGCTCCCCGTGCAAGGACCTGGCAGAGGTGCACGCTCAGGCTCGGGGAGGCCACCCCAGGGGACGTAGTGCTTCCTTCCACAGTGTGTCCTGGGCAGGCCAAGGACACAGCGGGCGTCCCAGGCTGAGTGCGCAGGTATGAGGTGTGTTGTGGGTGTGCTGCTCTCATCCGTGCATGTACAGCCTCATGCACCTGCTCAGCCTGAGTCACAGTCCCTGGGTTGGGGGCCTTTGTCGGATGCCATCAGAGAGAACATGCTTCAGAGCTGCAGCCTTTCTGTTCCCCACAGGACGTCATGCGGGCCCTGTTCAATTCCAGAAATGTCCTGGGTAGTTTTTTTTTTACAACAGAGTCGTCACTGGGTCACGGAGGTCAGCTCTTTATGTGAAATCTTGGCTGTGACAAAGATTGCCTGGTTGTCATGTGCAGCTACGAGAGACTGTGTGAGTTCTGGAACGTGGTGTCGCTAGGAAGCCGTGGTGGATGCTCCAGAGGCTGGGAGCTTGAGCGACTGACTGCTGTTGCCGCCTCCTCAGCAGTGGGGCCCAGCCCCCTGGTTTTCTTTATGGAATAGTCCAGGCCATGGTAAGCGCCTCTTCGGGTACACACAGCGTGAAATGATATGCGCCCCCCGCCCTCAGCCACTGTGCCATGCAGGTGTTTTGGGCACTCGTCAGGACGGTCGGCCACGTCATAGGCTCCATTTTCCAGCCCCATTGCTCGCATGGCTTCCCCTCCTTGGTCTGGGCCACTGTCCGGGGTCTTCCATCCCTGTGGGCGGCTCCGAGGCCCGGCTGCACCCTTGAGGTTGTGGCATTTGTGAGACAGCACCCCCGGTGGGACCACGTGTGGACATGGTGATGTTTTGTCACCTATCACCGGCTTTTCCAGGGTTGAGCGCTGAGAGAACAGTGAGGTCACCAGGGCCACTGCAGTGGGCATGTTGGCTTCTTAGCGTTTCCACGATGGCGCCGGGGGCAGTGGTTTGTGGATGTGCCAGGGCGGTGTTGGGGTGCAGTGCTGGGGGTATCCTGGCCTTCTGGGGGGCTGCTGGGAGCAGATGAGGCCCACTTGGCTCCAGCAGCTGCAGGTGCCTGCTCCTTCGCTCTGAGTGCAGCCAGCAGGGACCCCCCACAAGCGCATTGCCGAAGCTCCCGGGGAGAGGGGAATGACCCCTGTGAAGCGCCTGGCATGGGAAAGTTTTCCCCAGCTGGCCTGTCCTCTGCTCTGTGACAGCGGGGGCCCGGCCTTCTCTGGGTCTGTGTGTCACCATCCCAGAGAGCCAGATTCTGTGGCACCTGCCCCTTTTCGGCGGGGGTATTCTTTTCCATGCGCTGGGTTGCCCAGCTGCCCTCCTGGTTGCTGTGAGGCCAGATGAGGGAAAAGGAGGGAAAGTGAGCCCTTTCCATGTGGAAAGGATGGGTCTGTGACATTTAAGTACCATCTGCAGGCCTGGGGGTGGGTGTGCACATCACCATTGTAGCTTCCTTCGCCTGCTGGGGCCCAGCATCCTGGGCACAACAGGCAGAGGTGGGGTGCGACTTCCTTCAATGCTTGGATGCTGCCAGGCTTCGCTACCTTAAGGTGTCCCCGCCGAGGTTGCCAAGGTCCACAGGTGAGGTTCCTGATCAGACCTCCCCAGGACCTTCCTGCCTGTCTCTTCCTCTAGCCGTGGGCTGGCTCTGGCTTGGGGGCTGCCATGGGCATGCAGACACTCCACAGAGGGCCTGGGCTTGCATTCCTGGCGGAGGTGGGGATGAGGGGGCGCGGGGATGTCACTGAGGAAGCCAGGCACGCTTTTGCCCGGGATGCTGTCCTCCCTTACGCACTTCATCAGCTTGGGTGTCCTTCAGGGGTGAGCTCCCCATGACAAACGGAGAAGCCACCAAGCATGGATGAGCCCCAGCCCCATCTGGCAGGGTGGGTTCTATAGAAGCCCTTCCCTATCTCTTTCCCACTGTGCCAGCCTCGGAACCCTGGGAAGTGGAGAGCAGTGTTTTCTTAGTGCCCCAAGTGGCCAGGCAGGCAGGTGTGCAATGGCAGGAGCAGGACTCAGTTTGCCCCTGTTAGCAGTTCCAGCCTCCTGCCCGCCCTGTGTCCAGCCGGTGGGACGGTAACTGGGACCACAGTGTCTGTATCCAGAGCTCGCTCGGGGAGCCCTGAAAGTCAGCAGGAGTGAGAAGGTGGGCCAACAAGTAGGGTGTCGGAGGATTTCACTAGGGCCTGGGTGGGGGCATGCTGGGAGAAGGGTCCTGCACCCATGGGACCTGCCTAGGTGAATGAGATTGCCGGGGTGGTGGGACGTGGAGCTGAGAGGGGGTGGGGCAGTGGGCAGCGGGCCTGGCTTGAGTGGGGGGCGAGGGATTGGAGAGAAAGGCAGTTCCTGATGGTCCCCTCCCCAGGGGCTGGCTTTCCTCTGGTCCTTCCCTCCCAATGACCACGTCTTCATCGAGGCCGCAGCCCTGGGCTTTGTGCCCACACCTCTGGCGCCAGGCTGCCTGGAGACCCATCAGTGGCCTTTTCTCCAACCACAGAGCCCTCCCTGCTACCCCTGTCTGGAGGGCAGGTCTGCCACCCACACAGGCTGGCTAGGATGGCAAGGTCCTGCAGCCAAGTTGGAGGGCTCTACTTCTGGCTTGTGAGCATCAGTAGCCAGAGCTGCCCCCAGTGGATGGCCTTGCCCAGCAGCTGGGCACACAGCCCAGTGAGGTGCACAGCAGGCCAAGGCTTACATGATGGCCTCATCTGACAAGAGCTGCATGTCCTTGGTGGGGCAGCATGTCCCTGGTGGAGCAATCCTCAGAACAATCCTCTGTCCTGGTAGGGCTCTGGGTGGGTGGGATTTCAGAAGTGATGGGTTGGCAGGGCTTCTCCCACTGACCACAGTTGGCCTGGTTGCCACAGGCAGTGCCGGCTGGCCTCTCCTGCAGTATTCTCATTTGTGGGAGAGACTAGCTCCCTGGGAGTGAGAAGGCCTGTGTCTTCTGTGCTGGACCATGGCTGCGTGGCAGGTTCCCATCCCCTGCACCTGGCGGGTGGGGCCCCTCAGGAGGCCCCACATGCTTCCTACCTCCCTGCACAGCGTTCTGGACAATTTGATCTGTCTCATCAGCTGTGTCTAATCTGCTCATCTTAAATCCACTGCTGAGTTTTAATCTGTGGTTTCTTTAGCTTCTGGTCCTAAAAGTCCTTTCTGGTGCTTCGTGAACCTCCTGGTTTACTCTTTCTCACATCCTTTTCCTGCAAATATTCTCAAGCTTCTTTTTCCGCAGTGAGAGCCTGGTTGGTTTATGAGACGTGTGGGGATGCGTTTCTGCTGGTCTTTGCTTATGGCGCTTTGTTTTGTTATGTGGTGTTCTTTCTGACTGTCCTGCTCTTTGTCCTTGAAATGATTTGTGAGACTTCTCAGAGGTCTAGCATGAAGATGAGAACTTCGGTTCTCCAGGTGCCTAGGAGCACTACCAGTGCGGGAGCCCTTCCATCCAAGTCTTGGCATGAGGATCCCTGGACCCCCAGTGTGGCCCCGGCTGTGCTCTTGTGGCTTCTCAGGGACTCTCCCCACTTTGTGTGCTGTTCCTGTGGCCCCTGGGGGTGGCTGTGGATAGAGCCCCCCCTCACCCTAGGAGGGCTGCCTTTCAGGGTCCCAGCTCCACTCAGGGGAGGGTTTCCTACTACAGTCCCATCTTGGGGACAGCCCTGGGCCTCGTCTTCAGTCTCCCTCACCTTGGGCGACCAGAGCCCAGTTTGCCCAGATGGGCCAGTGCCTCAGGGCAGGAAAAGCCAGTGTACTCCGCTTTCTTTCCTCTCTGGGTTTCCACGTTCTCCGAGATACTGGCCAAATCCTGCATGACCTTGTTAGTTCATGGCTGCTTTTAAGATGTTTTCATATTCTTTCAAGCATTTTGAGTTGTTTTTACTAGAAGGGTCCAGTTCCAACAGCCTGCCCACCAGTCTTGATATCAGGTAAGCCTAGGATGATGGCCCTAGTGGGCACTACCAGGGCAGCCAAGGGTGGGAACCCAGCCTGCTCCTGTCACCTCGGGGCCCTCTTCTGCATCGGGCACTGCCTTCGGCTCCATCTTCCGGCACCCTGCATTTCTGCAGTGGCACTGGTCACCATGGTGATGTCTCACCTGCACAGTCAAGGGTTTTACTGAGGACAGGGTTGGGTCCCCTGAGGCATCACTGATGCTCGTGCCTGTAGGGGCTGGGGGGAACATGGGGCTGAGTCGTGGGGATCCCTCCAGGGCCTGTGGGAGCCAGTGGCGACAGTAGTCGAGTAGATCCTTCCTCCCTGACCCCCTCCCTCTACTTCCCAGGCCAGCCAGACCAGTGAGCCAGAAATGAGTGGAGAGGCAGGGACAGCATGATGTCATCCCCAGGAAGACCTCATGTGGCTCCGAGCTGTGGTCGTGTCCACGGGGCCAGCCTCAGGCTTTGGCCCCTCCTTGGCTCTTCCATGCTCTGTGGCCAGAGCCCCTGCCGCCTGTCCACCCACCCACCCATGCTTGGGTGCTGGCACAGCTTAGATGGCAGGGTCGGCGTGGTGGGAACATCCTCCTTCTGAGCCCCAAAACAGAAAATGTTTTGCTTCAGAGACCCAAGACCTGGGAGAAGTTGTACTGGCATAGAGGGGGGCTCTCACCTCTCCTCTGTTCACCTGCCCAATCCTATGGCCGGGGTGCGCCTCTCTCGGGACTGTCGTGTGTGGGTGGTGGGGACCCTGGCCTGGGGCAGGGAGCTGGAGCCCCTCTCGGCCCACTCCTGCTCCTCCCACGCCTGAAGTACCCTTCCCTCCCCCCACCTCCGTGTGGCTTCTCCAAGGCTTGGGGGCAGAGGGTTTGGAGTGGCACGGTGTTCGTGGTTTATGTTGAAACCTGGAGCAAGGATGGGCAGGGCCTGGGCATCTCATCCCACCTTCTCCCAGCTGGGGCCCAGTTCACAGACCCTCTTTAAAGATGCGGACCCCAAACCTTGCTCTAGTAGGTGCTGTGTTCTGGGCGGGGGTGAGGGGGGTGGCAGGGTACTGCACGGACCCTCCCCAGTCCCAGGGCTCCCCAGGCTAGTGCACTTGGAGCTCAGTGGACACACAGTCACACACATGCATGCAGACATCTGTGGAAGCACACTTGCAAACACACTTGCAAACACCCACACATAACTGTACACTTGCACATGCACGCAGACCTCAAGGCCTCATGTACATGCATATACGCCGAACACTCCCTCACCCCCCTTGCTCCTGAGGCTCTTCTGGGGGCATCTTTTTGGCTCCCTTTAGTGTCTCCGCAGCCTCTGTGTTGTCCGTTCCCTGGCTGCGGCCGCTGGCTCTGCTCTGCAGCCTTGCCCTGGCTCAGGCACACATGCAGGGCTAGAGACCCTCAGTCACCTTGTCCAGGGTCAGTGGCCTCAGGATCTCATCTCTGTTCTCAGTTTGGTTAGGGGAAAAGATCTGCTGGCCCCAGGGGCCGCCAGGTTCTCGTTCTTGCTCCTGTGGCCACCCTCCACGTGGTCTGTCCAGGGCCAGTGAGCGTGGCAGGCAGCGGGGGCCAGTCTGGCCTGTGCTGATGTGTGTGAGCACTTAGGGAGATGGTTGGGCGGTGCTGGTGAGTGTCACGGTGTCTGGTGTATGGTTCTGCCGTGTCCACAAGGGTCAGGGGCATCCCAGAGGCGGTTCTCTTCTGGGCCAGGGAGCACTGCAGGTTCGGGGAGGCAGTGGTGTGTTGTCTGCTGTTTATTCAACACATTTTTTTTTCTTTTTCCCGCAGACTGGTGACCCTGTGTGAACAAAGCTGCTCTCAGGGACCCATGTGCATCATCTTCTTTAAGTTCGATCCTCGCCCTGTTTCTAAAAATGCATACAGGTAACCCCCTTGCTCTGTGTCTACTACTGTCCTCCGCTTGGCCTCAGGTGCCCCACAGTCCTCATAGCGCCCAGGTGGGGACAAGCTGTACAGGCTGGGCCTGCCCTGTCCAACAGCAGTTATTCAGTGTGGGATGCAGCAGTGGGTACTGCCAGGTGGCAGGAAAGCTGAACTGACATACAAAGGTGCAGAGGCTTAGCTGCTTAAGGTCGCTGTAGGGGCAGGACAGAGGAGCCATGTTGGGCCAGGTAGGGGCGCAGCCCTGTGGTTTCTGCAGGGGCGCCAGGGGCAGCAGAACTGGCTTGATGAGCAAGAGCCCCATTTAGACTGGGCTCGTCTGTGTTGCCAGTGCTAAGTCTGGGTGGTGGTAGGAACACAGGGTCTGTGGGTCCTGAGCTGGGGAATGAAGGTGGGGGTGGGGAAGCTGGGAGATCAGCAGAGGAGGTGGGAAACTGAGGCCAGAGAGGGATGAGACATGATCCAGTGCACCCCCCTCCTCCCCACGACCTTGGGCTCTGGATGTGCCCCTCTGTTTCCTGGGGTACCCAGTGGGAATTTTTCCGTGTTTTTCCAAGTATGAGGCTGAGAGGTAACCCACACCCAAAATGAAATTTTAAACTGATCACTAGTACGATTGCTTGGAAAGTTTTCATCATTTTGAAATCTATACCAGAAATGATTTGAACCATTTTGATTAGCTTCTTAGACTTGAGTCACCATGCAAAATTGCACAGACACCATGCTGCCTAATTTTGTGCTGAATGAAACTCATTCCAGGCCAGAAGTTGGGGACTGAAGAGTCCCCAGTGTTCCCATCATGCAGAGGAATGGACAGCAGGGCCAGGCCAGGGTCCTGGAGCTGACCCTGCATGACCCCCAGCAGAATGAGCTGGGGTGTAGCCAGTGGGCAGGATCCAGGGGCAGTGATTTGAGCAGGGGAAGTGTAACATCCAGAATTATTAACTGTAACAGGATTGGAATGCCCTGGGTGGAACCCCGTCTTCCACCCTCAGGCTGAGAGCCAGACCTTGCCGGATACGCTCAGCCGCGGCACACTGGATAGCAAAGAAATCGCTGGGGTGCCATGGCAGTGGAGCTTGCTAGGAGTCTGCCCTCCGGTGTGCGGGCAACTGTCTTGGGAGGATACTGGGGAGAGGTGCTGGTCACTAGGTGCGTGGGGGAAGCCGCATGTGTAACCGGACTCATCCTGGGGGAGCCAGGCATGTTGCCAGGAGTGTCCTGCGGTGTCTCTTCAGCGCCCTCTACTGACGAAACTTAATATGGTACTAGCCCCAACGTCAGCTCCTTTATCCTGAGGAGGCAGTGAAGGGCAAATTTGGGGCTGAGACATAATAGCGGGATTACTGACATGGTCTACCCCTTTGGCTACTGAGGTTTCATGTGCACCCTTCTTTGCTCACGTGAACTCTCACATACCAACAAAATGACTCTGTTTTGACCTGATGAGGATTTCTCACACGGGGACACGCAGCCTGACAATTCCCTGAGTCTGTTCCTGGCTATATTTACTACCAGATTCAGCCGCAGCCTCCCTGGAAATGCTGTTTCCTGAGGTTACCTCCAGTCTCCTGCCCGTAAAATAAACATGGGAAGAAGGAGGAAGGAGGTCTCTCTTGTTTTCGCTCGGGACCTGTGCGTCACTGCCAAGACCTCTCCTCATAACGACTCCTTGTGGATTGTGATTCAAGACAGCCTTAATGTTTCTCTCCAGTGTATTCCAAAGCCCTAAGCCAAAACCTAAACATACCACCGCTAAAAATGCATACAGGTAACCCCCTTGCTCTGTGTCTACTGTCCTCCGCTTGGCCTCAGGTGCCCCACAGTCCTCATAGCGCCCAGGTGGGGACAAGCTGTACAGGCTGGGCCTGCCCTGTCCAACAGCAGTTATTCAGTTATTCACCGCTGGTGACTGACCAAATACACTTGTTTACCCTATTGCGTGGGGGGGTGGGGGCAAGAGGGACTTCCGGTAGCTGCTCCTACTCTAGCTGTGGGGTTGTCTGGCCCTTGAGAATGGGTGGGCTCTGGGCCCTTGGTATTCATGCTTCCATACGTGTGTGATAGGAGAAAAGGATGGGAGGAGCAGGGAGGGGGCTGCATGGGAGGGACACTGCAGCAGAGCCAGTGAGGAGAGGCCAAGCCTGGGCCTGTCAGAGATTGGAGAGGGGTTCCCGGTGCCTAGAGTGGAATGGGGAGCAGGCCAGGCTCCAGGGCCATCAGTGTGGTGGGGAGGAGGCCCTGGCTAGGCAGTGCTGCCAGGAGCCGATGGGGCCAGCAGGACCTGCCCCAGCGTCCCTCACTTGGGCTCCCTCCTGCTTTAGCCATCCCTGTCCTGGCCTGGGATGCACCAGCCTCTGCCCTCCACGTTAGCATGCACTGGTGTGTCTTCATCTCCCCCCACCTCCACCTAATAATTGGCAGGAATAGGAGTGTGTGCCATTCTAACCATTGACAAGTGTCCAGTTCAGTGGCATTAAGTACATTCACGTCGTTGTGCAACCATCCCCGCCATCCATCTCCAGAACTCTTCATTGTCCCCAGCTGAATCTCTGTCTCCACCAAACACTGACTTCCCGTTTCCCTCCCCCCAGCCCCTGGCAACCACCAGTCTACTTTGTTTCAATGACCTTGACTACTCTGGGGACCTCATATAAGTGGAATCGTAGTATTTTTATGAGACTGGCTTATTTTATTGAGCATAGTGTCCTCAAGATCACGGTGTAGCATGTGTCAGAATCTCCTTCCTTCTTAAGGCTCAGTAACATCCCACTGTATGCAGGACCACATTTTTATCCATTCATCTCTTGATGGACACTTGGACTATTTCCACTTCTTGGCTATTGTGAGTCATGCTGCCGTGGAGATAGCATACAAGTGTCTGTTTGAGTCCCGCTTTCCATTCTTTTTTTGGGGCGGGTATACCCCGAGGCAGAATTACTGGATCACATGGCAGTTCTGTTTTCAACTTTCTGAGGAACTACCAAATTGATACCTGCGAGTGTCTTTCGATGGCCGTGCCATAGGCTTCCCAAGCCATGCCAGCCCATGTATCGGTTTGGTGGTGGAGTATGTCTTCACGGTGTGTCATCATTGTTCACTGTCCAGACCAAGTTCTCTCCCACCAAGCCAGACAAACCAGGTGCCAGCGCCACCGTCCACTTGGACTCTGCTGCCCACCAAACTGGTCCACATGGCTGGGACCCATCGAAGACCCTGTGCTCCGTGTGCTCTCTTAGGCACCCTCAATATCAACACACGTGCAGTGGCCTCTTGGCACTTGGGGTAACGGGAAGCACCTGGTTTTGTTTGTGGGTTGAGCTCATCCCTGCAGTCATTGCTGCTCCAGGGTCAGATGGTTGCGAAGGGGACTTTTATAGCTGGAATGGTGGCCATCCTTGCCATGGAAAGTTGACTTTTGAACAACATGGATTTGAACTGTGCAGGTCCACTTACATGCCGATTTTTTCTTTTTTAAGATTTTATTTATTTATTTGACAGAAACACAGCAAGAGAGGGAACACAAGCAGGGGGAGTGGGAGAGGGAGAAGCAGGCTTCCCGCGGAGCAGGGAGCCCGATGCGGGGCTCGATCCCAGGACCCTGGGACCATGACCTGAGCCGAAGGCAGACGCTTAACGACTGAGCCACCCAGGTGCCCTGACATGCCGATTTTTTAAAGTACAGTACTATAAATGTATTTTCTCTTCCTTATGATTTTTTTTTTTTACTCGATTTTTCAAGTGATCTCTACACCCAGCGTGGGGCTCGGACTCACAACCCTGAGATCAAGAGTCATGGGTTCCACCAATGAGCCAGCGAGGCGCTCTTCTTTATGATTTTCTTAATAATGTTTTATTTTTCTCTAGCTTACTTTATTGTAAAAAATACGGTATGTAATATATATAACATATAAAATACATGGGGATTGAACTGTTTATGTTATTGGTAAGGTTTGTGGTGAACAGTAGGCCAGTACTAGTTAAGTTTTGGTGGAGTCGAAAGTTATACATGGATTTTTGGGGAGCCTGGGTGGCTTACTCGGTTAAGCATCTGCCTTCGGCTCAGGTCATGATCCCAGGGTTCTGGGATGGAGCCCCATGTTGGGCTCCCTGCCTAGTGGGAAGCCTGATTCTCCCTCTCCCTCTGCTGCTTCCCCTGCTTGTGCTCCCCCCTCTCTTCCTCTCTCTCTCGGTCAAATGAATAGATAAGATTTTTTTTTTTTTTTAAAGATTTTATTTATTTGACAGAGAGATAGAGAGCACAAGTAGGCAGAGAGGCAGACAGAGGGAGAAGGAGAAGGAGGCTCCCTGCCGAGCAGGGAGCCCGACGTGGGGCTCAATCCCAGGACCCTGGGATCATGACCTGAGCCGAAGGCAGCCGCTTAACTGACTGAGCCACCCAGGTGCCCCTGAATAGATAAGATCTTAAAAAAAAAGTTATACCTGGATTTTTGCCTCTGCGGGGAGGGCGGTTGGTTCCCTTAACCCCTGTGTTCGAGGGTCAACTGTCTATGTAAATGATTTAAATATCTGCCCTACAGAAAAGAATGAGACATCCTCACCTTTGACGCTGTGGGCAGTGTCACCCACGGCTCTGCCATTGCCAGATGCTGATCTCACGGGAATGTGTTTTCTGACCTCCCAGGAGTCAGTTCCTGGAAGATGAGCCTGTCCCTGTCATGCCCTGCCTGGGACTGGCCCAGCGATGGTGGTGCTTGGTCTGTGCCTGCCACTTTGCAGGCCTGCTGGTGAAAGGCATGGCTCCTGAAGCATCTCTCCTTCTCTTGGGCCTCGTTCAAGCATTGTATCATCTGTTTCCCCACGAGAGAAAGTGTAGCCTACCGCGGAGCATGCATCTTGTGGTCTCTTCCCCCCAGATTTGGCAGTCACAGTGTGTTGTTGAGTGACGCTCACCGGGTGCAGGCAGGGAGGGAGCCAGCTCAGCACCTGCCCAGGGAGTGAATGTGAGCATGGCCACTTCTGCAGAGCATCTCCAGGCCTGACGCTGGGCTGGGCCCTGGTGTCATGGATCCCGTGGTCTACACCTCCCATCCCCCATGTCAACATCCCACTGCCCCTCGCTGTTGGGGATACCCATCCCTCCAGATGTGGCAGCGGTCCCCAAGTCACATCCCACTGCTGCCTCCCCGCAAGCACTGCCCTGGCATGACTCCCCAAATGCCCTCGGGCCCCCCAACCTGTCCTCTTGGTGCTGAGCTGGCCCTGGTGAGGTGGGCTCCGTGGGAGTCACTCCCTCCTGGGGTTGCTTCTGCCATGGGGCATCATGGCCCCTGCCCAGACGTGGGATTCCCCTGGGTGGTCCCAGCCTCTGCCTCCCATGCCTGTTGTTACGTGGCACTTGGAACCTCCAATTTTTGGTGACAGTTACCCAGTGTGAGTACTGTCTGGGCGCCTGTTGTTTCCGTTCGTTTTAAATTTTAGTAAGGATATCTGCAGCACTGAGGCAAGGAGCATAGCAGGTAAGAAACGGTTTTAGCAGCCTGTGAGCTGCTGACTTGGAACTTTTCCGTGCTGGCTACAGCTTTGCTCCGGGATCCCCATGACCTTGCTCTGTGGAGGCAGCGGTGTTTCCCTGGGGTTCTAGTTATGTCCCTGATTGTAAAGGGGTACGTGCTCTTTGAAAAGAAGTCATACCCTACAGGATGTACAAAGTAAAATGTGAGCTCCCGTAACCCCTGTGGTAGGCTGATGGCTCCCAAGATTCCTGCTCTCGCTGTACACACCAATGTCATTCATTCCCCTGGTTGTGTGTGGGGCTGTGGGGCTCAATGTGAAGGGATTTTGCCAATGTGACAAAAGTCCCTAATCAGTTGAGTTGGAGTTAGTCAAATGGGAGCAGTCCTGGGTGGGTCTGATGTAATCAGAAGAGCCCCCAGGTGGGGCCAAGCCCCTCCTGAAGAGGTAAGCTGCTGTGCTTGGAGGGGCCCATGGCCAGGAACTGGGGGTGACCTCTAGGAGTTGAGAGTGACCCCGGCCTAGGATGGGAATTCTGCAGCAACCTCAGGAACATAAGATCCCGAACCTCAGTGACACCTTGCTGGTCGGCACCTTGGGTGCTACCTCAGGGGCCACTGAGCAGAGCACCCAGCACATCCCGGCCCGCGCTCCTGACCATAGACTGAGATGAGAAGTAGGCATTGCTCTGAGCTACTGTATACGCACGCTATGTGTGTGGCAATTTGTGAGGCCCCATAGAAAACCAGTATGCTTCCCATCAGGTAACACTGTCATGGCTGTAGTATAACTACTGTCTTTATCAAAATGTCTGTTTAGACTCATGAGCTAATTCCCCTTGTTGGCTCCAGTCTGGAGGGGCTGCTGGGCGAGCTGTCACATCCTTCTGGTGGCTTCCACGGGACTCATCACTGCTGGTGACATCACTGGGCCATGGGCCTGTGCACCTGCTACCTGGCACTAAACTCTCCCCAGATGGTGCACAGACTTGCCCCTCAGATGGTGCCGAGATCCCCCACCCCATAGTACACAGATTCAGCCCCTGAGATGGTGCCCTGACTCACCTTCTAGACGACACACAACTCACCTGCCAGATGGTGCACACGCCTACCTCCCCCAGATGGTGCACTGACTCACCCCCTAGATGGTATACAGACGCACTCTCCCAGATGGTGTGCAGACTCAGCCATCCCAGATGGTACACACTCACTCCCCAGATGGTGTGCAGACTCCGCCATCCTAGATGGTGTGCAGACTCACCCCCCAGGTGTTGCGCAGACTCACACTCTCATGTGGTACACAGATCTACCTAGTACCTCCAGACGGTGCACAGACTCACCCCCAGTAGCAGGGTGAGGAGTGCCCATCGATGAGTAATTAGTGGTTTCAGTTGTTAGAACAAAACAAACCTGACTTGCTGTCCTCCGAGCCCCTGACTGGTGGGCATGGCCCCTGCCCCTGGGCGCTGTGGCACAGATGGACTTTTATTGGTGTTGCAGTATCCAGAAGTGGGGAGTGAGGGAATACTTTCTCTTACTTGGAGCCTTGATGTGGGTACTCATCATGCCCACGTCTCCCAATTAGGTATTTAATGAAATCCCCAACAAACCACTAGCAATTCAGCGAAATAGTGACTCTTATGGCAGAAATAACCAGGCAGTTATTAATATTCCTAGTTATTAACAAATGCGTGTCACTGCTCCTTGTTTTAAAAATAGTAGGGAGTTGAAAATCTTAGGACAAGGTTCTGCTCAGTCAGCTTTTTTTTTCCCCCTAATTTTTCCTTTTCTGGAGACTTACGTAAGAATCAGAACCAGAAGCCAAAAGCACCAGTCTCCATTTGGGAAGCACCTCGCTGGCCTCCCCGGCCTCCCCGGCCCCCTCTCAGCACAGGTGTCAGGACGAGTGAGCAGAGGAGCGGTGCTTGGGATTCTGAAGAAGGACACTGTTTCCTGACCACGTGGAATGACCTCCACCCACAGGGGTTGGTGGGGTGCCCGGCCCATACACGTAGCCTGTGGGAGCGGTGCTAGCCAGGTTGGGTCCAGAATTGAGTCGCAGAAGGAAGGGACAAAGCAGATGTGGCAGAAGATAAAAGAGGTCAGGGCCCGGCTGGCTTCTCCCTAAGGCTGTCTTCCTCAGACCGGGCCTGGGGTCCGGCAGGTGGCGCTGCAGAGGATTGTTCTGTGAATGGCTGGGTTTCGTATCAGGGACAGCGACTGCTCCCTAGGTGCCTGTCCCTGAGACCTGGAGCAGCCCGGAGTGCTGTGCCCGGGGGGATAGAGGGCTGCTGCAGGCTGGACAGGTGTCCCGAAGGTGGTGAGACTGGAGGGTTTGATGGCCACTGCCAGGCCTTGGCCATGTTGGTGCCTGTGGCTGGGGCTGCGTGGGGAGGTATAGAGTTGGGGTGGGGGGCTACCGCACGCAGTGTGCACAGGATGAAAGCGCTTCTGTGGGCCTGGGCGGTGGTGTGGGTGCCAGTTTCACTTTCAGTTTTATGAACTTTGTTAACTCACATTTTACCATAAGCAAGTGTCCATAAAAATCTTTTTTTTTTTTTTTAAGATTTTGATTGACAGAGAAAGAGATGGTGCATGTGCGAGCCGGGGGGAGGGACGGAGGGAGAGGGACAGGCGGACTCTCCGCTGAGCAGGGAGCCCGATGCGGGACTTGATCCCAGGACCCTGAGATCGTGACCTGAGCTGAAGGCAGACACTTAACCGACTGAGCCACCCAGGCGCCCCTAAATGTTCATAAATATCTAAGAGTCAATACAAAAATGATTTTTGAAGACTCCTTAGGATCTGACCACTGACTAGACTGACTTGGTTTCAGACCCAGTGTGACCACAGGTGGCCAAGCCGTAGGTCCTGGCCCCGTGTCCTTTGCGCACCTGCCGGTGGTGCTCAGAGGGTCCTTTGGCTGTCCCTTCTTAGACCCAGAGGTCTCACAGACGTGGCAGCCCCACTCAGTCACAGTCTGTGTTCTTATTTAAAAGGGCAAAGCCGACTAGAAACTTTGTTTTCTTTTTTTTTTTTTTTAAGATTTTATTTATTTATTTGAGAGAGAGAGAGAAACAGCATGAGAGGGGAGAGGGTCCAAGGGAGAAGCTGGCTCCCTGCTGAGCTGGGAGCCTGATGCAGGACTTGATCCCAGGACTCCGGGATCATGACCTGGGCCAAAGGCAGTCGCTTAACCAACTGAGCCACACAGATGCCCAGAAACTTTGTTTTCTTATGTTAAAACTAGAACTCCTTTGAAAACGTTGACATCTTCTCTGCTTGCCAACAAAAAACTTGTTGGATTCATAATGCAAAAAACTAGAGAAACACAGAAGTTCTTACCCCACTTCCTTCCCCCAAACACCCCAAAATGCAGGACAGCAGCCTCCAGAGATCCTGTGCTCTGCCGCTGCTCCACATGTCCCCAGGGCCCTTCTGGTGGGCCTGCTCACATTTCCAGGAAGTCACGGGCTCACTGGGGATGGCCTCGGGGGAAGGGACAGATGGGCAGAAGGGGTACTTCTCTGCCACCGGGGCACCTGGGACATGCCTGTGCAGGTGCTGCTGCCCTTTTTGGGTAAGTGGGGTATGCAGGGTGGGATGGGATATGCGTCTTTGCCCAGCATCGCCTCTCTCTTCGTCAGGGTCCTGGGGCACAGTCTTGGCCGAAGGCTCCCTAGGAAACCCACCTGTCTGGCGCCGTCACGATCTTTGTCTCCTGAGGGTTCCTGTCCTCTTTAGGACTTGCCTATGTTGCTAAAGGAGGCAAATTTTCTTTGTTAACAGGAGAAAAAATTGGCTTTTCTGTTTTCCCCTGAGACCTTTGGTCATGCTTTCTCTTTCAGGCTCATCCTGGCGGCCAACAGGGATGAATTTTACCACAGACCATCCAAGCTAGCTGACTTCTGGGGGAGCAACAATGAGGTCCTCAGTGGTGAGTCTTTCCTCGGGGGGCGGCCACAACATGGCAGGAAGTAGGAGCCCCAGAGTGCTTTTAACTGTTATTGGTGCTGCCTCTCCGTGTAAGTGCAGAATGAAGGAGTGGACACTGACTGGTCTCATGGGGGAGGCTCCCAGGTTGGGGTCTAGGGCCAGCATTGAGGTGACCAGCCCCGAAGTGTCTACCCAGCGCCATCCACATGGTTTCATGTGTTGTGGGTTCCCAGAGAAGTAGCTGGAAGGATCAGTTGGTTTTATTTGGATCCACCTTTTCGCTGTGCACGTGTGGTTGGGTTTGTATGAGGTGCAGGTTCACATTCGGTCACTCTGTGAAGCATCATAGTTGGGGTGTGTGTGTGTGTGTGCGCGCGCGCGCGCGCGAGCACACACATTTCTCTTTACACACCGGCACGCCTTGCTCCAGAGATGGTCTGAATTTGGGAAGCAGAGGCTTGGTTGGAGCACGTTCAGATGGGAGCTGCATGAGGAGTTCCCACAGAGGGAGGCAGAAGCAGAGGTGACAGCTGTGTCCCCTGCTGGCTCAGCGGGCAGCCTCCCTGAGCCCCGTGGACAGAGAGCAGTTTCTGCCCATGGGGCGGACAGGGGTCTACTTGGAGGGCATGTGGACAGGTATTGGCCAGGCCAAGGTCCCTCTGCCTGCGAGCTAGGCATCAGGGAAGCAGAAAGGAACCTGGCAGGGCTGACAGGGGTGCTCAGGTGCCCAGTGGGCTGAGTGGGTGCCCTCAGGGGTCTGGGGACACCAGGTGTGCCCTGCTTCGCCTTCAGCATCTAAAAGCTTGACTGTGGAACTTCTATAGAGGGCCTCCTGTATAGACTGGTTGGGCATTGGTGTGAGGAAAACACTGCCCAGGCTGGATCGTTCTGGTGCCATGTGGAAAGAGGACAGGAGTGGGGAGACTGAGGCAGGGCAGTGTCGTGGACAGGAGGTCTGGCAGGTGGTGGGGAAAGCTGTTGTGAGACCCCTCTCACTAAGAGCAAGAGGGAGAAGAGGCTAGGTCTCTGGGTTATGTCTTGGCCTCCTCAGAAGCTGCACGGGAGACATTGGAAATGTCTAGATGTGCGGACAGAAGTGGGGGGCCAGAGACCCCTGTTGTGTAAGCTCCAGGTACTTCAGTACAGTAACCCCAGGGGGGCCATGTATGTGGGGTCCTTGGCTGGGCCAGCCATGGCTCTCCCAGAGGTCGAGGGTCAGGCCTGCAGGGCAATGCGAGGAGGGCTGAGGGGAGCCTGTGGGCCTGGCCAGTACCATGCCAACCATCCTGAGCTAGAGTAGAATGGAAGGGGGTCATGGGGATGGGGCAGGCTGTGTGTGTTGCTGCTGCAGGGCATGAATGGGTGGCTGTAGTGGCGTGGGGGGGGTGGGGACTGGTCAGGGGGGGTGGGGTGAGGGGTGAGGGCCTGATGGCACTTCTTGAGTATTTTTGTAGAGCAGTACACAGATGAAGGGTTAGCCTGTTTGGGCTCCTTTGGCCATCCTGACCACCTGGGCTCCATGCTGCTTAGGCACTCAGGCCTGCACCCTGCCCCTAAATCAGGGCCAATCCCTGCTGAGGGGTTCCAGCCACTTGGAATCCTTCACCCTTTGTAGTGATTTGGAGTTGGTCTCTGGCATGCTGATACGGGGCTCCTGCCTAGTGGGAGGGTGGCCCTGCTGCATGACAGTGCCGGGTGGGCCCAGTGGCCACTGCACCAGTTAGGGCTGGAAGACACTAAGATCCACATCCTCCCGCCATCTGACATCACCAAATTGTGTGCAGAATTGTAGGCCAGTGGTTCTCCAAATGCGATCTGTGAGCTAGTAGCATCAGCATTGCTTGGGAACTTGTTAGAAGTTTAGAAAAATTCAGGTATTATTTTTTAAAATATTTTTTCTGTCTCCTGCTCTTTCTTCTCGATCTCTTTCCTTCTCTCTGCCTATTCACACATATAGGTTGTGTTGTCCCACACTTTGATGATGCTCAGTTCATTTTATTAAAAGATTTTATTTCTCAGTTTTTTAGAGAGAGTGTGCACACGGGTGTGCATGAATGAGGGGAGGGGCAGAGGAAGAGAGAGAGAATCTCAAGCAGATACACTGCTGAGTGCAGAGCCTGACGCGGGGCTCAGTCTCACGACCCTGAGATCATGACCTGAGCCAAAATCAAGAGTCAGACACTTAACTGACTGAGCCACTCAGGCACCCTTGATAATGCTCAATTCATTTTTAAAAACCCTCTTTTCTCTCTGTTTCATTTTAGATCATTTCTATTGCCATAACTTCACATTCACTAATCTTCCTTTCTCCGGTGTCTAATCTGCTTTTAACCTCATCGTATATGTTTTTTCTCTCACACATTGTAGTTTTTATCTCTAGAAATTCAATTTTTCTATCTTCTTTGTATGTTCTTAACTGTTTTAGCATACAGAGTATAGTTTTAATAGCTGTTTAAATATCCTTGTCTGCAAAGTCTGATGTCTGTGTCAGTTCCAGTTCAGTTTGACTAGATTGATTGAACTTTTAGTAAGCAGGGCCATGTTTTTCTGCTTCTTTGCATGCTTGGTAATTTTTGATTGGATGCCAAACATTTATGGGTTTTATCTTGTTGGGGACCGAATATTTTGTATATCTATAAATATTTCTGAGCTTTGTTCTGGGACACAGTCAAGATGCTCAGAAACAATTTGATCCTTTCAGGTCTTGCTTTTAAGATTGGTTAAGTGGCTCTGAAGCTATGCCCAGTCTAAGGCCAATGATTCCCTACTCCTCAGGCAAGATCCTTCTGTCTTCCCTTGCCTGTGCTCCCTAGATCTTGAGGTTTTCCAGGCTGACTTCTAGGAACAGGCACTATTCCCAGCCCTGCGTGAGCACTGTCTCCTCTAATCTTTCTGGATGGCTCTTTCTTGGCCACAGGTAGTTTCCTCACACACATGTACCGATCAGTTGTCTGGGGTTCTGTGCAGCTCTCTCCTCTCTGGTCTTCTGTCCTGGGAGCTCTGGTCTCCTCAATCTCCTCAGGCTCCCAGCCCTTCTCCTCGGCCAGGGAGTCCAGTGGAGTCCAGACCCTCAGCCTGGGTCTCCTCCCCATGCAGTGTCCTGGAGACTCTCTCCAGTCTTGGGGTTCGCCTAGTTTATTTTTTGTCTCATAGATCTGTGTCCTTTGTTTTTTGATGTCCAGTATCTTGAAATGCATTGTTTCATGTATTTTCTTTTGGTGGTTTTAGGTAGGAGAGTAAATCTGGTCCCTGGTGATTGGCCAGATACGGAATTCTTGTTTACTTTTCAGTGTTTGATTTGTAGGAGTTTTTTATGCATTCTGGATTGGAGTCCCTTGTTGGATAAATGTATTGCCTCCTCATTTTCTTAATGACATCTTCTGGTGAGCAGAATATTTTCTTTTCGTGAAGTGAAGTTTACTCTTTTATGGTTTATTCTGTTTGTGTCTTTGCCTACCCTAAAGCCATAAAGATGTTTTCCTCTTTTTGCTTCTAGAAGCCTTTTGATTTAGGGTTTTGTGTTTAGGTCTATGATTTATCTTACATTTTTGTACTTGGTGTGAGGTAGGGGTTGAGATTCATATCTCAAGTTCTCCTAGCCTTATTTATTGAATAGATAACTCTTTTGCCTATTGCATTCCTATGGCAACGTGGTTGAAAATCAGTTGAACACATGTGTGGATCTATTTTGGGCTCCTTTGTGTGCCATTGATCTGTTTGTCTGTCTTGATGCCAACATCACACTGTCTCGATTGCTGCAGTTTTTTTAGCAAGTTTTGAAATCAAGTGGTGTTAAGTCCTCCAGCTTTGTTCTATTTCAGGACTCCTTTGGCCATCCTGGCTCTTTTGTGTGTGCATATAAATTTTAAAGTCAGCTTGTTAATTTCTATAAAATAGAAAAGCTTCCTGGGATTTGGATTTGGATTGTGTTGACTCTTCTGGCCATTTGGAGAGAACTGTCGTCTTAACAATATTGACTCTTCGGTTGAGGAACGGGGCATCTCTGTCTGTCTTTTAGTTACAGATTCTTGACTTCTCTCAGCACTGCTCTGTGGTTTTCAGTCTTTAGGTGTTACGCATTTTTCCTTAAATGTTTTCCTACGTTTTGTTTTATTTAATGCTATTGTAAATGGTATCTTTAAATTTTCATTTTCTGATTCTTGCCTTTATTTACTTAGCAGTTCTAGTAGATTTTTTTAAGTTAATTTATTTTTTTTAGTAATTTTTGTATCTAACACCAGGCTCAAACTCAGGACCCTGAGATCAAGAGTCCCATGCTCTTCTGACTGAGCCAGCCAGGTGCCCCCAGCAGATTTTTTTTTTTTTTTTTTTTGTAGATTCCTTTTGGATTTTCTTCACCTGTAATCCTCTCATCTACAAATACAGTTTACTCCTTCCTTTCTGATCTTTCCATCTTTTTTTCTTTTACTGTTATAATTTATTATTATTATAAAAATGATATTTTAATGATTTAGCTGCTTTTACCCCAGTCTTCAACTGAAATGATCCTCTAATCTAGGAAGACACTTTGCTATGACTTAAAGGGCCTCACTGACCCAGTGGTGAGGCCCCATGGAGGGCTAACCATGACCTGGGCCTATGGGGTGGGAATCAAGCAAACAGGTGGGCCTGGATGTGCTCCGGGCTCCTAGTGAAGCACCCAGCCTGAGGGCCTGTGTGTCCTGCTGGGGGAGGAAAGCCAGCGGCCCTGCACCTGATCCAGGATGTGGGATTGGGGCCTGGTGCCATTGCTAGGATGGAGCTGGTACTGTGCTCCCAGCCCAGTGTTGATCCAAGCATCAGGATGCATTCCACACATGCCAGGTCCCATTGCAAGCTTTCAGGGGCTCCATGGGCATCAGATGTCATCCTGGGAGCATGATCTATCTCACATGCCCTGTGGGCTTTAGGGCTGCGTTGCCCTGAGTAGTTCAAGCCCCTATTCCTTAGCCAGGGCTGCTGGGCTGAGCATGTATCTCGCTAGCACACAGGGCCAGGGCAGTAGGCGCTACTGGTGGTGACACTATCATCTGCCACAGGGCTTGACATGGAGGAAGGCAAGGAAGGAGGCACGTGGCTGGGCATCAGCACACGGGGGAAGCTGGCCGCACTCACCAACTACCTGCAGCCACGGCAGGACCCAGATGCCCGGGGCCGAGGTACCATGGGGCTGTGGTGGAGGGTGCGGGGCAGGGGGACGGGCTTTCCTGGACACATGTGGACACAGGAGGAGGAAGAAGGGGAAGTGGGGTGTTTCCGGCTCTGAGGCCCACTGGCTGGCATCACTGTGGGAACCCCCCCTCCGCCTGGCCCACACAGCACCTACCTGCACAGACATGGTTTGCCCCTCTCAGGGAACACTCTCCACATTTGTGCCCCAGGCCAAAGTGTCACTTCTGGCTGTTGTCATTGTCCTGCACCTGTCAGATGTTTGCAGAGCAGTACCCCATGGGAAGACAGCTCCGTGGACACACATTGTCCCCACTGAAGATTTTTTTCCCCTCATGCTGCACCTCCATTTAGGGTATAATGGCAGAAAAAAAAAATTAAAACCCAACAAAAACAGAGTTCTTGATGCAGACCTCCTTAGCTGCCATGGGAATGAGGTATGGCTCCCCAGGACGAGGGACTCAGCCCTGCTGCCTTGGCCATGTGTATCTGTCCCCTACCCACAGGTGAACTTGTGACCCACTTTCTGACTACAGACATGGACAGCTTGTCCTACTTGAAGAAGGTCTCTGCGGAGGGCCATCTGTACAACGGCTTTAACCTCATAGCAGCCGACCTGAGGTGGGTCTGCTGGGAGGGAGACGGCAGCCCATCGGGCACTGCCACAAAGCTGAGTTGTGGGCTTGATGGGAAATGGGGTTCCCGCCCTGCCACTCACCTTGGGGTACTGCGGCAGCCTCTGCAGGAACATCGCTCCTGGTGGGCATGGTGAGGGTCCCCAGGGCCGGCCGACTGTTGCGGGGGTGCAGGGATCAGAGCCCGGGCTTCCTGAAGCAGTGTCAGGGTCGCTGGCTCCTACATGCGAGCTATAACATGACTGCAGCGGGCATCTCCAGTCACGGGGGGCACCCCTTGCCCACGCCGGCCCCTTGCCCCTGAGCTCTCCTCTACGTGTCCGTGGCTCAGGAGTGCCCTGTTGTGGAGCTGCACCTCACTTGCCCTGTTCTGTGCTGCACAGAGGTGCCCCAGGCTGGAGGAGGAAGGCCCAAGCACCGCTGACCGGGGTCCGGAGCAGCTGGTGCTGGTCAGGTGCTGCTGAGCTCTGGGGCCTCACAGTGGCTTCTTTAGGGAGGTGTGTCTGAGCATGTGGCCTGGATCATCTCAGCTTCTGCAAGGGGCTCAGTGGACAGCTCCCAGGGCCCGTCTGGAGTTGTCAAGGGGCAACACAGCTGTCCCAGCTGCCCATGGGCCCCGTCACCAGAGGACGTGGAGGTTCTGCTGTGCAGGCATTTGGGGGAAGTCTTCCCCTACCTGGAGTCGGGCAGATAGGTAAGGAGCAGAGGCAGGAGGAAGGGTCCCCAAGAGGCCTGGAGCCTCAGGGGCGCCTGTGCCGGCCACGAGTCAGGAGGCTGGTTGCTGGAACCTGGCAGGGGCCCGCGGCAGTTGGGGTGTTGCCAGGCCCAGTGAGGCACTCAAAAGTGCAGCAGTAGCCGGCAGGTGCCCACATGGCCGTGTGGGGGTGGATGCTGAGCCCTTCATGTGCAGCGCCTGGCACATCCTCACAGCCACCCCGTGTGCACCTGCTGTGGCCGAGCTCCGACATGGCGAAGACCCCTGCTGGTGTGCAGTGGGGCTGGGGTCCCCGTGCTGCTCTGGGTTGTTGGCTGGGGTCCGGGTGCCCCTGGAGACCGCAGCCCCATCCCACCAAGTGGGCACCAGGTTGGGAGGAGCACTGCGCTCACGGCCGTGGCGGCTTGCGGCATCTGTGTTTCTAGCTAAGGTGCTCGCTGGCCATTGTTGGGCTGTGGCCTGGCTTCTCCGAGTGCATTTATCTGTGTGGCTCCTGGGCCTGGACCCTGGCCATGGCCCTGCAGCAGCTCAGGCGCCAGCTGCACTGCTGTGGGCCTCCACAGGGCTGTCTCTAGGCCAGGGCCTATTGCTCAGCAGCGTTTGCTGAGTGCCGGCTGAGAGGTGGGCACTGCCCATGGTCCGCCTCCCCCGGGGGACGCTGAGTCGTGAGGTGAAGTGATTGTTGGTGTTTGGTGCAGAGTAGTGGGAGTCCTGTGGTACCCTTGTCCCCCGGAGGGGGGTGGTGACCCCAGAGCCTGTGCCCAGGACTGTTGATCAGATGCCAGTGGACAGTGGCAGGGGGAGCGGCTGGGGCTGTGTGCTGGGTGCCAGGCGCCTACCTGGCCCTTTCTCCAGGTGTGCAGACAGATGTGGCGACAGATGAGTAGACACTACTGACAGTCTTGGTGCATAAGGCAGATCACGGCCGGTGGGGGAGTGGTAATGCCATAGCCATGAAGGGTGGCCGATGTGGAGAGGCCCTGACTGGGTGTCCTAACCTCCGATGCCCCAGGGCCCACGTGCATTCCTCAGAGCAGGCCGCACAGAGTGGCTGGTGGATTCAGGCATTGGTGGGAACAGCCCGACAGGGCGGGTGGGGCGTCCTGTGCTCCCTCCTGGAGGACTTGCACTTTACAGATGTGGGCTGGGGACTGCAGGGGTTTTGTGAATTTGTCCTTCAGTGAAGCGAGCATCCATTGTCCTTCCCTCCTGCCCTCCCCTTATGCACCCCCGCTGCCAGTGCCCCAGAGGTCAGTGCATGTCGTCAGCTTCCACCAGGGGAGGTGGTCAGTACCCCGTGGTTGGCCCATGACCAGACACCTGGCCTGAGCCTACTTCCTTCCACAAGGAGCCCCAGGCCCACTGTGCCTTGAGTGTCCACTGCATGTGGCCTGCTCAGCCCCACTGGACAGATCGACACATTGATGTGGAGGCTGCAGTGGCCATGGGAGGAGGTGGGGCTGGCGTAGGTACTTGCTGCCCTGGACCTCTCCTCCGCACCATGGGCAGCTACTGCAGGGAGACTTCCATGCCTAGCAGGGACCCCTTTGCTTGTCATTCTCTCTACAGCTGACCCGGTCTGGGAGACCAGTAGACCAGCAGGACTCAGTGCTCAGCAGCCATGTCAAAGTGGCTGGGTGACGAGGGCCCCATTCTCTGAGTGGACACATGCATGGGCAGGCGGCTCCTGCAGGTGGGCTTGGGCCCATCTGTGCCTGAACAGCTCTCCTGGCTCCTGGGGCCACAGGGTCAGAGCCTGCCTCCCTAGACACTGCTCTCAAGGCCAGGTGGTCGCCAGGGCAACTGAGTGGGTTATGCCCAAGGGCCAGGTGTGGAGGGCTGAGGCCAGAGGGTGGAGGGAGCCGGCAGTCAGCAAGGAACCCCAGTGGTAGGTGCCAGAAGGAAGTCAGGGTCAAGAAGAAGAGAGCCTTGGGGCACCTGGGTGGCTCAGATGGTTAAGCATCTGCCTTCCGCCCAGGTCATGATCCCAGGGTCCTGGGATCAAGCCCCACATCAGGCTCCTGGCTCAGCGGGGAGCTTGCTTCTCCCTCTCCCTCTGCCTCTCTCCCTGTTCATGTTCTCTCTCTGTCTCTCTCTCTGTGTCTCTTTGTCTCAAATGAATAAATAAAATCTTTAAAAAAAAAAAAAAAAAGAAGAGAGCCTCATTGGTATCACGGTTTGTCCCTGACCAAGCATGGCAGGAGTGGGTGTCCAATCCACAGGTCTTCATGCTTTCTAGCTTTGTGCCTATAAACACAATTTCTGAAGTCATTAGCCAGATATCTTGAGAAATGAGCCAGGGGCTGTGGGGAGGAAGAACACAAGCAGAATGTGAAGCCCCCTGGGGCCAGGGTGGGCACAGCCAGAGGGACTCCCTGGCAGCCCCACTCGGCTCTTTCTTTGCAATGGTTCATCCTGGAGGTTAAGGTTCCTGTGTGGCGTTTCCTGCACCTGTAGCAAGGCGGCTCACAGGCCAGGAAGAGTCCTTCCTAGTTTGCAGAGAAGGCAATTTCAAGGAAGATTTACTATGGTATTTAGGAGTGGGAACATTTTCAGCTCTGAGCATTTTGAACTATTTTTAAATGCACACTCAGCACATAAAAGTAGGCAAATGTGATCTTTGGTGCTTTGTTTGGAAGCCTCTGTTACCCTGGGGTATTCCACCGTGTCTGGAGGTGTCCAGAGATGGGCTGTGGGGGTGGGGACTGGTGTCTGTGGGCACAGTGCAGTTACTAACGCACATAGCATGCGAGTACCTGTGTCATGGGGGCATGTGGTGAGGCAGGAGGGTCTTTTAGATGCTTCTCCCAGGCCAGTGGTCTCTGGTGAGCCAGGAGTCAGGAGCCAGGGGTCTCAAAGATCCTACCTGGGAGGTAGGGGCCCTGACCAGCTCCTGTCCTGGTTGCAGCGAGCCATTGTCCCTGTCCTGGACTGTGGAGATTGCCAGACAGTGAGAGATTTGGATGCCCCATAGCTCCCATCTGACTCTCTTTCCTCCTGTCCACAGCACAGAGAAGGGAGATGTCATTTGCTACTATGGAAACCGGGGGGAGCCCGAGCCAGTCGTCCTGGCACCAGGTAAGCCTACTCTGGTGGGTGGTGACAAGGTGGGGGCTGCTTCTGTGGGGACACTTCTGTACTTTTCAGAGACTGGGTCCCTGTCACATTTCTCTCCTGGGATTATGCTCCTTGGCCGTTTGTGTGCCTTATGCCCCCATAGTGGCCCATGGCCTACACTTGGTCCACATGTCAGGCTGCCCACAGCCAGGGCCACCTTCTCCTAGCACTGAGCCCGTGACTGCCCAGAGAGAATTGAAAAAGGACAATCCGCAAAAGGACACAGAGGCCCCTCCTACCCCCACTTCTATGCGTTGGCCCAGAGGCCTTTGTGGAAGCATCTGGAAACTACCCCTGTGATGCCCTCTCTCATTTTTCAGTACTTGAGATCCTGTGACTGGAGATGCTTATTTTCTGCTAAAGGGAGGAAGGAAGGGACAGAGGGAGAGAGGGAAGGTTGAAGGGAGGGAGCGAGGTCATTTCAAATACATCGTGTTGTTTCCCTGAGCTTGATCCTGCCTGACCGTGTCACTTTTTAAAAATAACAGCTTTATTTTTAAAATGTTTTATTTATTTATTCATGAGAGTCAGAGAGAGAGAGAGAGAGAGAGAGAGGGGCAGAGGCAGAGGGAGAAGCAGGCTTCCCGCTGAGCAGGGAGCCCGATGCGGGGTTCGATCCCAGGACCCTGGGATCATGACCTGAGCCGAAGGCAGACGCTTAACCATCTGAGCCACCCAGGCGCCCCAAATAACAGCTTTATTGAGATGTAATTCACATATCATACAATGTACTCACTTAAACTGTACCATTCGGTAGATTTTAGTTTATCCGCAAAGGTGTGCAACTATCACTGCTATGGAACCCCGTGACATTTTCATCACCCCAAAAAGAAACCCCTGTCTCCATTAGCGGTCACCCCCCCCCCTTGACCCCTCAGCCCCAGACAACTACTAATCTACTTTCTGTCTCTGTGGATTTGCCTATTTGGAAATTTTGTACAAGTGTAATCATCCAATATGTGGCCTTTGGGACTGGCTTCTTTCTTAGCATCATGTTTCCAAGGTCCATCTACGTTGTGGCATGAATTAGGGCTTCATTCCTCTTTACGGCTGAATAATAGTCCATTGTCCAGATATTCTACATTTTGTTTTTCCATTCATCTGGTTGATGGACCCTTGGGTTGTTTTCAGCTTCTGGCTATTGTGGATCGTGCTGCCATGAACATTTGTTGTAAGTTTTTGTGGGGACCTGTGTTTTCCTCTCTTTTATGTGTATACTTAGGAGTGGAAGTGCTGGATGGTAAGATAATTGTTTAACCCCTTTGGGGAACTGCCAAACTTTCCCAAAGCAGCTGCACCATTTACATTTCCCACCAGCAGCATCTGAGGTTCCAATTTTTCCACATCCTCACCAGCAGTTATTATTGTCTTTTATTTATTTATTTATTTAAAGATTTTATTTAATTGACAGAGAGAAAGAGAGCGTGAGAGGGAACACAGCGTGAGAGGGAACACAAGCAGAGGGAGTGGGAGAGGGAGAAGCAGGCTTCCATCCGAGCAGGGAGCCCGATGCGGGGCTCGATCCCAGATCATGACCTGAGCCGAAGGCAGTCACTTAACCAAAACTGAGCCACCCAGGCGCTCCTGTCTTTTTTTTTTTTTTTTTAAGATTTTATTTATTTATTTGACAGAGAGAGAGAGAGACAGACACAGAGCACAAGCGGGGAGCAGCAGAGGGAGAGGGAGAGGGAGAAGCAGGCTGTCTGCTGAGCAGGGAGCCCGATGTGGGACTTGATCCTAGGACCCTGAGATCATGACCTGAGCCAAAGGCAGACGCTTAACAACTGAGCCACCCAGGAGCCCTTATTATTGTCTTTTTTGAAAAGATTTTTAAAATTAAAAAAAAAAAATCTTTATACCCCATGTGGGGCTCAAACTCAAAACCCCGAGATCAAGAGTCTCACGCTCCCCCGGCGGAGACAGCCAGGCGCCCCTGTCTGTCTTTCTGATTACAGCCATCCTAGTGGATGTGAAGTAGTACCTCATGGTGATTTTGATTCGCGTTTCTCTGATGACAAATGATGTTGAGCATCTTTTCATATGCTTATGGGTCATTTATATGTCTTCTTTGAAGAAATGTCTATTCAGATCCTTTGCCCATTTTTAAATTGGGTTGTTATTTTTAATTTTGAGTTGTAGGTTTTTTTCTCTTTTTTAAGATCTTATTTTTTTATTTTATTTATTTTTAAGATTTTATTTATTTGAGAGAGAGAGAGCCTGAGCGGGGAAAGGGGCAGAGGTAGAAGAATACTCCCCGCTGAGCAGGGAGCCATATGTGGGACTCGATCCCAGGACCCTGGGATCATGACCTGAGCTGAAGGCAGACACCCATCCGCCCCTAAGATTCTATTTTTAAGTAATCTCTGTGCCCAGTGTGGGGCTGGAACTTACAACCCTAAGATCAAGAGTCACATGCTCTTCCAACTGAGCCAGCCAGGCGCCCCATGTTATAGTTCTTTATATATTCTAGCTACCAGTCTTGTATCAGATGTATGATTTGCAAAAATTGTCCCCCTTCTGTGGGTTTTCTTTTCACTTTCTTGTTGATGTCTTTTGGGGCACATCATTTCAAATTTTGGTGAAGTCCAGTTTATTTCTTCAGTTGCTCGTGTTTTTGGTGTCATGTTTAAGAAATCATTGCCTAATCTAAGGTTGGTAGGTTTTCTCCTATGCGTTTTTCTAAGGCTTGTAGTTTTAGCCTTTATGTTTAGATCTATGGGACATTTTGAATTGATTCTTCTGTATGGTGTGAGGTAGGGATTCCACTTCCTTATTTGCATGTGGCTACCCAAGTGCCCAGCACCACTGTGGAGTAGTCTTCCCTGCTTCTCTTGATGGATAAAGCACAGTGATACCCCAGCCTGGTGGCCCAGCAGAGCCAAGGCTATCTTCCTTGGAAGTGGCTGCAATCACCTCAGACTCAGTCAAGATCCTCACCCTGTGAGGAGCTGCAGCAGGGGGTGCTGGCTTCCTGTCTTTGGTGCATTTTTCAAGGTGCATGACTCCAGGGTCACCTGCCACTGCTTCCTGAAGCTTCCTGAGAGTGGGGCCTCTCCACTTCAAGGCCGGGCCTCTCCTTTTTTTGACATGAGAAACCCTTTTCTTTTTTGTCACCCATTCTTTTAACTCACTGAGAACTTGTTCTGAGAAGGTTGTGCTGAGACCCTATCGTTCCCCAGGCCAGGGTCCTGGCCATTATAGAGTAGAGGTGGGCCCTGCCTACTCCCACTGAGTTGAGGCCATTCTGATGTTGGCAGACTCCCTAACCACTGACTGATACCCAGCAGGTACCCCTCTGGCCTCAGGTTGCTATTCTCCCACCCTTGACCTTCTCAAGCAGATCCACACCTTGCAGCTTCTTCCTAGCTTAGAGACAGGACTGAGATGGGGAGGTGGTTCCTTCTTGAGGTTCGCGGGTGGGCATTTATTCTGAATTCCCACAGTGGGGCCTCTGCACTGGCTGGGCTGTCCCCTTCTCTGCAGGGACCTATGGACTAAGCAATGCGCTGCTGGAGACGCCCTGGAGGAAGCTGTGCTTTGGGAAGCAGCTCTTCCTGGAGGCCGTGGAGCGGAGCCAGGCGCTCCCCAAGGATGTCCTCATTGCCCAGCTCCTGCATGTGCTCAACAATGATGAGGCGTGAGTGGGCGGATCCTGCCATGGCGAGCAGTGTGTCCCCCTTCTTCTCTAGCCCTGGGATGTAGAGGCAGGCAGGCTGTGCTGCCCTAGGAGGCTTGTGGAAGTGACTGGGTCCAGCTCCTCAGCCAGGGGGAGCCTGATGGACATACTGTCCTTTGCTCCTCTCCTAACTGCTCCCCTCCTGGGCCAGTGCACTTAGAAGCTCAATGCTCTCAGAGGCTTGATGTGGGCCTGTGTGAGGCAGAGAGTAGCTGGAGGTTCCCCGTGTCTGCACACCACTAGTCGGAGATTCTAGAAAGCTCCAGGTGCTTAGCCAACCACAGAAGCAAGCAGCCAGCCTGGGACTGTATCTAGGGGTTAACTGTTCTTCCCACATGCTGTCCTACCAGTGCTGTGGCACAGACAAACCTGTCCCGGGAATCTTCTCGGGGAAAGGAGCTCCTGACCCGACTTCCCTAAGGCACCTCGGTGGCCTCTGCACACAGTACCTGCCTCAGGGACGCCACCCCCTGGCGTGTCCTGGCCATCCCACCTGGGGGTCAGAGGTGCTGGCCAAGCTACCTTCTTCCCATGCCACAATGTGGCCCATACTCAGGCCAGGCTGCTAACCTGCCCAGATGCCCCAGCAGCCCCTCAGAGGAGCCCTCATGGGCTGCCTCCCACTCCTGTCTCCTGCAGCCCCTCCCTGCCCCTCGCTTACTCTCCATCTCCTGTTGGAACCATGAACTAGGGCACTTTCAGCCTCAGCATAGCCACCTCTCAGGGAAGCCCTGCTAGGGCTGGTCCAGCATCCCCTGCTCAGCTGTGAGTCACGTGGCCCTCAGTCACTGGCTGTCATCCCCTCTGGCCTGAAATGGGGTCCTGGCTGCTTTGACAGCTGTGGGCCCAGCACCAGCTTCAGTGGCTGGCAAGCTGCAGGGCTCAAGTGGGCTCCTGTCACATGGAGAGATGCCCATAGGGTACCTTTTGGGGTAGGCAGGGCGTGTGTGTGGCCAGTGACCCCTCAGCCAGGCCCCTGCCCCATAGCACCCCTAACCACTGAGACCTCACCAAGACAGGAAGGTAAGTTTGCTCTGAGAGATGACTTCTGTCCTTCCTGGGGGGGGGCCCTGCACAGCTCTGACCAGATTGACCCCCGGCATTTGCAGATTCAGCAGAGCCTTCCCCAGTGCTGAGCTCATGTCCCTGGGTCCTGGGAAAGCTCCTGGGGGCCCTGGCAGGGGGAGCTGTCCTGGCACTCACTGTCTGGCAGCCTGGGCCCAGTGATGGAGTCCTAAATAAAAGACTGGACTGAGATTTGAGGCCTTCAGCAGAAAAGTGCACAGAATAGCCCCTGTGGATCCCCCAAACCACCTCATGAGGCTGGTAGGCTCCCTAGGCCCTGCAGGCCTTGAGGATGGCAAGTGGGGCTGTGGGTGGGTGGGTGGGGGTGGCAGTGACCCGTCCTCTGTCCTTCCAGGCAGCTGCCAGACCCGGCCATTGAGGACCAGGGCAGGGAGTACGTGCAGCCCTTCCTGAGCAAGTATGCGGCTGTGTGTGTGCGCTGCCCGGGCTATGGCACCAGGTACGAGGGGCTGCTGGGTGCATTCAGTCCTGTCCCACGAGGAACCCGGCCTTCCCTGAACTCTGTGGATCCCAGAGCCTCTGCCCTATCTAAAAGCAGCTGCTGTTTCAGCTTGGGGGGCGGCTGTGGGGCCAGCAGACACCACAGCAGATGGTTTTGCACGACAAGCTCGCTGGCTCCCAGGGATACTGTAGAAATGGTTCCTGGGCTGCTTCCTGCTCCCTCCACAGCCACGAGGGGGCTGGGATGGCCATGGACGCACTCGGCTTGGCAGATCCCTGTGGGCCCAGAGGTCCCACTGCCCAGCTCTTTCTCTCACTTTGCCCTGTGTCCTTAGATCTGTTACATTCTCTGTGTGACCAGAGCAGGAATCAGGTCATGTCGGCCTGGGCACATTACCCAAGAAAAGGGCAACTTCTGGCCTCAGCCACAAGGGGAGAATGCCTGGGAAGGAGAAGCTGTTGGCATGGGTGTCTGCTGTCCCATCAAGTTCTTTCTCTGCCTCTCTCCCTCCTGGGCAGAGGAAGATTGGCTCTGTGTGTCTGGGAGGCCCAGCCCATCCCTGCGATTCTGTCTGGGGTAGCCTACCTGCTGTACTTGGAGGTGGGTGGGTTGCTGGACCAGCCAGGATGCCCTAGGAGTGCTGTTGCTCACCTGGCCCACCTGGCCCACCTGGCCCACCTGGCCTGGAGGCAGACTGTGGCCTCGTGCAAAGCAACATCTGCCCGGATTTGGCTTGCACCAGGCCCCATGGGCACCAGCCTTGTGCTGGGCTGGTGACCTGCAGTGGACTGTGGATAGGCCAAGCTCTTGGGGGCCCGTGGCCACTAAGGACTCAGGGATGGGGTGCTTGGGTGGTGACAGGTGCTGAGTGATGCCACGGTGATACCGCGTGTACTCTGGGTACATGGTGATGTCACACGTAATGCTTGGTTTTCGAGTTCAGGTTGGCCCGAGGCTTCCATCCTCCAGGAAATGACAGCTTCGAGCCCTCTAGCTGGGGGATGGGATAGGAGGCAGGGCCATGGTGGTGTCACTGCCCAGCACTGATGCTCCAGGGCCCAAGGGTTGTATGCCTGAATGGTGGCCTTTCCATTCTTAGGCTTTTCCCTTGGCAGGTGGCGGGTCATGAATTCTCTCAGGCTTCTCCATCCACACACCTTTTTCTTGACAAATTACATGCTCACGTGTACTCATGTGCGTGAGGCAGAGTGCCAGGTCTGCTCCCTGGCCAGGTGTGTGGCTGCTGGGTCCAAGCCCGACTGGGATCCCCAGTCTTCGGCATGGGTGTGCCCACTCTGGGTTTCAGCTTGCACAGGGGCTGCCCTCTCTCGGGGAGACAGGTGCTAACAAAATGAGGACTGGCCTTGGGGACGGCTGGCAGGAGGAGAGAAGGTGCACTGAGCATTTGGGATGGGTAGAAGGGGAGGAGGACAGGAGAGGGTTCCTGGTGATAGAGGCCCCATTTGGGGCTCTACCAGGCAGGCAGGGGGCTGAGGGCAGAGGGCTGAACGTGGGCCCCCTGCTCTCTTTCAGAACCAACACGGTCATCCTCGTGGATGCGGACGGGCACGTGACCTTCACAGAGCGTAGCATGCTGGACAAGGACCCCGCCTGCTGGGAGACCAGCACCCACGAGTTCAAGCTGCAGAGCTAACCCCTCTCCCTGGGTGTGGCCATTGGGCTCCTGGAAGGCCCTGTCTCGAGGACCAGTGTGGATAGGAACCTTCCGTAGGCACATGCACTGCCTGTGACTTGGCCAAGCATCCCCCAGGACCAGGGCCCTCTGGTGTTTCTGTGACCTGTCTGTGTCCACGTGTCCAGCTCAGGGTCTGCCCTTACGCCAGTAGGAGTGACAGAGTCCCACAGCCAGGCCTGGGGCAGGCCTAGGTGTGCTGTGCCCATGTGAAGGCACCTGGGTCTGCCCCTGTCCAAGCACAGAGGTACAGAGTTGAGGCACATGCTTCCATGCACACCTGGAGGTGCATGGGCACACACACACCATGCACAGGCAACAGATAGGTGTACACATGCTCAAATGCACACACAACCCCCGGCGTACACACGTATGCATGCTAGACAGGCAGAGATGTGCCGCTCGCATCTGCAGGTGCTTCTGGCCAGTGGGTCTTTGCTTTGATCAAAACAACAGGGTGTAGACTTTTGTTTAAAAGTGGCTCCCTTTCTCCTGGGCGTAGTCCACTTCTGGACAGCTAGACTTGCTCTTGGAGAGGAGAGGCCCCATTTGGAATGAGAAATGAGAACAACCCCAGAAAAACTCACTGTCATAACAGAAGCACAGGCTGGTTGGTGGTCCTTTGTGCTCTGGGGGGTCTCCTGTGTGCATGGGGTGGTCCTGTGGGGGGAGGGGGGTGGTCCTGCATGATGCCCCAGGGGTCCTGTGTATGCTGGGGCACCTTGGTAGGCTCTCAGGCAACTACCTGCCCAATGGGGGTCATGGGTCTTGGGCAGGCCCTCTCAGTGAGGGGACACAGCCAGCCCTTGCTATTTCCCTTCTCCTTGGGGAGTCAGACTTCATAGGAATCTGTACTTGAACGTGAGACCTTAATAATAAAACTCGGAGGCTGTGGTGAGTCAGTGCATTTCAGGTCCTTGTGTGATGGGGGACAACTGTGCAGGGGGTCAGTAGGGCTGCTCTCTTGGTCTGCAGGAGCTCCCAAGGCACACTCACCAGAACAAGCCTCTTCCCACTTTCTTCTTTTGCTCATGGGTCTCTGAGCACCCTGATAGAAACCCAAGGGTCCATCAGCCTGTCCATCTGTCTGTCCTTGGGCTGGGGTTCGAGAGAGAGCCTATATGCATGGGACACGGTAGGTGCCAGTTACAGGGCCTCCTGAGCTGGGCTGAGGAGCCAGGGACTCATCTGGGTGTAGTGAAGAGCCCTTGGGGACCTCCCCATGGAGTGGTGTGGTCAGGCCTGCACTTGGGGTGGACTGTGGAGGCCAGGGGATGGTAGGAATGGGTTTCAGGGCAAGGGGGCAAGTGGAGTCTGTCTTAAGTGCAGGACCCTGGTTTGCGGCAGGTACTCAGGAGTTCCTGTCCCTAGCCCAGGCTGAGCATCAGGGGGTCCCGTTGTGTGTCCACTGCTGAGACCCAGACTTCCATCTGCCTTTGCAGCTGACCCCCAACTTGGGCTCCTCAGAGCCAGTGAGAGATCGGGGTGGGGTGTGGACCTGCACCCGGCCCCACTTGCCTTCTCAACCCTTCCCTCTTCTCACCCTGAGCACCCCTCAGGGGACTGATGCCCTCGTTGGCTCACTTTGAACTCAGAGGAAAAGTGCTTGAGCATGGTCAGGTTTGAATGGGGTCCCCAGTGGTGGCTTAGCCCACAGCCCCAGGCCCAGGGGCAAACACTTGTTGGCTGAGGCACACCGACCCAGGCTCTCAGCCCAGGCACTGCCGATGCCCTTCGTCTGCCTCCGTGCCCCACGCCAGCACCCACCCTGGCCAGGCATGTCTGCCCTCATGGGGCACCACTGGGCTGGTGCAAAGCCATCTGGAGCGCTCTCCCTGATGTTTGTCTCTACGCCAGGGACAGGGCCTGCACAGGGATACCCGAGCCCTCAACCTGCCCTGGGCTTCCCAAGTGCCTGATGTAATTCTATTGTTATGGGTTGAGTTGTGTGCCCCCCAAAAGATCTATTGGCATCCTAGCCCCTGTACCTCGGAATATGACCTTATTAGGGTCTTTACAGAAGTAATCAAGATAAAATGCAGTCATTAGGGTGGGCCCTAATCAGGTATGACTGATGTCCTTATAAAAAAGGGAAAATTTGGACACGGGGACAGACATGCATGCAGGCAGAATGCCCTATAAAGACTGGAGCTATGCTGTCCCATGCCAAGACATTACCAGAAGCTGAGAGAGAGACCTGGAACAGATCCTTCCCTGGTGCCTTTAGAGGGAGCGTGGCTCTGCCAACACTTTGAGCTCAAACTTCCGGCCTCCAGAACTGTGAGACAATAAATTTCTGTGGTTTGAGCCACTCATTTATGGTACTTTGTTATGGCAGCTCTAGCAAACTAAATCAATTGTGACCTTCATTTTACAGATGAGGAAACTGAAGCTTGGGGAGATACCATAACAGTGTCTCAGTCCCCAGGCAGGTAGGGAGGCAGAGCCATGGGGCCAGGAAGGAGAGGATGCATCTTGGGGTGTCTTCCCTTGTAGGCTCATGGTCCTCCCACGTTGGTTTCACCTGCTGCCCTGCACTCCCCTCCCCCCCCATCACATTTTTCTTGCCTCTGCCACTGCCTTTGGTCGTGCTTTCTGCACAGCTTCTGCCCCAGGGCCTTGGTACTTGCTGGCCCTTCTGGTTGAAGAACTCTTCTCCCCCCCCCCCCCATATATCCAAACCACACTGTCCCTCACATCCTGCAGCTCTTTGGTAAAGTCTTGGGGAGGCATCCCATCTGAAGCTGCAATGTGCCCTGCTTTGGTCCCTGCTCTGTTTTCTATAGCAGTTAGCACTGGGACATGCTATGTGTTTTGCTTGATTGTTTCTTGTGTGTCTCCCTGTCAGAACAAGAGCTTCAGGAGGCAAGGCCATTCCTCTCTTGCCCATCACTATATCCTGATGCCCAGGTCAGGTAGACATTTGAACCAAAAATGACATTGCTGGCACTTCCCAAGCCCCCATTTATTTAGGCCTTGAAGTGAGACCCTTGTGTGGTTAGAAGGGACCCTAGGAAGCTGTGCTTTCTAGAAGTGCTTTTGACATGCCACACAGGAAGGCCTGGACCTGACCTTGGCGTGGCTTAGCTAGTCATCAGATGCACTGGATCCGTTCCCAACATGGGTCTTCTTTTCCCAGATGGAGGGGTAATTCACCTCCTCTTCAGATGCCCCTGATGAGCTGCTTCTGCTCTCTGCTTCTAAGACAGCCAGTTGAAGTGTGTTGGCATGCAGACTGGAGGTGTGGAGCTGACTGATAGGGAAGCTAAGTCTGAGTAAACAAGACCAGCCCAGGAATGCAGCCTGGCCTTGAGGCTTGTCATGGCAGGCCTGAGATCCTGGCCTTCTGCCTGCAGACACACCCCCCACCACTGCCCCACCACTAACACCTGATCTTTTGGTCTCATCTGCCAGCAGATAGCATCATCCAGGCCCTTTAGCAGAGACCTGGCTCATGGGTGAGCTGGGCTCAGGTGGAAACATAGGAGCCCGGAAGGAAAAGTTTCCTCAGTTTGGGCTAGAGCTCCGGCTTGTAGGCATCCACCTGAGGTTGGAGTCGGATGGGGACTGTGGGGACATTGTGTGGGAAGGCCATGTGGGAAGCTAGCTGTTGGTCTGAGGTCTCGAGTCTGAGGCAACTCACCAAGCAATGAAGTGTGGAGAGTTTGCTAAGGCTGGATGGTGGCATGCCAAGGGTTCCCATGAGCTCTGACCACTGGGCCAAGGAGAGCAGTTGGCCCAGCCACAGAGAGGCTGGCCTCTCCTGGCTAAGTCCAGGAGCTAGAACTTCATGGGGCTTGGTCACATTTTTATTGTGAAGTGTCTGGTGCTGACCCCTGGACAGCCAGGTAAACAGAAAGGGGCAGGAAGGGAGGGAAGGGCCTGGATAGGCCTCCAGCTTCCTCACCTGCAACACTCTTTTTCCCCACCTTTTTTAATCTTTTCATTTTGAAATGATTTCAACTTACTAAAAACTTGAAACAATAGAACAAAACATTCCAGTGTCTTTCACCCAGTTCCCCCAAATGTTAACACCCTACCTCTAGCCATACTAAAATGATTACAACCAGGAAATTAGCATTGATACATTACTACCAGCTAATTTACAAACCTGATTTGAATGACCAGTTGTCCCACTTCTGTCCCTTTCCTGAGCTAGGTTCCGATACAGGGTCCAGATCCCACATCACATAGTTGTGTTTCCTGTAATTGAAGACAGTTCCTCAGTGTATCTTTGACTTGAATGATCTTGCCACTTGAAAAGTACCTGCTGGTTTTTTGGTAGAATGTCCCTCATTTGAGTTTGTCTGATCATTCTTCATTCAGGTTTTGCCTTTTGGGTAGTGATGCATGTCCTTCTCAGGAGGCCCACAATATGTCTTTACTGGTGCTGACCTTTGTCTTCATTTTTATTGAGGTATCATTAGTATACTATACAACGAATATCTTTAAAGTATAAATTTGGTAAGTTTGAATGTGTATGTTTGTTGGTGACCTCGATCACTTGGTTACCTGGTTCTCTCTCAGGTTTTTCTCCACTGCAGTTACTATTTTAGGTTTGCAGTTAGTGTCTTGGGGAGAAACTTTGCATCTCTGTAAAGCAACAAAAAAATCGCCAATTCTCCTACTTTGCTGCTATTTTTAGCATCCGTGATTTTTGTCTGCAGCAGGTTTGTGCAGGCTGCCAAAAGGGAGATTTCCTACTTCCATCATTCCTTCTACATTTATTCACTGGAATTCTGGTCTAAGGAAGAGCTGTCCCTTCTCCACTTACTCATACCCTCCCTTTTCTGAGGTTCCTGAAATGGCATTAGCAAGTGGAAAAATGCCGGAAGTTCAGCATATTTGTCCTTTTTTCCTACTGATTATGCTTAATGCTTTTAATTGCAAACGTTTAATGATTATGTGTATATGGTCTCGTCTGCACTACGTAGACCACGGAGGCGCCCTCTGCTCCCGGCATTCCCTGCGCTGCCCGGGTGCGGGCGCTTCCCGCGTTCTCCCGCTCCCGGCATCCCCTGCGCTCCCCCTTCCCCGGCATTCCCTGCGCTTCCCGCGCTCTCCTGTTCCCGGCATCCCCTGCGCTGCCCGTTCCCGGCGCTCCTCGCGGCCACCGCCCTCCGCGCGGCGAGCCCCGCCCCGGCGGCGACCGTTAGCGCGGCCGCGGCCTGAGCGCCTGGTCCCGCCCACGCGGCCGCGCTATTGGGCCGCGTGCCGTGGCCGCGAGCGCTACGCGCTGCCGATTGGCGGCCTCCGCAGCCCGCTCCGCGGTTCCCCCAATGCGGGCGCCCGCGCGCAGGGATTGGCCGCGAGCCGCGAAGGTCCGCCCTCCGCTCGCCCCGCGCGGCAGGCGGGTCCGCCGACCGGAGAGAGCTTGGGAGGCCTTTCTAGATGGCGGCTAGGTCGTGAGGGTCTCCCTGCCTTGGCCGGGCTGCGGGCAGCTCGGGCAGGCCGCGGGCGCCGGAGGTAGGTGCGGGGCGCGAGGGGCGCCCCGCGGGCCGGGCGGACGGGCGGGTGGGCGCTGCGGCCTGCGCGAGGGCGCGCCCTTCCCCTCCCTGCTTCCTGGGCCGAGGGCTGAGGGCCCGGGCGGCGGGGTGGGGCGGGGCGGGAGGGCGCGAGGCGGGGCAGCCACGCGGAGTCCCGGCCTTTGTGAAGCATCATGGCCGCGGGCTTCGGAGAACGCGGGGCGGGGGTCTCGCCGTGGCGGGGGTGGGGTGGGGGCGGGCCCCAGGCCCAGGTGGCGCCGACGCCGGTCGCTCTCCGCCCGGGTAAACAGCCCGAGTGTAAAGAGGCCCTTCGCTCTGTGGGTCTGAAGCCGTAGCGTCGCTTTCAGGCGGGAAAGGTATGAACATGGGTAGTGCTCGTCCAGGATCCTGCCGGGTGTAACAGTTTGGGAAATCTGAGAAGTCGCCTGAGTCTTTTTCTCCGCCAAATGCTTATGGATTGAGTGTCACTTAGATAAGCGGAGCGTGGTTTTGTTGTAACAGTGGTCGTGGTAGAAATAAATGGAAGGTGGCAACCTGTTGATAGTGGTACCTGTCAAGTATCATTCGATGGACTTGGGTTGCTCATGGTAGGAATTTGATTTGCTGTTCTGCATGCTTGCATGTACCTTGTTACCTGATGCACGGCAGTCCAGGCTAGGGCTGGTGACTGTGTGAGGCCAACCAGCAGGCGGAGACCCTCTGTTTCCTGGTCTAAGCCTGGACTCCCAGTCAGGCGCCTCGCGCACAGTGGCTCAAACCCTGCCGCAGGCTGTTACTCACCAGAGGGAGTGAATGGCCAGTCAGGAGTGCGCCTGTGAGTACAGGATGTGAGGCCTGTTGGAGGATGACAAAAGGAATGGATGAGGTCATACTGTTGCTGGGTTGGGCGGGAGGCTGCAGTGTGAGAGGCTTGACCGAAAGGCACCAGCCCCAGCACTGGACGTTACAGCCAGCGACTCGATGCCAGCTCAGCAAGTGGACTTCAGTGAAGGGCGCTGTCCAAGCCTGTTGGTTTTACCCCATGTACCAGGGATCCAGGGGAGCCTGCTGCTGGCTTGCAGTCCACTTGGCAAGCAAGGTTTGCATCGGTGTGTTCAATCAGCTGCAGTAGCAGTGAGGCTGATGGTGGGAGAGTCACTCTGAGCTCTTTATGGCCAGGCACTCTGTAGGGCACTTCCTGGGGATTGTTTTATAATCTGACCGTGACCTTGGTAGTAGAAAACATGAATCTCACTGGATTGCCTGGTCTTGGTCCCTCTTAGTAGCTGCCCTTCCCCTTTTGGTGGTCTCATCCAGCTTCCTGGCTTTAATGCCCTCTCTCCTTGACAGCTCCCATCGCCTTCTCCAGCCCTGGCCTCCCTTCTGAGCTGCTGTCTCTTCCAAATCTTCATATGTTACTTTGATGCCAAGTAGCCATGGCCAAACCTAAATCCTTATCTTCACCCACCCCACAACACTTCTCATGCTGCCTTCACTAGCTCAGTGCACGACAGCTCCGTTTATGAGTTTAGAGTCATCTGGATTCCTCTCTTAGGCCTCCATGCAACACTCAGGACAATTTCTTACCACCTCCAGCTTAACGTGCTATTCTGAACTGCCTGGTGAGCCTCTTAATTCTTCACTTTGCTCTCACTCTTGCTCCTCCCCGCCACTCACCCATGATAGTTTTTCTGGACACAGAATGATTCTTTTAAACTGTAGGATAGTGTAAAACCAAGGAAGTGAGGAGGGGAGCCAGCTTGCCTGGGTGGTAAAGCAGCTTCATTGCTTCTAGCTGTGTGACCTTGAGGAAGTTGCTTAACCTTTCTGTCCTTAACCTCTCTCTTAGTGCTGTGTGAGAACTGGTGAGTGAAAATGCGTAACACTCTTAGAGCAGGGCCTGGCTGAGGGTTGGTTGCCACTGCTGTCCTTGGGTCATGCCACCTCAGTGCTTGGACCCTCCTGTCCAGTGGCCCATCTCTTAAGAGCCACAGTCCTGGTCTCAGTTTCACTTAGCACGCTGCTTTCACCTCCTTCACTGCACTTCTACCCCAGGGTCTTTGCTCTTCTGTCACGTGGAATGTCCCTTGCTCCTACCCACCCAGCTCACTCTCTTCTGCCTTCAGATGGACTCCGACTGTGCAGGCTTTGCTGTCTGCCCTTTATGAAGCTGCCCCCCCGGCTTTGTTTTCTCTTGAATACTAATCAGCTTTTCTTAGTTGTTTCTCCATCTGTCCTGCTAAAAAGTGAGCTCTGTGGGTACAGATTTTGTCTGTTCTGCGTCCTTAGCATCTAGAATGGTACGTGGGCCATGTGGAAAGCATTCAGCAAACACTTGTTGAATGAGTAGAGCAAGCTTACAGGGGAAAGTAAGGAACTTGCCCAGGACTGCCCTACTGCGGAGTTCTGAGTCTTGAGCTGCTGCCCCCTGGGGCTGGGCAGGCTTTCCTGATCTCCCAGGGAGAAAGAACACTCTTTTTTCTCTACCGCTCCCTGACCCCACCCTCTGCACCTCTTTCAGGCCTCCCTGCATTGTTGTCATTATCATCTTTGCTTTGTGCTTTGGTGATGGCAGCTGCTTGGTCTTTTAACACTAGCAGGTGTCCCCATCCTGTACCACCCTTTGTCTTCAGCCCCCCCCTTCAGCCCCCAGAATCACTGGATTAGCTCTTGGCTAGTGTCTCCACAGACCTACCAGAAGCTGAGGGGTTTGGTCCTGATTTTTATCTGTGTTCTTTAGCACTGGACATGCTGACCTGTCTGTCCTTCTCTGAAATGATCTTTGTTGGTTGCCAGGAGACTGGCCTTATTTCACTCGGTTCTCCTCATGCCTGTTCAGCTGCAGCCTCCTTAGCGTTTACCTCAGTTCTGAGTCTTGTTATCTGTATGCTGTATTCCCTTGATCTTTAGCACCTTTGACAGATACACCTTTGGGGGAAGTATTATGATAAAATTCCCATTGAATTCAGAAATGTAAGGACATCTTAGAGTCTAGGAAATAGAGTGACAGCTCAGTGGTCATTGCCCTTCCAGCTGTGTCCAGGTGGTGGGAACCTTGTCTCTTGCTCATGGTAGTACATCCCTTAGAGTAGAAGGCCAGTGAATATTGGTTGAAGGAATTAATTAAATCTGAGTAAGTCTTTGGTTTTTATGTTGTGTCTCCTTGAAAGTACAACCACCACGCTCTACTCCTTCACTGTAAACTTCTTAAGTGTGTGATGTCTGCTGTCTTCTGCTCTGTCCATGCAGCCAGTCAGGCCTGCCCTATGTGGGCATGGGCATGCATGTGCGTATCTGCACCCGTGTGCATGGCATGTTCATGTGTGTGTGTGTGTGTGTGTGTGTCTGCATGGTGTGGGAGTGTGTGCGCATACACGTTTGCGTCTGCACGTGCTTCTCCTGCTTTGATGCCCGGCCCTCCTGCAGACCTCTGGGTTTTTGGATTGTCCCTCTGACCTGCCTTTTCACGTCATCCCTTTTGTTGTCTTTTCTCTGAAGGGAAGCTTCCCAGAGTTGCATCCTTAACCCTCTTCTTGGTCTGTGTTGCCTCTCTGGGCAGCCTCTCTCCTGTGGTTTTGGCGACTATCACCTCGTTGATGTGTTCTGGCCTTCTGTTTCTGGGCCAGTCACAGCTCCAGAGCTGTGGCCTCAGCACCTGTTGGACAGGTCTGCCTAGAGGCTCCATCCATTCTCCTCGGCAGGCTCTTGCCTGAATGCTGGAACACGTGTGTCCTCCCAGGGGAGAAGCCTCATTTGCCTTCAGTTCCCTCTTGTCTTTGCTCTCCACCTCTACCCAGTCAGCAGTGTGGTCAGTTCTGTGTCTTCACTGTTCTTGAGGGCTCCAGCCCCGTCACCAGAGCCTCATTCACACCTTTGTGCTTTGGCCTGGAGGACTGCCCTCTGTGCCTTGGGCATAGGCACTGGGCCTGGCACAGCTGTCAGTTTCCTTTTTCAAATAGGGGCTGAATTGTGGCATGGGAATCGCTTCACCCTTGGTGGCTCCTTATTGCCCCCAGGAGGGAGCCAGGTTCCAGATGGCACCCAGGACTTCCTGTGCCTTGGCTCCAGCTGTCTCCTGAGGCTCCCCCGACCAACCCTGGCCAGGTTCCCTTCCCCACAGCCACCATCCCCTCCTCTACTGGGAACAGAACCACGCCACCTCTGGCGACCTCAGCACGCTGCATCACTATCCCGGTCCACCCGCCACCTTGTGGGCCCAGGAGAGCCCTGGGGTCCCTGGGTAGCAGAGCGCCTGGCTGTACCTCTGAGGCCCTAGTGCCGCAGAGTTGAGCTGAGGGTCTCGCACTCGCCCTCGCCCTCTGACTGACCCAGCCCTAGCAGGTGAGTGGATCCATGTCGCTCTGATGGCCAGAGGGAGGCCACACACCTTATGTGTGTTCTGGAAAGGGCAGCCTTGCACCGCGAGCTTGCTTACCTAATAAACTGAGTTAGGGGAATGCTGCGGTGAAGCTTAGCCTAGTTTTTAAAAATCTTTTTTGAGCCTTAAGATAATACTTTTTGTGCTTCTGAAGTAGGAATTACAGTGGACAATTAGTAAGATACTTAACTTAGGACTTAAATTATAATTTAGGTTCTGAAGGAAGAATTTAGAGCTAGTTTGTTTTGAAGCCTAGAAGGTTCTTTAAGGCAGTAGTATTTCAAGTTCTTTACTACACTGTTAATAGCACTTGACTCTTAGTACCAGGGAAGCAGAAGGTTTCTGTCATTTTGTGACGATGTTTTTAAATCTCTTTGCAGGTGGAAGAAGAAAGGTGCCACTTTGGCATGAAGACAGACTCGCTTAGTCGTCAGTCATTTAAGCTGAGTGCATTGTGATTTCCAATAATTGAGGCAGTGGTTCTAAAAGCTGTCTACATTAATGAAAAGAGCAATGTGGCCAGCTTGACTAAGCCGCCGGCGTGTGCAGCACGGGCAGGACGGCACCCGGGTCTCAGCGGACTTGTGCATGTTAGCTGTATAGATTTATGTAAGGTTTTTTAAAACTCTGGTCTTTTAAAATAGTCTTAACCACTTTTACTATGGAGACATATGAGAGTCCCTCTCCTCTCCCGCGTGAGCCCGCAGGAGAAGCGGTGATGGAGAACCGAGCTTGCCCCTTTCAAGCGCTGCCCCGTGAACAGTCTCCACCACCTCCCCTGCAAACGTCCAGTGATGCAGAGGTAATGGACGTTGGCTCTGGTGGTGATGGACAGGCCGAACCCCCTGCTGAGGACCCGCTCAACTTCTACGGAGCTTCTCTTCTCTCCAAAGGATCCTTCTCTAAGGCCCGCCTCCTCATAGACCCGAACTGTAGTGGCCACAGCCCGCGCACCGCCCGGCACGCACCTGCGGTCCGGAAGTTCTCCCCTGACCTTAAGTTGCTTAAGGATGTAAAGATTAGCGTGAGCTTTACCGAGAGCTGCAGGAGTAAGGACAGGAAGGTGCTGTACACAGGAGTGGAGCGCGACGCTCGCGCAGAGTGCGGTCTGGCCCTTAGCCCTGTCAGTGGAGACGTGCATGCTTGTCCCTTTGGCGGGAGTGTTGGGAATGGGGTAGGTGTAGGGGGTGAGAGTGCTGATAAGAAGGATGAGGAGAATGAGCTGGATCAGGAAAAGAGAGTGGAGTACGCAGTGCTCGATGAGTTAGAAGATTTTACTGACAATTTGGAGCTAGATGAAGAAGGAACAGGCGGGTTCACGGCTAAAGCAATCGTGCAGAGAGACAGAGTGGATGAAGAGGCCTTGAACTTCTCCTATGAGGTATGTCGGCGACCCCGCCTTTGGAGCACTCTTAGCAAAACCCAAAGAGAGGTGTTGGGAACCGCAGCATCTTTTGAAAGCTGATGTTGCAGAGGAAAAAAAAAACCCATATCAGGTGGAATAATGTTAATGTGGAAAAGAAAAAGCTGTAAGAAGTCCAGGTTTTTAAATTTTCCTAAAGAAAGGTTTGGCTGAGCAGTCGACCTTGTACCCTTTATGCAACCTGAGTTGGAAGGTGCTGCTGAGAAGCGCTTCCTGGTGGCGTGTGCACCTGTGCCAAGCATCAAGTGTTTTGGTTGCAGTTGTCAGTTTCTTCCTGTTTGTTTTTCAGATGATCACGCAACATAAAGGCATACCTAGGCCCCACTTGAGAGTGCCTCATTTCTGTGTCTGTTCTCACTAATGCTGTTAAGCTTGCCTACGGTACAGGAATGCAGGCTCCGGGGGCCCTGGTGTCTGAACAGCGTGTTTTGCAGGATGATTTTGACAACGATGTTGATGCTCTGCTGGAAGAGGGCCTTTGTGCTCCCAAAAAGAGACGGATGGAGGAGAAATACGGAGGAGACAGTGACCATCCATCTGACGGAGAGACAAGTGTGCAGCCAATGATGACCAAGATTAAAACTGTGCTAAAAAGTAAGTCAGCCAGTCAGAAAGTGGTGTGTTTGTGGGGCGGTAGAAGTGCCGTTTTGAGAGCCCTTGGGTGCCAGGCAGTGGTCTTAGCAGTGGGCACATGTTTGAGGGCGGACAGTCACATGTGGTGAAGGGGAGACAGACGACACAAGGAAGCACCAGATGCACAGTGACCCGGGTGCTGATTGTGGTGTCATGCGTGGACACACACTGGAGCAGCTGGTGTTGAGCAGGGGAGTGGGGAGGCACTTCTGATGGGGTGGTGGAGGGGGATGATGTTGCTGGGAGATGACAAGATGGGCAACTAGAGGATGTGAGGCCTAGGCCAGAGGTGGGTGCAGCACTGTGGCAGGTGATGGTTGTAGTCAGGCTTCTGGATTCTCCACCAAGTGTCAGGGGAAGCCTCTAGAAGCAGGCAGGTGGTGGTGTTACACAATTTTTGTCTAAAGGCACAGCTCCTATGGCTGCAGCATGGTGTGTGGACTTTAGGTGGCTAGAGTGGGAGCTCCTGTGGTAGGGGTGAAGGTGTTCCAAAGCTGCACTTGGATTTGGGGGGTGGGGCAGTCGGCCTGGAGTTGCTTATGGGGCTGGGCATTGGGCAGTGGGAAGGGGCTGAACGGATGCGTGGGGACTCAGGCACACAGTTGAGACCTTAGGCTGAGGGCTGGAGTGCAGAAGGTGGCTTGGCGTGATGGGAGGAAATCGAGGGGCAGGTGGTGTGCAGTCTCCCACTGCAGAGTGGACGGGTTGGCTATGCTAGGTGCCACAAAGCCGTGTCCATTCTGAGCAGCCTGGTTCAGGTTCACAGTGTGCCTGGCCATGACTTCAGGGATGCCACTGGGCCTGCCTGCACCGGGCACTGCTGTGCCTTTCCCTCTGCAGCCTTCTGCTCCACCTCACCCATCTGGCAGCCTGCCCCACAGTGCTGCCTCCCAGGAGCTGTGGCATGGGCCTCAGGCTCACAGGCTGCGTGTAAGCTGCATGTGAGCTCTTCAGACGGCTGGGCCAGCTTTATGACTGCTACTTGTCACAAATGAGTAGCCCAGGTGCACCAGTGACCCGTGTTGTACTTTGCTAGCATTTTGTTTGCTTCTCCTTGTCCTGACTTAGCCCAAAGATAGTGTGAGGCAGCTCCTTGGCTCTAGCCCGGGTAGGGAAAAGTGTGTGGCAGTGTCTGTGCACCTCTGACCTGTTGTGCTCCCTCCTGGGGGCCATCCTGACATCAGCCATCCAGCCAGGATTGTTATGTTCTGATGTCAGGCCAAGGGTTAACACTGCCGGGTGGGGACCAGGCACTGGGATGCTACTCCCTTGTCCGTGAGAGTCCCTCATGCCATTTCATTATGTCTATGTTTTTAAAATTTCATTTGCTTTTTTCTTTTGTCCCTAAATTTCTCACTTGTTCCCAATTCCTGTTAGAGAATTACGTTTCAGTTAAATCTTTGTGCTTTTCCTAGTCACCGGGCCTGTTAGTGGCAGGTGTCAAGTGGGTAACAAGTCTTGAGCTTTTTTCTTTGACTGCCTGTAAAGCAAAGAAGGGGTTGGGAGTAGTGTTCTAAAACTGACTTAGAAACGTATGAATTGGAAGGAGTTTCACGTGCTGGTGAGAGTATGCAGCTCAGGTACAATGAACGCTTGCTGTCGAGTCACAGGGAGCAGTGGTCGGCAGACATGCAATTTGTTAGCAAAGTTTACTCAGCCCCTGGGGTGCCTCTGGCCATAGCCAAGGCAGGCAGTGAGGGATTGATGGCCGTGGTGCCCACAGCTGTGCAGGCAGCAGCTGAGACTAGGACTCTTGTCTTGTAGAACCTCATCCCAGGCTCCTTTGTGCACCATGTGCTGTTCTAGGCCCAAGAGTACAGCAGTAAACAAGGTGGACAGCTTCCTGCTATTGAGGAGGGACTTAGATTCTCTGGGTTGGAGCCATATAAACAAGCACAACAATTGAGAAGAGTTTCGTGCATTGGAGGCGCTGAGTGGCAGGCAGGGCTGGGTAGGCTCTGTCTGGTGGAGGGGAGGGTACTCCTCTACTCCCCTAGTTCTTAGAGGTTCTTTCCAATCAATTCTTGGTTGACTTTACTATTTTTATCTGCCATGTATCATAATTTTGAAGCCATCTCTACAACTCAGAGTGTTTCTGAAGTGATTGTAGGATGCTCTTGTCTTCTGTGCAGGTCGTGGCCGTCCTCCTACAGAACCATTGCCCGACGGGTGGATCATGACATTCCATAACTCCGGAGTCCCGGTGTACCTACACAGAGAGTCTCGGGTGGTCACCTGGTCCAGGCCGTACTTCCTGGGAACGGGAAGCATACGGGTAGGGGATGCATCAGTCATGAATTTAGTCTTGTAAGTTTGCAGACTGAACATACACACGCTGTGTTTGCATGCTAGCCAGGCAGAGGCAAGTGGAAGGCTTCAGATGTTCAGAGCCTTGAGGTCATCCTTGTAATCTGTGTTGCAATTTCACTATCCACAGAAACATGATCCTCCTCTGAGCAGCATTCCTTGTCTGCATTACAAGAAAATGAAGGACAATGAGGAAAGAGAACAAAACAGTGAGCTCACCCCCAGTGGGGAAGTGTCCCCTGTCAAGCCCCTGAGCCGATCTGCAGAGTTGGAGTTCCCCCTGGAAGAGCCTGACTCCGTGGGAGCTGACTCGGGGGCCCTCGATGAGAAGGACCCACTGGGGGCTGAGGGTGCCCCCGGGGCCCTGGGGCAGGTGAAGGCCAAGGTCGAGGTGTGCAAAGACGAATCAGTTGGTAAGTTTCTGGGGTGAACTTTCTTCCTTCCTTGTTGGCTGGGATCCATCTGCAGGGATGTGGCTGCACTCCACGCCTTCCCCGGGGTCACGTTCCTCCTGCTGAGGCCACCTGTTCCTGCTTTTGTCTGTGAGGAAGGGACTTCTGGGGACCTCTCTCCACTCTTTCGTGGTTGGAAATGCCTGTCTCCCTGATCTTAGAACCTGCCTGGGTCTGCAGGCCCCACATGGCCGGGGCTGCCGTGGAGATGGCTACTGTCAGTGCACACTGGCGTTTTTCTCTGGTTACTTTTGTGACCTTTCCTGAAATCTTGGTTTTTCAGTAGGATATGCTCATGTGGCATTGTTTTGATCTGTCTTGATGCGCTCAGAATGAACTTCTTCAATCCACAGATTCAGTACTGGGAGACAGCCACTATTCTGTGGATGTTTCCCTCTTCAACCCCATAATTGCTTTTGGCTATATATTGGTGTTTCTCTTCTCTCTTCTGTGTCTTTTAGCTTAGGCCTACCCGTGAAATTCTTAGTTGTCTACAGTGGTGGCCGACCTCTCTCAGCCCACCTGCTGAATCTCTTTCAAAGAGGACTTTGTGTTTTCAGGATTTTGGTTTTTGCTATTTAGATATTGTCTGAATATTGCTGCCCAGCCTTCCTTGTAACTCTTAAGTGTGTGGAGCCTAGAAAAGCTGGGGCGGGGTGGGGGGGTGCACCACTGCTGAGGGAGGGGCCTTGGTGGAGAGGGCTGGTTGGAGCCTTAGGCATCTAGGGAAAGGCAGGGTGTGTCACTGGCCCCCAGCATCCCCCCACGGACAGACTGCTATCTCCCTGCAACCTGCCTGCCTGTTGCCTCCCTCCCCATCCATGTCAGCTGCCCCTGTCTTCTGTCCATGTGTCCGGGCTTTTCTAAGGACCCAGCTGGAACAGAGTTTTTGCTTTAAGACTTCAACGTAATGGTTTCTTTCTTCAAATCCATCTTTTTTTTTTAAAGACTTTATTTATTTGACAGAGAGAGAGAGAGCGAGAGCAGGAACACGAGCAGGGGGAGTGGGAGAGGGAGAAGCAGGCGTCCCGCTGAGCAGGGAGCCCGATGTGGGACTTGATCCCAGGACCCTGGGACCACGACCTGAGCCGAAGGCAGATGCTTAACAACTGAGCCACCCAGGCGCCCCTCAAATCCATCTTTTATGCACATGTAACACCTGAATGTGTTCTTGTTTTTTGGAAAAGACCTCTCTTTCACTTCTAATTTTACTCCTTTTGGAGAGGTAACCACTTGTACTTATTTCCAGACTTCTTTCCCTGCATTCACATGTAAAGAAATACGTGGTTTAGTGTGTAACTAAGTGGGTGCAGGTATATTGTTTCACAGCCTTGTGTTTTATCCATGTATTTCTCGGTCTTGCACATGGACTTCCTCCCTCTATTTCCACAGGCATTGCTGTTAGGGCTCGGTGTGAACCACAAGAGTCCCTGCCTCAGGGCTTACACTTGCATAAGAAACCAGTGAGGGTGATGTGACCCTCTGGGATATCCTGGGAGCGAGAGGGGTAGTGGGTGCAACAGTAAAAGCAGGAGGCCCCTGGGAACTTCACTGAGTGGAGGTGGGTGGTGAGCAGTGGGATTGGGCCAGGGGCTGTGTGGGGAGAGGCATGACAGGTGCCAGGGCCCTAGCTGCCTGGGTGTGTTGCTGAGTGTGCAGGCAGCCAGGATGGCCGGAGGGGAAGAGCGCAAGGTGCACAGTGCTTCAGCTGCTGTGGTACTTGTTTTGATACGGGAGAAAAGTCTTGAAGGCCATCTGGTTTTGTTTTTTAAAGCTTTTTCTTTTTTTTCTTGTTCCAAATAGACTAAAAGAGCATCTCAGAAATTTGTCCATAAGGGACCTTCCTGAGTAATTTGAGTGACAGGACCTGGTTCAGGGGCGCCTGGGTGGCTCAGTCTGAAGTGTCTGCCTTAAGCTCAGGTCATGATCCCAGGGTCCTGGGATCAAGCCCCATGTAAGCGGGGAGCCTGCTTCTCCCTCTCCTTCTGCACCTCTCCCCTACTTGTGCTCTCTCTCTTGTGCACTCTCTCTCTCTCTCAAATAGATAAATAAAATCTTAAAAAAAGAAAAAAGAAAGGACCTGATCCTTTGCTTTGTTTGCCCTTCAAAAGGGAAAGGGGAGTGGGGAATGGCATGGCGGGGCCTGTTTGATGGGCAGCCCGTCACCATCCTACTCACTGGACAGAGGGAACATGACTCTTAGGTTGGAAGTTAGCAGTTTTGTTTTCTGGTAAATCCACACAGATCTTGAGGAATTTCGGAACTACCTGGAAAAGCGTTTTGACTTTGAGCAAGTCACTGTGAAGAAATTCAGGACTTGGGCCGAGCGGCGACAGTTTAACCGAGAAATGAAACGGAAACAGGCCGAGTCTGAGAGGCCCATCCTGCCGGCCAATCAGAAGCTCATCACTCTGTCTGTGCAGGATGCACCCACAAAGAAAGGTGAGTTGGGGCACGTAAATTTTATCTTGGGCAGATTGGTTATCCTGTTTTTTTTCACTTGATGGTCTTAGAACATACGCTTTGTGTGCGAGTTGCATTTACTTCAAAGCTTATGTTTACCCTACGAATGCAGAGGTGCACTACGTTCACGGTGGTGAGCCCCTAATTCAGTGAGTCGCTAACTTGGATGGTGCCAGGTCCCGAGTGCTAGCTTGCGGCAGGTCCTCACGCTGTTGCTGAGATAGGCCTTCTTGTCACAGAGTTCGTCATTAACCCCAACGGGAAGTCCGAGGTCTGCATCCTGCACGAGTACATGCAGCGCGTCCTCAAGGTCCGCCCCGTTTATAATTTCTTTGAATGTGGTAAGTTTGACTTCCCTCATCTCGGCCCTGAAGAATCCTACACCTCGCTGGGGTCACGGCTGGGGAGGCGGGAACTGATCATTAACCCCACTCTGCTGGGATAGAAGTGAAAGGGCAGGGCGGGGAGAAGCGTGCTGCAGGTGGGCAGGTTGTGTTCACAGCTGTGTGTCCCTTCTGAGGACAAATGCCCCTGCTTCCCCCTTTCTTTATCCACACTCCCCCCACTCCCACCTTCTTCTTATCCCTTGCTCTGAGGAAGGCCCCCCACTGTCTCCACCTGCCCTGAGGTGGATGAAGGGGCCTCCGGCCTGCACTTCCCACCAGCCCTTCTCCTGTCACCATCCACATCACACCTTTGTGAAAACTAGTTTGTCTTCCCTGTAGAACCCTGAACCCAGGAGTCACTCATTGTTTTAATGTTGTTTCCTTGGCTTCAGCATCTCTGCTGTTCACAGTCCTCTGTCCATCCTTCACAGACGTTGATCCCTGTCCCTGGTGGCTTGGCCTCTGGCCTCCTGTTTCCCCTCCAGCTTACGAACCTATGGTCCCCCGTTTCCCAGTTTTCCTGGCATGCTCTCTGCCTGCTGACCAATCCTTGGCCCTATCTCCATGCCTCAGGGAGCCCCCGTCTCTGCCTTTCAGCAGTAGCCCTGACCCCGCCTTGTCTGTTGGTGCTAGCAGATTGTATGTGTGCGTGCGTGCGCGCTTTTATTGTCTTGGCAAGTATTTTTAAAACCATAATTTTAATTTTAAGAGAACCCAAGTGAGCCTTTTGGTGCCTCGGTGACCATTGATGGTGTGACCTATGGATCTGGAACTGCAAGCAGCAAAAAACTTGCGAAGAATAAAGCTGGTAATGTGCCTGCTTGGGTGTCAGAGACCCATGCTGCCCACAGTGTCCGCCCCTCCCCTTGGCTAGGGAGGGCTGGGGGTGGGGCAAATCCATTTAATTTATGTGATCCTCTAACTTGGTTTTTTAAAAGTATGTGCTCGGGACGCCTGGGTGGCTCAGTTGGTTAAGCGACTGCCTTTGGCTCAGGTCATGATCCTGGAGTCCCGAGATCGAGTCCCGCATCGGACTCCCTGCTCAGCGGGGAGTCTGCTTCTCCCTCTGACCCTCCTCCCTCTCATGCTCTCTGTCTTTCATTCTCTCTCTCTCAAATAAATAAATAAAATCTTTAAAAAAATAAAAAATAAAAAAAATAAAAGTATGTGCTCATTGGAAAAGACTCAAATAGAGGAAGTAAAATATGAGAAATAAAACTAGAAAATTCAAACCTTCTCTGCTCTGTGGCAGCTGGGCCAGAATCTCCCGCCCTTGTCCCCACTGCTCACAGAGCTCACTGGGCCGTGGTGAGCACACATTCTAGAGTGGGGTTGTTCGTAAACCATGCAAAATGTGGGCATGCTAGATGACAAAGAGGTGGATTTTCTTTTTTTTTTTTTTTTAAGATTTTATTTATTTATTTGACAGAGACCTAGCGAGAGAGGGAACACAAGCAGGGGGAGTGGGAGAGGGAGAAGCAGGCTTCCCCGTGGTGCAGGGAGCCCGATGGAGGACTCGATCCCAGGACCCTGGGATCATGACCTGAGCCGAAGGCAGACGCTTAACCATCTGAGCCAACCAGGCACCCGAGGTGGATTTTCACACTGTTGGCATTCTTGAGTGGTTTTGACATGTGAGAGGATGAATTCCTGAGTCCTTCAATCTCTAGATTTGGGACTGCCACTCACTGAATGTAGCCTGTCAGATCCCTGGGAAGGCCTATGTTTTCCAGTTAAAAGGGAAGCCATTCTGCCTCACCATCAGGGTTACTTGGCCTCTTATTGGAAGTGAAGCACATTTTAGGGTGGGTGTTGGGGGTGCACCTCAGGCCTGGTGCCCATAGTTCTATTCTTTTTATATACTTTTTAAGATTTTATTTATTTGAGAGAGAGAAAGCATGAGCTGGGGGGAGGGGCAGAGGGAGAAGCAGACTCTCCGTTGAGCAGGGAGCCTGATGTGGGGCTCGATCCCAGGACTCGGAGATCATGACCTGAGCCAAAGGCAGACGCCCAACCAACTGAGCCACCCAGGTGCCCCCCACAGTTCTATTCTTAAGGTTTCTACCTCTGCTGTAGTGTCTTCCAAAGCACTCTGCCCTGTACAGGCATGAAGTATGTCAGTTTCATCACATTCTTACCAGGTCTTGGGTGGTGAAAGTGCTTTTGTTCATGTGACTCTGAGTTTACCTTGGAGTTGCTTTCTTTTGTGGTATATGCTGAGGATGATTGAGAGGATATGTTACTTTCTGTCCTTCCTTCTGTGAGGCTGTGCTGGGATCATGCACTACACCCCTTCTCCAGGAAGGCCTGCTGTCCATTTTAGAGAGATTGTGCCAAAAGGCTTTTTCAGCTCAGCAAACTAGTGCTACCAAGGTCATGGGGCAAATAGTTCAGAGTAGGGTCCATTGTGGGGGTGGAAACGTCCTGGCAGTAGGGCTCTGCTCTCCTCACGTGTGAGGATCCACTTCCTCTGCCCAGATCCCAGCTGCTCTCTAGATATCTCACTTGCTAGCACCTACGACTCTGTAGGGTCAGATTGTTACCCCTCCCCATTCCCCAGCACTCCTCACTTCCCCACCCCAGTGGTGAGTGGCAGCCCTGCTCATTCAGAAATCTGTGCTCAGCATTGAGCCATCCCTCTCCTCCGTCCTGCAGATGCTTTCTCAAGAGTATCCGTCCAGTCTCGCTGCTTTTCCCTCCCACACTCAACAGCAGCCTGCTCAGTCCTCAGGCCTCACTAGTTGGCCTGGGTCCTGCTGAGCCATTTGTCTGCACGCCACCACCGTGATTTCTTTGAAACAGATCTCGCCTGCCTTGCCTGCTACAAGTACCTCAGAGCAAGAGTACATGCAGCTTTTGTGGCTTAGGAGGCTGCCCACAGCCTAACACTTGCCCCACTGTGTCCTTTGCTCAGGATGTGCTCCTCCATCCTCTACTCTCCCTGCCTCGGAAGCAGTGCTGTTCCCCAGGGCCCTTGCTTCCCTCTGAGCCATGGGAACCTTGGCCCTGCGCAGGAGCCAGCGTGCAGCTTGCTCTGGAGTCAGGAAGCAAGCTGGGTCCAAGCCCTCACCCTTGGGGTTTTTCTTTTCGTAGCCCGAGCTACGCTGGAGATCCTTATCCCTGACTTTGTCAAACAGACCTCTGAGGAGAAGCCCAAAGACAGTGAAGAGCTTGAGGTGAGTGTCATAATCCTGCTCTGTCTAGAACTGTGGCTCCAAGGCAGTGTCTGCGCCACCCCCCAGGCTAGTGCAGGTATGGATTTAAATCATCCAAGCTCCAGGTGATTTTTGTTTGTTCATATTTCATAAAGGGAAACGTGTTTGTCTTTGTGCAAGCAAGGCGGGGAAATGTCATTTTTTCCTGAGATTTTTGCCCCCTGTGTCTTGTAATGGGTGGCAAAGAATGTGCACAGTCAGCTCTCCCCTGACTGTAGATCCATGGTGGGAATCTTTGAGACAGAGTCTGTAAGTTATGTTGTTCTTTGTATTAAGAACTGTTTAAAACTACTTGTAAACCTTTTTGGGTAGATATGATTTTTTTTTTTTTTAAAGATTTTATTTATTTATTTGACAGAGAGAGACACAGTGAGAGAGGGAACACCAGCAGGGGGAGTGGGAGAGAGAGAAGCAGGCTTCCCGCTGAGCAGGGAGCCCAATGCGGGGCTCGATCCCAGGACCCTGGGATCATGACCTGAGCCTAAGGCAGACGCTTAACGACTGAGCCACCCAGGTGCCTCTGGGTAGATATGATTCTATGGTTATTTGTAGTGAGGGCTTTTCAAACTCTGAAGAAGGCTTTCTTTTTTATAACTGCTCTATTGATCTATATCTACCATACATTTTGCTCCTTTAAACCATACTGTTGAGTGGATTTTCGTATATTGAGTTGTGCCTTCATCACAATGGTCTAATCTTAGAATATTTTCATCTTTCTAAAAGGAAACCCCGTACACATTAGCAATCACTCCTAATTCTCCGTGTCCCCCAGCCCCTCAATCCCTGGCAACCACTAATCTCCTTTCTGTCTTGATGGATTTGCTAGCTCTGGACACTTCATATCAGTGGAATCATATGACATGTGGTCCTTTATTGACTGGCTTCTTTTTAAACCATGCTGTGTTAGCTGTGAGTTTTATCCGATTGAGGAAGTTTCCTTCTGTTTTGTTAAGAGTTTTTTTCAGGAATGGATGTTGGATTTTGTCAAATGTTTTTCCTTCTTCTATTGAGATTATTGTGTGGTTTTTGTCTTTTACTTTATTCATATTAGTGGTATATTGCGTGGGTTTTTGAATATTAAATCAATCTTGGATTCTGGGACAAATTCCACTTGGTTTTGGTGTACATAAGTTTTATGTGTTGCTGGATTTAGCGTGCTGGTATTTTGTTAAGGACTTCTGCAGCTATATTTATAAGGGATACTGGTCCATAGTTTTCTTGTAATGTGTGGTGTTGGGGGGATACTGTCTTTACAGAATGAGGTGAAAATGTTCTTTTCTCTTCTCTTGTGTGGAATAGTTTGTGAAAGGTTAGTATTAATTTTTAAACATTTGGTAGAATTCACAGTGAAACCATCTGAGTTTAGACTGGACTTTGACATTATTTAATTACGTTATTTAATTTTCACGTGTACTTCTCTTCAGATTTCCTCCTCCATTTTGAGCTGGTCTGGGGACTTTGTATCTGTATAGGAATTTTTCCGTTTGCTCTAGGTTATCTCATTCATTGGCATACATCTTTCATAGTGTGCCCTCATGACCCGCTTTATTTGGTAGGGTTGTGGTGCTGATCCTGCGTTCACTCCTGATTTTAGTAGTTTCCCTCTCTTTTTCTCTTGGTCAGTCTAAGGTTTGTCACTGTCATTGATCTTTCAACGATCCAACTTCTGGTTTTGTTTGTTTTTTCCTATTGGCTTTTTTATTTCCTATTTCATTTATTTCTGCTCTAGCCTTTATTTCAATACTTTATTTGGCCAGTCTTAGGTTTAGTTTGTTCTTTTCTAGTGTTTTCAGGTTAGGGTATTGATTTGAGGTGTTCTTTTTAAATACTGGAATTTATGGCTATAAATTTTTTTCTGTGTACTACTTTAACTGCAGCCCATAAGCTTTAGTGTGTTGTGTTTCTGTTTTCGTTCATCTCGGTATTTTTCTAATTTCCCTTGGGATTTCTTCCTTGAACGATAGGTGATTTTAGGAATATTTACTTTTCATATATTTGTGAATTTCCCAAATTTCCTTTAGTTGTTGATCTTTAATTTAATTCCAGTGTGGTTCGAAAACATAGTTTGTATGATTTCAGTCAGTCCTTTTAAGTTCACTGAGGCTTGTCTTAGGACCTAGCATACAGTCTGCCCTGGAGAATGTTACCTGTGTGCATGAGGCGAGTGCACTTCCTGCTGTTACTGGGTGAAGCAGGTGTCGGGTTAGGTCCAGTTGGGTTATGGTGTTTGTTCTATATCTTTGTTGGTCTTCTGCCTTGTTCTTCTGTTTTTTTTTTTTTTCCTTGAGAGAGAGAGAGTGAGAGTGGGCGTGTGCGCGCCCGTGGTGGGGGAGGGGCAGAGGGAGACAGAATCCCAAGCAAGCTCCATGCCCAGCACGGAGTCCGAGTCCGACTCGGGGCTCAATCTCACAACCCTGAGGTCTCAACCTGAGCCGAAATCAAGAGTCGGATGCCCAACCAACTGAGACACCCAGGTGCCCTGCCTTCTGTCTGTTATTGAGAGTGGGTATTGGAGTCTCCAGCTGTTATTCTTGAATTATTTCTTCCTTCAGTTCTGTCCATTTTTGCTTCATGTATTTTGGGGCTGTTGTTAGATACATACATGTTTGTGGTATTGTGATATAATAAGAGGTATATGTTTGGTGTTTGTTCTTGGTTCCTGGTGCAGAGCTTTTACAATATATTAATGTTTGTTTTTTGTCCCCAGTTCTTTAAAAAGCTGCAGGTGGATAAAGGTGAATGGAATGTCTTTTCTTATTTTTAACACACCCCTTTCTTTCTTTTTTTATATTTTATTTATTTAAGTAATCTCTATACCCAACGTGGGGCTCAGACTCAAGACCCCAAGATCATGAGTTGGCATGTTCCACCAACTGAGCCAGCTAGATTCCCCCAACACATCCCGTTCAACCACACCTGGGTTTATGTTAATAAAGTGACTTTGGGACCATCCCTTTGAATGGGAGCTGGTTGCCTGTGGAATCTACCATATAATTAGAGGGTTAGAACTTTCAGCCCCCCCTTTCCCATGTGTTGTGTGTGTGTGTGTTTGTTTAGGAGGCAGTGGAAGTTGAGCTAATCGCTAATGGCCAGTGATGTAATCAGTTATGCCTGTGTAGTGAAGCCTTCATAAAAAAAAACAAAACTGAAGGGGTTCAGAGAGCATCTGGGTTGATGAACACATTGAGGTGCTAAAAAAGATGGCATGCTCAGAGAAGGCATGGAAGCTCTGTACCCCTTTATACTTTATTTATCTTTTCAATCTGGTTGTTCCTGAGTTATATCCTTTTGTAATAAACCAGTTCTTTATTAAGTAAACTGTTGTCCTGAGCTCTGTGAGCTGTTCTGGAAAATTACTGAAGCTGAGGAAGGGTTGGGAACCGGTATTATACAGCTGCTCAGTCAGAGCACAGGTGACAACCTGGACTTGAGGTCAAGTGATGGCAACAGTCTTGTGGGACTGAGCCCTTAACCTGTGGAGTCTGCTCCAACTCCTGGCATTTAGCGTTAGAACTGCTTGGTGTGGAAACCCACTCATTTGGTGTCAAGTGTTGAAACTAGAAGTCAGTTCTGTTTAATGTTTATAATATTAATGTCATCTTGATGGATGGGCCCTTTGTCATTATTAAATATCCTTTATATCTAATAACAATTTTTGTCTTAGAGTCAGTTTTATCTGATATAGTCACTCCTACTCTCTTACTTACTCTTTGTGTGATATGTGTTTCCTTTTTTTTACTTTTAGCCTATTTGTGACTTTGAATCTAAATCATGTCTCTTATAGACAGCATATAATTGGGTTTTGTTTTATCCTTCTGTCAGTCTCTGCCTTTTGATCCAAGGGCTTAGGCAATTTTTTGGGAAGATTTCATTTTATTTTTAAAGAATTAATTTATTTGAGGGACGCCTGGGTGGCTCAGTTGGTTAAGCGACTGCCTTCGGCTCAGGTCATGATCCTGGAGTCCCGGGATCGAGTCCCGCATCGGGCTCCCTGCTCGGCAGGGAGTCTGCTTCTCCCTCTGACCCTCCTCCCTCTCATGCTCTCTGTCTCTCATTCTCTCTCTCTCAAATAAATAAATAAAATCTTTAAAAA
>NC_058416.1:64834805-64867211 GCF_002201575.2 Neomonachus schauinslandi
AAAAAAAAAAAAAAAAAAAAAAAAAAGAATTAATTTATTTGAGAGAGTGTGAATGAGAGTGGGGGGAGGGGCAGAGGGAGAGAATCCCCATGCAGACTTCTCACTGAGCGTGGAGCTGCCCTGCTCAATCCCAGCACCCATGAGACCATGACCTGAGACAAAACGAAGAGTGGGATGCTTAACTGAGCCACCCAGGCGCCCCTAAAGATTTCATTTTTACATAATCTCTGCACCCAACGTGGGGCTCGAACTCACAATCCTGAGATCAAGAGTCGTATGCTCCACTGACTGAGCCAGCCAGGCACCCGTTTTAATTTCAGTTTATTGACTTGTTTTGTTTTGTTTTTCAGCTGGTTGGGGGGGTGGGGTACTTAGTCCATTGAAATGTAATTACTGATAAGGTAGAATTGATGTATGCCACGGCACTGTTTGCTTTCTGTTTTATGTCTTTCTATTCCTCAGTTCCTCCATTACCGTCTTTGTCTTAGATACTTTAGTAATTTTCTCAGTGGTTGTCCTAGGGAATTTCAGTCACATCTAAACTAAAAACAGTCTAGCTTGGACTATTGCCAGCTTACTTCAATCATATACAAAACTTTGCTCCTATATAGTTCTATTTACCCCCACTTTTATGCTTTCACTGTCACAAATGACATTTCTGTATGTTGTGTGTCCATAAACATGGATTTATAATTATTGCTTTATGTAGTTGTCTTTTAATTCAGGTAGAAATAAAGAGAAATAGTATGTGTTTATATTGTCTTTTATTTACTGTAGTTATCTTTACCTTCTGTAGTGCCCTCAGTTTGTTAACAGTCTGTAGTGTTTCTTTTATTTCAGCTGGAAGGCTTTTAGTATTTCTGGGAGGGCAGTTCTGCTAGCAGTGGATTCTCAGGTTTTGTTGATCTGAGAATGTCTTAATGATTCCCTTTTTTGTTTTTTTTTTAAAGATTTTTATTTATTTGACAGAGAGAGACATAGCGAGAGAGGGAACACAAGCAGGGGGAGTGGGAGAGGGAGAAGCAGGCTCCCCGTGGAGCAGGGAGCCCAATGCAGGGTCGCTTAACCAACTGAGCCACCCAGGCGCCCCTGATTTCCTTTTTTGAAGCATGGTTTTGCTGGTTATAGAATTCTTGGTTGACGTTCTTTTTCTTCATAGTGGGAATATGTCATCCTACTGCCTTCTGGCCTCTACAAGGAATGAGAAGCCAGCTGTTCATCTTACTGAGTCACATTATTGATGAGTTGTTTCTCTTACTGTTTTCAAGGTTTTCTCTTTGGTCTTTCACAGGTATGTCTAGGTATAGATTTCTTTAGCTTATTATTTTGGAATTTGTTGAACTTCTTGAATATGTAATGTTTTTCATCCTTGGGAAGTTTCAGCCTTTATTTCCTCACATATTTTTTTTTGCCCTTTTATTTCTCCTGTCTTTCTGGGACTCTCATTATATGTAAGCTGGTATACTCCCACACTATCCCACAGGTCTCATAGACACACAGACCTCATAGTCACTAGTCTTTTTCCTCTTTTTTTTTTTAAATGTTCCTCAGACTGGATATTAACCCAACCAGTGCAGGGCTTGAACTCAGGACCCTGAGATCAAGAGTCAGAAGCTCAACCGATTGAGCCACCCAGGCACCCCTTTGATTTGCCTGTCTTAAGTTTGCTGATCTTTCTTCTGACCGAATCGGCTTTTGCACCCCTCTAGTGAATTTTTTTATAATTTCTATGTCTTTATTGAAATTCTGTTTGGTGAGATATTGTTCTTGTGCTTTCTTTTAATTCTTTAGACATGGTGTTTGTTTTTTTTTTAGTTTTTTGAGCATATTTATTATAGCTGATTTAAAGTCTTTAGTAAGTCCAGTTTCCTCAGGGATGGTTTGTATTGATTGCTTTCTCCCATCTTGTAGGGCATATACATTTGTTTCATTTCGTATCTCATAATTTCTTTTGACGAAACCTGGACACTTCAAGTAATGTGGCAACTCTGGATGTCAGATTACCTCCCCTTCCCAAGATTTGTTGTTCTTGCTGTTTTTGTTGCTGTCTATTTAGTGACTTTGTTAGTTTGCTAGGACTGACATAACAACATACCACAGCCTGGGTGATTTAAACAACAGAAATTTTTTGCCTCACAATTCTGGAGTCTAGACCTCTAAAATCAAAGTGTCAGCAGGGTTGGTTCCCTCTGGGAGCTGGGAGGGAAGGATCTCTTTCAGCCCTCTTCCCTTCATTTGGAGATAGCTGTTGAAGATAACTGATAACAGGCTTTCTCCCTGTCTGTGTGTTTATTTCCAAATTTCCTCTTTATAATGACAGTAGTCGTGTTGGGTTTAGGGCCCACCCTAATGACTTCATTTTCACTTGATTACCTCTGTAAGGACCCTGTCTGCAAAAAAGGTCACATAATGGCATACTGGGAATTAGGATTTCAACATATGAATTTTTGGGGGCCATATTTCAACCCATAACAGTGACTTTCCTAGACTATTCTGCAGGCAGGGGATGTGTGGCTCCAGCAGCCTTTTTGGAGGATGGGAACTTTGCTTTGTCACAGCAGCTTATCTGAGCAGGCTCTGCTGTTGGCCACCGGTGGGAGGGGGGGAAATGGGGTATCTTGCAGGACACACACACCCCTTGCCTGTGGCTATTATTATGGTAAAGTTTAAAGTAACTCAGTAAATTACAGTTGACTTGAAAATATTTTGACATGTTGAGATAATGGAAAATTCTCCAGGGTTAGTAGAACAAGCGTTAGGAATGCCTGGTTTCAAGATAACATCCAAGACAGTCTCTCTTTAGTGTTGTGGCCTCTAAGATACCAGCATCTTCCTTGGTTGGTGGTTGAATGAATAAGCAGCTCATTACAGTTTTTAAATCTGAAAGTCTCTGTGTTTGCTCTGGCTTTAGTTCACTCATGTTTAGCACCATTGTAGTTCCCTAAGCAGGGACCACCCAGTTTCATTCTGGCCAGCACAGGGACCTAGGGTGTGTTCCATGGCTCCTCCAGCGTTGGCAGGTTATGTGTGTTGCACAGTGGCCTGTCGCTCCAGTTCCCTGCTCTGTCCCAGCTGCCGTTCGCAGTCCTACCACCTGCATTGCGGCCTCCTCATATGTGGCCGTGCAGTGGGATGTGCACCTGGAGGGCTGCAAGCTCTCTCTAGACTTTACCATCAGCCTTGTCACTGCCTCACACTTTGTTATCAGGGTACACTTGGTGATCAGAGGCCAATGGTTACCTCTTCTCTGTTGGAGGTGCATGGTTTAATGATGACCAGCTGGCAGTCTTTGTGCTCTGTTGTTTCGTCCTCCACCTTTCCTCCTGCCCTCAGTCTGCAAGGTCATTGTGGCTGCAGCCTTTTCCTTGGAGCCTTTCCCATCAGCGCCTCTAGTGAGGCATTTGCATTTGCCTGAGGCATCTGCCAGGACAGGTGCTGTGGGTTTCAGGGATTTGTGCCTCAGGTTGTGCTGAATAGTAGTAAGATTCAGGTTCTGGCCATGTATTCTGGGGCTCGTCTGGAAAGTGAGGGATCTTTCTAGAAATGACATCAGAAAGTAGGCTGAGAAAGAGGAGGTTTCCTCAGGTGGAGGATGCCACATGGGCAGCTTGGAAATCCCAGGTAAAAGTTCCCTTGTACACACAAGGGGCTTTTCCATGTCACTGCTCCAATTCTCTGACGTCAGCGAGGTGTCTACAACTCTGCTCAGTTCTCACACTGTCTGCATGGAGTTGCTTCAATCCCAAAAGACTGCCCACACTCCCACTCCAGCCACAAATGGGGTGCCCAGGCCACCCACATTGCCCAGCCAAGGACAGAATTAGGGGTTCCCATGACTTCCCTCAGTTTCATTAATTTGCTTGAATTAGAACTTTCTTAGAATCTACTCTCAAGAACTCAGGGAAACACCTTATGTTTACTGGTTTATTATAAAGGATACAGATGGACAGCCAGATGAACAGGTCCTTAATTGTGTTTGCTCTTTCTGGTGACCAGCCCCATCATGAAGCTCCCATCATGAAACTGTCTAGGGTCCCCACCAACTCCAGCCCCTCCCCCCCTCCAGTCTCCTCATTAGCATAAACTCAGGTGAGGTCCAGAGGGGCTCGTTTGAATAACAAAAGATACACCTATTGCTCAGGAAATTCTAAGGGTTTTAGGAGCTCCATGCCAGGAACTGGATACAAGGACCAAATATGTGTCCGATGGCCAAAAATATCCTCATTCTCTGGAGAGGGTTTTTCACACTTAGAATTTAATTGTATAGGTGTGTGCACACATACACATTGTATTTTTCCCTTGTTTTATTTATTTATTAATTTATTTTTACAGATTTTATTTATTTATTTGACAGAGACACAGTGAGAGAGGGAACACAGCAGGGGGAGTGGGAGAGGGAGAAGCAGGCTTCACGCTCAGCAGGGAGCCCGATGCAGGGCTCGATCCCAGGACTCTGGGACCATGACCTGAGCCGAAGGCAGACGCGTAACGACTGAGCCACCCAGGTGCCCCATGTATTTTTCCCTTGTTTTAAAATTTGTCAGAGAAGAGAGTAGCTTCTCTGTCAGGTTGGATGTGTTAGAGCAGCTCAATCCTGACTGATTTTGCTGTCTTGCTCCTAAAAAATTGTGACAGTGTTTCTGTCACATCCTTGTGAGTAGCTCGATAGGTGGTGGCCCGTCTTTGCCATGGTGCCTCTCTGGAGGTGTGGTGCCAGAGCTCAGGCTGTGGGGGCATTCCCTTCTTGTGTGGACTCCCGGGGGACGGACAGCAGGATGCCAAGGTGGGCTGAGTGGGCCCTGGTTCTTTGGGAGCTCTCGCTGTGCCATGCTGTCCTTGTGGTACAGGGGCACAAAGTCCACATGCAATGGTGGCGTGGATATAGAAATCCAGGGTTTGAGAGCTGCCGTGGAAGTAGAGGCTTGGGGCAGGGTGTGTTTGATGTTGATTAAAAAGGCAAAAACGGATGACCAGAACTGGCACCATGCCCATTCACAAGACCTGGGGTGATTTCTTCTCAATATCTTATTGCTTCTTAGATACCTGTGGGATGGTGGCGCCCGGGTGGCTCAGTTGTTAAGCATCTGCCTTCGGCTCGGGTCATGATCCCAGTGTCCCGGGATCGAGCCCCGCATCGGGCTCCCCGCTCTGCGGGAAGCCTGCTTCTCCCTCTCCCACTCCAGCTGCTTGTGTTCTCTCTCCCACTGTGTATCTCGCTCTGTCAAATAAATAAACAAAATCTTTAAAAAAAAAAAGATACCTGTGGGTTCTGGTTGGTTCATGGTTGTTCTAGAATTTAGGTATTAGTGACCCGTTGTTTTTGCCTTTTTGGGTTTTTTTCCCCCCAATTTACTTTTTTTTTTTTTAAAGATTTTATTTATTTATTTGAGAGAGAGAGAATGAGAGAGAGCACATGAGAGGGGGGAGGGTCAGAGGGAGAAGCAGACTCCCCGCCGAGCAGGGAGCCCGATGCGGGACTCAATCCAGGGACTCCAGGATCATGACCTGAGCCGAAGGCAGTTGCTTAACCAACTGAGCCATCCAGGCACCCGTCCCCCAATTTACTTTTTAATTTATACAGAGTTAAATGCACTTTTTGGTACACTTTTGTGTTTTGAACCATGCATATAGTTTTGTCATGTAACCCACAGCACAATCAAAAACATTTTCAAATCTCCCCCTCCCAGTTCTCTTGAACTGCCCTTTTGTCATCAGAATTCTCTCTTTTCACCCTGCTAGGCACTGAGCTGTCTCCCTAGGTTAGCCAGTTCCCGAATGTCTTATCAGTGGAGTCACAGGGTAGGTACCCCGAAAACCAGGCTCCAACTCAGTGATGCAGGTAGGATTCGTCTCTGTTGGTGCCTGTGTCAATGGTTGGGTCATTTTTGCTGCTGAGCGTGCCCACTACAGGGCAGTGCTGGGTGTGTTCTTCCTTCTTGATTGAGGGGTGTTGAGCACATTGCCAGTTTTGGGTGATTAGCACTTGGTTGCTATGAGGCTGTCCAGGTTTCCATGTGAGCGTAGATAAATAAGCACCCAAGATGGCCTTGCTGGGCTGTACGGTAGGTGTGTGTTCAACTGGATACCTTTGCACATCTGTGGGGAGCAGCATGTATGTGTGGGTCTGTCTCTACATTTGGTTCTGTCTCCTTGGTCTGTGTGCCTGTCCCTTCACCAGTGCCACACCTTCTTGATGACATGAATTCCTTTTTTTTTTTTTCTTTTTTTAAGATTTATTTATTTGAGAGAGAGAGCACGATTGTGGCGGGGGCAGGGGCAGAGGGAGAGTGAGAGAATCCCAAGCAGATTCCACCACTGAGTGCGGAGCCCAACGCAGGACTCGATCTCATAACCCTGAGATCCCGACCTGAGCTGAGACCAAGAGTCGGATGCTTAACCGACTGCACCACCCAGGCACCCAAATGACATGAATTCTTGAACTCAGATAGTGTGAACCCTCCAACTTTGTTCTTTTTCGAAAGTACTTCCATACCATGCTCCTTTGCCCTTCCATAAAGAAACAGTATGTCAGTATGGAAAGTTCTGTTGAGATTCTGATTGGAATTGTGTTACATCTGTAGATGAATTTGGGGAGAATGTACTTCCTAACGGTAGTTAGGACTGGGGTTGTCCTAGTGTGTCTCCCCATTTATTGAGGTCTTCGTTCATGTCTTTTATTGTAGCTTGGTCATCTCCAGTGTGCAGATCCTGCACTCGTTTTCTTAGATTTAGACATAAGTATTTCACACATGTTTTGGAGCTGTTGTGAGTAGCACTTTAGTTTCAGTCCTGACTGTGGATTGCTAGTGTAGAGAGATGGAATTTACTGTCTGTATGTTGACTGTGTGTCTTGCAGCTTTGCAAACTGTGTTACTTGTTCTAATAGTTTTTCTGTAGATTTCTTTGGAATTCCTGTGTACAGACTAGGCTGACTGAGATTAAAGGTGGTTGGATTTCTTCCTTCCAATCTAGATGCCTTTTATTTCTTTTTCTTGGCTTGCTGTTTGGCTAGAAGCTCCATTACATGTTGAGTAGCAGTGGGGAGAGTGGACATCCTAGTCTTGTTCCTGATCTTAGGCGGGAAGGATCCAGCCTCTGACCACTAAGTGTGATGTTAGCTGTCCGTTTTTTGTTGGTGCCCTCTATCAGGTTGAGGAAGGGTTCTTCTATTCTTGGTTTGTTGAGTGTTTTTATCATGAAAGGGTGTTGGCAGTTTGTCAAATGCCCTTCCTGTATCTGTTGATAGGCCTTTTCCTCTTTAATTTGTTGATAGAGTGAATTTGGTTGATAGATTTGTTTTTATGTGTTACTGGTTGCGAATTGCTAATACTCTGTTTAGGATTTTTATACCTATATTCATGAGGGATATTAGTTTGTAGTTTTCTCTTTGGTGTTAATAACAGAGTACTACTAACATCATAAAATGAATTGGCAGTTGTTCCTCCTCTTAAGGTTTTTTGAAAGATTCTCTAGAATTGGTGGTGTTTTTTTTTTCTCTCTTAAATGTTTGGCAGTTGTCACCAATGAAGCCATCTGCATGTGTAGTTTTCTCTGCGGGAAAGTTGTATCAGCTTCGTGAAAAGGGCAGTTTGCATTTTTTAAGGAATTGGTCCATTTTCTCTAAATTGTTGAATTTATGGGTGCTGGGCTGTCTGTGGTGCTCCCTCATGGTCCTTCAATGTCTGTTGGGCACTGATTCTCCAGGCTTCTTGCATATTGTTGTCAGTGGGTCACTTCGGCCCTTTGTGCTGTAGTTCCTATATGCCCCTCATAGGTTAACCATGACCCACATGTGGCTGTGGTCCTTGGTGCAGGTAACTGTGGTGCCGGCCTTTGCCTGCGGCTGTTGGATGTCTTTGGGCTTCTGAGTATGTGTTCTCCAGCTGTGTGTGTGCGCCTCGGCTCTTGCAGGGAGGATCCTGGGCACACAGGTTGTTTTCCACCTACTCAGCCTGGTCCATAGCCCAGGTGCTGGCTGCCGGTTACAGACTGGTCCTCATAGGCTGAATGAGAGAGCCAGCCTCCGCTGATGGTTTGGCTACTTGGCCAGCCATTGAGGATGGGTCCAGGGCTTGACATCTTGGTGAATAACTTTCCTTGGAAACTGATCCACGCTGATATGGGCACTTGTAAGTGGAGGTATCCTGTGAGGACCTGTTGGAAGACAATAGCCAAATGAGAGCAGGGAGATTTTCAGCTCACCAGAATCAGGAATCCTCTTCAGAAATAGTACCTTGCTTTTCTTGACTCAGTAAAAGTGAGTCCGCTGGTGGAGGGAGAGGAACCCCTGCCTCCATCCCCACAGCAGCAGTGTTATGTTCTTAAAGAAGAGGCAGGGAGATGGAGAGGGGGCCATGTGGAGATGGGAGTGACGCTGCCACAAGCCAAGGAAAGCTTGGGGCTGTCAGAACCTGGGAAAGCCAAGGAATGATCTTCCTGAGAGGTTTCAAAGGGAATGTGGCCTGCTGACTCCTTGCTTTTGGACTTTTGGCCTCCAGAAATGTGAGAAAATAAGCCACCCTTTTTGTGGTACCTTGTTATGGAGGTGGGCTGTGCTGAATGGGTAGGCCATGGCCTCCCTTCACTGGGGGTGGCTCAGCAGAGGCCCAAGCCTGGTTGGAGTCAGAGCCACTTCCTGGCTGCTGCCTGCCTCTGTTGTGCAGAACTTGCCTTTTTTCCCCTAAAAAATGGGTTAAGTGGTGTCTCAACCCTTCTTAGTCGTTCTGTTCTCTGGTTCTCATAGTGATTGGTTTCAGAGCCAGGACGGATGACTTTGTGTTTGAAATGGGAGCGAGGCCAGGCCCTTTGCAGCCTTCAGGAGGCTTGCCCTTTTTAGAGTACATTGCTTTTGTCTTGACTTACCTTCTTTCTTCTATAGTCTCACGATGGTCTTCAAATTTTTCTCCTAAGGTTGTCTGTCTTTAGATTTCTGACTAATTGTCTGTTCAGACTTAGATTCAGCGAAGGCTCCCAGGCAGCACGAGGCTCTACCACCCTGTTGCAATATGTTCTCTCCAACTTAGCACAGCACTGCTCATCCCATCTCAGAGGGGCAGCTGGACAGTGAGGTGGGGGTGTGACATGCTCCTTGAGGCAGTAAAGAGGACAGGAAACTTCTGGGGCAAGCAGACAGCATGGGGAGCAGCTCCGCGCGTCCAGCAGGCTCGGTCCAGCACTTAGGAGTGGCCGCTTTGTTTTGTAGTATTTTAACCACATCAGTATCGAGGACTCACGGGTCTACGAGCTGACCAGCAAGGCCGGACTGTTGTCTCCCTATCAGATCCTCCACGAGTGCCTTAAAAGGTAGGGCGGGTGCTTCCCCTCCTGAGAGCGGTCATGGGGGCTTCTCTTTTGGTGCCCAGTGTCTTTACTAGCCATTTATCCTGGCTTAAGAGGTGCTGTTAAAGGTGGGGCTGTTGCAAGTGTTCCGTGCTTGCACAGAAACCCCTCGTGCCTGGCGGTCAGTCAGAGCCCGTGATGGGGTGTACGCAAAGACTGCCCTCCTTCTCAGCTGACAAGCGGTTTGGGGAAAGAGTTGGCACTGTCTTCAGAGAGCCTTTAAAGGGCTTTCCTGAAGTTGCTGTTTCCTCCCTTCTCAGCGGATGTCACCTGTTGTCTCTGTTTTTTCTTAAAGAAACCATGGAATGGGTGACACATCCATCAAGTTTGAAGTGGTTCCTGGTAAAAACCAGAAGAGCGAATATGTCATGGCGTGCGGCAAACACACAGTGCGCGGCTGGTGTAAGGACTGCCTCCCCTGCTTCTGGCCACCCCGTCACAATTTCTCCTGACCGCTGGGGCGGTGGCTCCCTGCTTTGTGGCCTCTCTGGCAGCCCTGAGCTGAGCCTCTGTGGCTTGGTCTCTGGCCACTGCTCTGGCATCTTTCCCGAGCTCCTGCCTTGGGTGCTGACTGCCTGCAGTGTGTCCACTGGCATCTCCTCTCGACCTCGGAAAGGCAGTCACCCGCAGGCGGAACTGTGGGAGTCCTGCCCACACCATCCCTGTCCTCCTGGTTCCTGGGATTGGGCTGATCGTTTGGGTTAGACCGTGTGTTCCCCTCCTGCCACCAGTGCCCCATCCAACCCGTGGTCCCTGTGGCAGGAGGAGGGGTGTCCTGGAATGGCAGCAGAGCCCCTGGCCTGCCATACTCTGTGTCCCTGTGTTCCGGTGTCTGTGTGCACCACCTGTGCTCTTTACCGAATTTGGTTCTTGGAGTAACCACTTTTTAAAACTTTTAAATATTTTAAAAGAAAACCTTGTATGACTATTATAAACACAAAACCGGTGCTGTGTAAATTGGAAGGTAACATACCAGTTGTCCCTGGGAAAATCACAGAACCACTTGCACACCCAGGTGTCCCCGTGATCCAGCAGACACCAGTCCTCACGGAGCCACCTTCTGGAGCAGGCAGGCGGGCGGAGGAGGGACTCTGGGCCATTGCCACCCACCCCCCTGCCCGGCTTCTGGGAAGTGTGGCCCGCCTTGCTCTGCCTAGCCATAGGTGTCTCCTGGCACTCACTGTTCTCCAGACCCACTCTGCTCCTTGGCCCTGCCTTCCCTCTGCATAGAAACCCCCCCAAAGTGCATGCACCCCCTGGAAACTCCTCTGGGCTTTCTGGCGGAGTCTGTCCTCCCCTGTGCCTGCCGACACTCGTTGTTGCTTGTCTTTGTCTCTGGAAGTGTGGGGTGTGGTGGGAGGGAGGCCTTGTCAGCTATACCTTGGGCCTGTGCTGATTTCCTGAGTCTCTGAGGGGGCTCTTCTGTAAAGTGGGGTGGGGTAGGTCCTGGCCTCAGCTTTGTGAGACCTGGTCCCCAGTGCAGGGCTAGAACATGTCTCTACCCCGTCTTGTAGAACATGCCCTCAGCTGGGTGGGGGCATGGCAGGTGTGCTCCTGTTTCAGAGAGCTGGCCGTGTTGGCTGGATGTTAGGGACTCCCTCTCCACATTTCGTCTTCCTCACAGGTAAGAATAAGAGAGTTGGAAAACAGTTAGCCTCTCAGAAAATCCTTCAGCTGCTGCACCCACATGTCAAGAACTGGGGGTCTTTACTTCGCATGTATGGCCGCGAAAGCAGCAAGATGGTCAAACAGGTAACTGGGTCCCCCTGGGCCTAGGGCAGCCTCCATGCTTCTCATCCTCTTCCCCCACCATGGAGCACGTGTTTGGGGTCCTGCTGTCACGGGACAAAGTTGGGCAGCTCTGCTCTTGTTCAGTGCTGCCTCTTGGGCCCTCTGCTGGCCACGTCTGTGACCTTGGGGGATGGGAGGTCATTCATGCTGTGTCTCCCTCCCTGAGAAGCCTGGGCCTGGCACTGGCTGTGTGGGAAGGGCCTGCCCAGCAGGAGGTACAGCTGGTGGTGCTGGCAGCCCAAGTGGAGAGGAAGATTCTGAGCTGAGCCCTGTTGTCCCCTGCCCTTAGCCCCACGGGGCTCGAAGCCCTTGGATTAATTTGAGGACCCCTAGGAGCTTGAGGGAGAGTAAGAGATGCAGGGCAGCTTTTCCTGGCTATGAATACTAGTTTACCTTGTATGTGATCTGGTTAGTTTCTGCTGTTTTGCTGAGTTGCTGAGATTTAAATCAATACCCTTAGGTTTGTGTGCTCTGTGAGGTGGAAGGAAATACTGGGAGGTGTTTATGGTTTTTAATTTTTCCCCTGATGTTTCCAGAAGTAGTTTGGGTTATTGGCACCCCAGTAAGGGGAGGGGTGGTCATTGTGGCATCCCTGAAGAGGCGCTCGTTTGGGACTTGACAAGATGGGGTGAAGGAGGTGACACTGGGCTCATAGGGTGCTTTGAGGAACCTCAAGGTGAGTTGCTGATATAACTCAGATGCAGTGCAGATGAGGCTGACCTCCGCCTTTATATGCCTGCCTTTTGTGCAGCATCTTGGACTAAGATTGAGAGAGAGAAAGCCTGCTTTGGCTCATGAGTGGAAACCCTCCCAAGGTTGGAGGGTGAGGGTCTGGTCTAGGCACAGCGCTAGCTTGCATCTTTTGGAGGACAGGTGCAAGGCACTGCAGGTGTCCTCAGAGATGGTCTCTTCACCCAGGAAGGGCCTCAGGACAGCTTGGTCCTGCACTGAAGGTCATAGGGCACGCAGATATGTAGAGAGCCCTGTGTCTAGGGCTAATGGGCTCCCAGCTGGGCCCCAGTGCCAGGGTATGTCCCATCTGGCAGCATGCCATTCTGCTGACTGAGGCTGTGCTCTGGTCATTCCGTTCTGAGGGTCTGGGCAGTGCGAGTGCTCAGCACCGATGGCAGGAGTGGAGGCAGTTGGTTGCCTGGGTGCCCTTGCCTTATGAAGGGAAGACGCCATAGCTTCTTCCTGCTGAGGGTGAGGCAGAAGTGGGGGTGGCATGTCAGAAAGTGAGCTGGGCAGCTGTGGACTGGTCTACGTTCTCTGTGGCTTTGTCAGCCTGCCGGGTGTGGGTTGAGGGTGGGGCAGCCGGTCTAGGGTCATGCAGCTCTGGCTGCTGGCCACACTGTGTCGATGAGGTCTGTCCCGGGCATTCCTGAGAGTGAGGCACTGTGCTCCCCCAGGAGACCTCGGATAAGAGTGTGATTGAGCTGCAGCAGTATGCCAAGAAGAACAAGCCAAACCTGCACATCCTGAGCAAGCTGCAGGAGGAGATGAAGAGGCTGGCCGAGGAGAGGGTGAGCATGCAGGCTTGGCCAGCACCACAGGCCATGGCCCCTCTACTCCCTCATCCCCTTGCCCTCAAGGGAGGGGAGGGGTGTCGAGTCAAGGTCAAACTGGCAGCTGTGGGGGTAAAGTCAGCCCGCAGGAACCCATCCCTGGCTCCTGATGCCTGTGTAGTGCTCGCTCTTCCCAGTGAGTCCTCAAAACTTCCAGAGTAGATTTCCTTTTCTTTGTTTCAGCATTCATGACACTTGCATCAAATTACTTCATTTTTTAGTTATAGAGCTCTCAGCCCTGGCCTACAGCTGTGAAGGGCCTGGCTTCTGGGTGTTTCCACCCAGTACCAGCTGTTTGAAGGCAGGTACAGTGCACCTGCCAGGCCTCCCTTACTCAGGGTCATGTGGGTGACAGACCGCCATCATGGACCTCTTCTTCAGGCCCTTGGCATTTCTGTGAGAGAGGAGCATTGCTCACAGGACAATTTGACCCGGGTAAGGCTCGGTCCTGGTGAAGCTTCCTGAAGCTACCCGCCTGAGGGGCTTCTAGGCTTTAGGACCTTTTTCAGCTGTGGTCTTTGCCCAGGCCTGTATAAAACCCCAAGAAGGTTTTATTTGGTTTTTCTGGCCCAGGAGATGCCTCACTTCTGCCCTCAAGTTGGAGCGGGGAGAGAGACCCACCCATGTGGCTTGTCCCTGGTGGCTGTAACTTCCTTGGCCTTTCACTTCTGGGTGTGTTGTGATTGCCAGGGAAGCACCAGCACGTAGTACTCTGAGATGGCATCCAGGCAGACCCAGCCAGCCCCCTATCCAGCCCATTCCTCAGGCCCCCCAGGGCTGGTGCCCTCCTACTCCAGAGGCTACCTGGCAGCAGTGTGCTGAGCTCACCGTTCCCCTCTCTCCCGCCCCCCCGCGCCCCCCGCCTTGGGCGCCTCTTGCCGGAGGTTGGGCTGGGCCATGTGTTCCCACATCGTTGGCATCCCTGACCTTTGTTGTTCTTCCAGGAGGAGACTCGGAAGAAGCCCAAGATGTCTATTGTGGCGTCTGCCCAGCCTGGCGGCGAGCCCCTGTGCACTGTGGACGTGTGAGGGAGGCAGCAGGGGCAGGCGCGGGGACTGCCAGCTCTGCTGCCAGGGACACCACGCGCCGCTCACTCTGCAGGCTCCGGGCCTCTGATCGGAGTTCCTCCCCTGCAGCCAGGCATCTGAGGCCGGGGCCAGAGGGGTGGGGCTCTGGTGCACAGGGACAGCAGGGCCACGCAGCTCTTCCTTGGGGGCCACCCACAGGTCTGAGTGGACGTGTTCAAGGATGGACTCAGCTTGCCCACATGGGTGAGAACCAAGAACTTGGCAATAGCTGTGGATGACCTCTGCCTCTGGGGACTTGCTGCAGACTGGTTTGATGAAGGTTTTCCTGAGTGTCAGTATGTAACATGCACGGACAAGAAGTGACAGACTGAGAAAGTGGTGGCTGAGTCCTGTGGTGCCCTGTGCCCCAGGCTCCCGCAGCCCACTGCAGAGGTCTGGTCAGAAGGTGTGCGCTGGCACCCCCTCCCCTGCCTCTTGTGTTTTCCCTTTTTCTCTGAAAAGGTTATAACAGGAAGGAGTATTTCAGACCTTTTTGGCTTAAAATAAACACAATTTTAGAATCAACTATTTTTCAGAAATTGCAGGCAAGCCCTCAAGGTGATTCTTTTCAATCCTTGAAACATGTTGCCAGTGTGAGTGTGAAGTCAGCTGGTCTCCGCCTGGCTTGTTGTCCGGGCCCCGGGCTGGCGTGTGGTCCATTTTTTCTGAGTAAGTCTTAATGTCCTAAAAACACGCCTTCTTAGACACCAAGGCCCCTTACCTTCACTGGCCTCTGGCAACTTTTTACTAAAGATTTTTGCACAGTCAAGTCCATGTGTCCACCCATCAATTTTTAAAGCTTTTATGATATTTTAGCATTTGGGAAGAAACTTTTACAGTGAGAGTAGAAGGTAGATTTGGAATCACGTAGCAGATATAAACAAGTGAAGCCTTTTAGCACGAGGATTTTAGAAGAGGAAACCAGGACCGTTCGTGTAGTCCATCCATGGTCACAAAGTGATGCTCCTCTCCAGAGCTGGCACAAGCATGTGGAGGGCGGCGGTCTTGCCTGTGACGATGGCTGCACTGGATTTCAGAGGCACCTGCCCTGCGCAGCCAGGCCTCATGGCCGCCTGTTCCTTTGACCAGCAGGCAGTGCTCTCCAAGTGGCTCCTGCAGATAGGTGCAGGGGTAGGTGTGTCCTTGCCCTGAGCCGCGGGGGACGTGGGTATGCTTGGGGCCCTGGGTTGTCCCCACGTGCAAGGTCGCGGTGGCCATCCGCTTCCTGTGCCTAGGGCCTGTTCAGGGTGCCATGTACTCTCGGTGCACGGTCGGCTGCAGGGGCCCACCGCTGGGCTGCATTGTCCACGGCCGTGCCCATTCTCCATCACATCCCCCGTGAGCACCAGCACGCAAATGATGGCATTTGTTTTCAGGAATCCAGAATGCTGGTCTTGTGTGCCACCCACAGTGTATCTCTCCCTTACCACCTATGTGACTGAGGTTAGCTTCTGTGTTGACCTTTATAAAAACCCTCAAATCAAGTTGCTGTAATTAGACACTTGCTTCTGTCTTGCCTCCTGTCTGCAGCTGTGAATAATCATTTGACTATGACTGTTGGCCCTCAGAACAGCCAGATGCGCCATTGTGAACCAAAGCTTCGTGCACACGTGTTAACTAGAGGCCGCAAGCCTTGCTGCAGCCTCCCCGTGTCCTTCCTGTGTCCGTGTGGGTGTGAGTGTTGTGTGCGCTCAGCCATGCCCTGGGGGCGGAGGGCAGGGGGAGCCTGTGCTGATGCCACCTCCACGTGGCCACTGGCCGTCACGTACCTTCCAGGCGGCGGCTCAACTATGGCTGTGAGGGTGAGCCTTGACTGAACGCATAAAGCAAAACTGTCCCCAAAGGGAATGGCTGGTGTTTCTTTCTTCTAACCCTGTGAGGCTATGGGGCTTGTGGACCCTCAACTGGCCAGAACGCCCCCTTCAGTCGCCCCCCCGGGGGCAGAGACATTTTTGCCTGGTCACACTGCTCCTTCAGTAGCTGGGCAGTGTTCCATCCTGGCTCCCAGCTCCAGTGGCTTCCCTTCAGGGCTAGGGTGGGGATGGAACCTCATCTCAGGGGGCGCAGGAAGAACAGGGCAGACCACCGGGCCTACCTGTAGGAGACGGCCCCTCACCATGTGTTCTACCCCACACGTACAGCTGGCCCTGGGCCAGGAGAGCCACATCTCTGCTCCCCTGGGGTTAAGCATAAAACCTGATGCTGTCAGCACACTGCTGTGACTTGCAGCCGTGCAGAGGGGCTGGCAGTGTGCTAGCGGGAGGTGGAGGCTCAGACTTAGGCTGCTCAAGGTGCCCCGTTGACCTTGCCCCCCACACCTGCAGTGGGGGGGCAGAAGGGAGCCCCGTGTGCTAATGATTTCATCACAATAACAGCTGTAGTTCAGCAACTATTTATTCTAGCACTATATCCCAGCTAACCCAAAAAGAACTGGAGGTGTGGCGGGGAGTGGTAGGGGACACGCTACAGGAGCCTAGGGTCACAGGGACAGATGGACCTTGAGTGGGTCAGCCAAGTCTTGTGCCCTCTAGGTGCTGCCTGAGCGTCCTGAGGCAAGGCGAGGCAAGGCAAGGACTTGGGGAACCCCTTGGCTGCTGCCCGGGTGATGAAGATGGCCCCATTCTGAAAGGGCAAGTTTCCAGTCCTCCAGGGACCTAACAAGAGGCAGCAGCCCCGGTTTCTTGTAAGGTATCCTCTGGGGGCTCTGGTGGGGGCTGGGCTGGAGGGTCCTGGGGTGCCAGGGCCCCTGCGCCATTGGGGTGCTCCACCCTCTCAAACAGGAGGAGCATCTCACAGTGCGGGGTTTGCGGGAACAGGTCCACAGCCACAGCCTTAACAGGCCGGAAGGGGCTGCCCTTCACCCGGTTAGATGGGGCCCTGCAGAGGCTGTGGTGGAAAAGGAACGTCAGGGTCAGCCACATGGGTCCACCAGGTCCCCAGTCCACCCTGTCCTGGGGCCACCCCAGGCCCCCCACCTCACACTCACTCTACAAAGTTGCCCATAGCTGCCCGGGGGTTGCAAGAGACATACAGGAGCCGCTTGAGGTTCTCAGCTTTTCGGACTGCCAGAATCACTTTGGAATCTGAGAAGGTCCAAACGGGATGGGCATCAGGCCTGAGGCTGTGCAGCCTGGTGTGCCACCCAGACATCCCTGCCCCCCCCCCCCCCCCACTTCCCCATGACACCTCCCAGATGGAGGCCACTTACGCAGGCCAGCACGGGGTGGGTCCAGGATGGCAACGAGCTGCTGGGAGGCTAGTCTGCTCACCAAAGCGGGCACCAGGTCCTCGGCTCTCCCACAGTGGAACTCCACATTGTTCAACTCTGGACATGGAACCAGAGGTGTCTCGGGAAAGCCTTCTGGCTAAGGAGCTTGCTCATCCTTACCCAGCTCCAGCATCCTGGGCACACGGTCGGAGCCCTCCCGCACCCTCTGCCCCTCACCCCACCATGGGCCCTAAGAACCACCTGGTGGGCCCCAGGGGCGGTGCTGAGGTATGCAGCAGGAGCATCTGTCGCCCACCCGCTGTATGGAGCACTGGCTCTCACCATTGTTTCGGGCGTTCACCCGGGCATCTTCCACGGCCTCCTGGCACAGCTCAATCCCCACGACTCTCTTCACCCTCTGAAGTCAGGAAAGGACAGACTCGTGGCGCCCCGTCCCATCCCCACCCCCTCAGCAAGGGCCACGGCAAGAGGCATTTGGGGAGTGAAAGAGGATCCGGAATAGGTGGGGGGGGGGCCACTGGGGGTCACGAGGCAGGTGACGACATGGGTGGGGTTGTCAGGCGGGGCAGGAGGGCTCACCGGGGCCAGCGCCAGGCCGATGGTGCCAGTGCCGCAGCACACATCCAGCACTGTGCTCCCTGTGTCCAGCTGGGCCCAGTCCTGGATGACTGTGTAGAGCACTTCGGCCGCCAGAGTGTTTACCTGGAGAGCAGGCCAGCAGCATCCAGGAGGTCAGCGGAGCCTCCCTGCCCACGCTGACCTCCCCACCCCCAAGCACTTGCATTCCCTGGGCACTTCCTGCCTGGGGGCCTCCATGGCCCCATCCCTGGGTCACTCACCCTCTTCCCAGGTCTCCAGACCCCACCCCTCCCCCCATCTAGCCATCTGAGTGCCAGAGGCCCAGTCCTTGGACTGACCCTCAATCCCATCATGCCCGGCAACTTCGCCCAGTCTGCTGGCTTTGAAAAGCAACTTGATGCTGATACCCCACACCTCACCTCTTTTCTGAGTGCCAGAGCTCACACCAGAACCCTGGCATCACCCCAACTCCTGTTCCTACCCCTCAGAGGGCCCTTTTTCCGAAGGGTTGTCAGAGAATCTAATGGCAAATGATCTTTTTCCTACCTTACAGTGCTTGTGGCTCTCCTGCCTGGACGTTCTCCCCAGGCTAATCCCTTATCACTGCCCTAGCCCACTGTCCCCATCACATCCTGACATTACGCCAGGCCTCCCTCTGTGTGTCCTTGGGATCCCCCAAAATTTGGGGCTACCTGGAAGAAGGCGTGAGGAGAGATCCGGAAAGTCAACCCCAGCAGGTCCTCGTGGATGCACCGGTCTCCAGCCACGTGCTCCAGGGGCAGGCCCTCCTGGCTGGGAGTCTTTCTGTGGGTGGTAGGGTTAAGTCCATCAGTGTCACCAGCCCTTGCAGGGACCCGCCCCACCCCTACCCAGGCTCCTCACCGCTGTCCCTCCTCTACAAAGTAGAGGCAGGTCACCCCAGTGGCCTTGCCTGGCCCCGCCATGAAGTGCTGCGCCAAGGAGGCCTTCAGCCCAGCCAGTTCCTCAGGGCCCAGTTTCTGGGTAGGCAGCAGAAAAGGCCTTGTAAGGCTGCGTCACAGCTCACTGTGGCCCAGACACCCTCCCCCAGGAGAGCCACCCCGCCTAAGACCTGGGGGTGGAAGTAGACAATGGCCATGGCTTGGCCACGGCGGCTGGTGCGCACAGTCAGCTGCTTCCAGTGGCCTGAGTACGTCTCCGGGTTGTACGCCGGATATGGAGTGGACCTGTGGAAGCCATGAGTGGCCCTAAGTCCCCCAACACGTGCCAACCAGGACTGGGTGAGCAGCATCCCTGCTCGCTCTTCCAGCCGCACCTGCCAGATCATAATCCCAGAATCCCCCCAGGCAGATCCTCTGCTCCCAGACCACCTCAGAACTTCTCAGGGCCCCCAGCCCAGCCATAAGCCCTCACCGGATGAACTCCTGGAAGGCCTTCACCACCTGCTTGGTGGCCCCAGGGATGTGCACGGTGTCAAAGGGGGCTGCCACAGCACACGTCCCGCCCTTGTACTTGCCAAGCCGACAGCCGACTGTGTTGTCCTCCCCGTCCACCCCAATGCCGACCAGAAACTCACACTTATTACGATATTCGGTCTGCAGGGAGGCAGAGAGACATGCCTGACCTTACCCTGGCCGTCCAGGGATGGCGGTCCACAAGTAACAGTCACACGATGAATACCAGAAGTAAATGCAAAGCAGGAAAAAAGGTGGTAGAGATAAGAGATAAGTGAGAAGAGCTCCTTTAAGAACATAAGATGAGTTTCTGGCCACACCAGCCGGGCCTGACCTGCTGGGGTGATGGCCTAACCCCCTCCAGCGGGCAGCAGGCCTTGTTGTGCTTGTGTCTCTGCGAGAGTAGCCAGGGCAGCAGGGCGCGGTTGGTGCTCCCAATTTCCCTGCAGGATGAGGTGGGGCCAAGGTTGGACTCAGTCCACTTCCCCTGCAACCATCCCCAGCCATTCTCCAAATGCCCAGGTGCCCGGGCCCCTCCCTCAGGACCTCACTATCCACGCTGATTATACGTGGATCTTACTGGCTAACTACCCAAAAGACTGTGCAGACCCTGAGGATGTCTGTACAGGGCACAAGATGGGCTGAACAAACATAGAAACGAGCAGAGCTCTGGGGCCAAGGGGGTGATCTGCACCCACACTCACTTGGCGAGCTTCTGTAGCACCTGCTCACACTCCAGCCGCTTCCGCTCCAGCTGCTCAGCATAGGGCACGGTCCAAAGAGGTGTCACTACATCTGCGATGCATGTGGCTGTCGGCTCACCCTCATCCTCACGCCGCCTCTTCCTGGCCATAGGATCAGCCTTGGGCCTGGCCAGGCGCACGCTGAGTGGGCGGCCCTTCCAGAGGGCACCGTGCAGCACACGCAAAGCCTTGTCCCGCTCAGCAGCACTGCGGAATGTCACAAAGGCGCAGGGAGGTTGCCCAAAGAGTTTGGTCTTATGAGGCTGCAGGCCAAAGCGGCCCAGGAAGCGGCGGACATCACTGAAGCTGGCATGGCGGGGCACGTTCTGCAGCTCCAACTTGAAGATCTCCGAGGTAAACAGGTCGTCCCTGATGTAGCTGTAGAGCCCAGGCTGAGGCACGGACTCTGCAGCCGCCCCAGCCCCCCCTTCCTCCTCCTTGTCTTCCTCCTGGGGGGCTAGGGCTGCAGGGCTACCCTGGGCACTGCTGCTGTCTTGGCCGCAGCCCTCCATGGGCCCAGGGCCCTGTGTGGAGACAGACAAGGGCTGGGCTGAGGGCTGGACCCTAGAACCTGAACGGTCCAGCTCCCCTTGTCCCACACCCGACCTCCATTAGTGCACCCTACGCCCAGCCTCTTTTCCCCTCTCCCAACTTACCCCCTATCCCACGTTTTCTCCTAGCGGTTACCTACCCCACCTCCATCTCCCCCTATCCCCCCCTCCTCCATCTCCTCCGTCTCCCATCAGGATCTCCCTTCACTTTACTTCGTTGTCGAGCTTCTCACTCATCGTCTGGTCCGTCCGCTGCCCGGACTGGGGACACCCACGAGGACCGCCTCCGCCGCCCCGTCCTGGGCCTGGCACAAGGGAGGCAGGCGCTCAGAGGGCGGCTGCAACGCCGCGAGGCCGCTCGCCGGCTCCGCCCCGGGCGGGGGCGGGACTCGAACCCTCGGTGCTCAGGTTCGGGTCTCGGGCATGGGGTACGCCGCCCGCCCGCCAGGGGCCCGCGCCGGCCGCTCGCCTAGCTGGCCACTCTCCCGTCAGCCAGCGCGTGCAGCCGGGGCAGCGCGTCTCTATCATCCTGCCTTCCGGTGACGTCATCACAACGCGCCAGCTCCGATCCCCTGTCCCTTCGAGAGCCCGAGGGGTGCGCGCCGCCGCGGGGCGGAAGTGCGCGCGAGGGCCGCCGGGAGGGTACGCTCCCCTGGCTGCCGGGCGGGTCGGGCATGCGCCGCGGGCGTTTTGGCGGGAAGCGCGGGGCGGGCTGGACAATGAGAGTGTCCGCAGTGTGAGCCAATAAAGCTGCACTGGTTTTGAATCGCGTCGCGTTTCCCGCCGCCGGGGTCAGGGGTCGGGGTTCGGGTCGCGGGGCGGAGGGAAGAGCGGGAGGGCGGGAGGCGCCGGCGCCAGACGCGGAGGAGAGGAGCTACGACCAGCCGCCGAGAGGCCGCGGAGCCAGCGACGACCGAGCCAACCGAGCCGCCGCCGCCGCCGCGCCCCCATGGCGGCCGCCAAGGTGCGGCAGGGCCCGGGCGGGGACTGGGTGGGGGCCGGGAGGCCGAGGCCGCTATCGGCGGCCACGTGGGCGGCCCGCGCCGCCGCCGCCAACTCCCGCTGGCTTGTGGGCTCGGTGCCTGCGGGGCCTCAGTGGCGCGTGGTTGGAACTTTGGGGAGCGCGGCCTGGGGCCTTCGGGGCCGTGGCTCGCGATGCCTGGGGGAGCGCGGGCTTGGGGGCTGCGGGGCGCCCGCGTGACCTTGGGGCGGTCCCAGGTGGGGCCGGGAGCTCCATCCGGGCGTGGGGCGGCCCGCCGCCCAGGCTTCTTGGTCTCTAGTTCACTTCGCTGCTTGCCTGAGACGAGGGGCGGGTGGCCGGTTTCCTCCGGCTCGGCCCACTTGCAGGCTTCCCACCAAAACCGTGCGTCCCTTCCTGCCGTCGCCTACGCAGCACTTCATTCATTCTGTTCTCATGTCTTGAACCGCCACAGGCCTCTGTCGCGGAAGCTCGCATTCCAGCCGGGTGATCGGGTCGTGGCCGCACCGACCCAGGGTGGGGGCGGCTTTGTTGATTGCGGGACATCTGCTCGGGTTGAGCTGGCCTCGGCGGAGCAGCAGTGCTGTCCAACCAAGGAAGGCAACGAAGCCTTATATATGTTCTTTTTTGGCTCGAGTTTGGTAGTGAAGTTTCCTAGTTTTTTATGGACTACAGATCACCAGACCACGTGTTTTGTAAGACTTGAACCTAAAATATGATCTTTTGTGCCCTGTAGTTTTCTAAACTGGGTCAGAATTTTACGGCTCTTTTTTGTACAATTTCTGTCGACGCATCAGCTTTCTGATGTAAGATAAAATTGCTGACAGAACTGTGAATTCCATGTAAATACTAACAGTTGTGTAGTAACATTTTTGCCTTCTACCAAACAAGAGCACTGATTTTTTTTCAACCAGTAGAAATTCAAAGGGTTGCTTTTTGATTAAAGGGTGGCACTCTTCTTGAGGCTCTCTTCCGTCAGTATGTCTTTTAATCTTCACTTAGTATTGTCATTATCAACATCTTACAGGTGAGGAAACTGAGGTGCAAAGTGGTGAGGCAGTGTCTCTGGCCAGTAGGGGGCCCAACTTTAGGGGCCCCAGTCCGACTGTCCACACATGTGATTGATGCATCTGGGGAGAGTGCTGAAGTTCAGCATCTTACTGCACTCTGAATGTGGGTGCAAACCTTTCTTTGTGTGAAAGACTGTGGGCTTAATCTCTTGCTTTGGGATAAGGCTTTTCACTAGGAGGGATTGCCCACTGTAGGCACTGTTGAGCTCTGGGTGGGGGCCAGGCTCTAGGGCCAGCAGAGTCACCTCTCTGCACCTCAATCCACAGGACACCCATGAGGACCATGACACCTCCACTGAGAATGCAGATGAGTCCAACCACGATCCCCAGTTTGAGCCTATAGTTTCTCTTCCCGAGCAGGAAATTAAAACGCTGGAAGAAGATGAAGAAGAACTTTTTAAAATGTAAGTAAGCTCATGTTGCTCCAGACATAGGAATCTTTAGTGTAAGATTGAAGTACGGTTTTTATGGGTGTCAAGGTCTTGGCCTGACTTTTAATTGGACTGAGGCTAAAGAAAGGGCTTGGAATTGTGTGATGACTAATCCTACGTGGAAATTAAGGCTGCTGTTAGAATGCATTCATTGGTTAACTCTTCCCTGGGTGCCCCTGCTTCTGGTGGCCAGTGCTGTGGTGAGCACAGGTGCTCCCTGGTGTCCTGTCCCTGCTGCTCTGTCCACAAAGGTGCATCTCCACAGCCCCCGTCCTTGCCGCCTTACAGGCTTGTTACCTCTTTGTTACCTCTAAGACTCCCATGGCACCCTTCCTCTGGTTGAACAGGGAGTCTCTGCTATTATTATTATTATTTTGCACTGTAGACTGACATCTTAAAGTTTGTAAGCTCCCAATTCAGTGTTTTTAATGCACAAAATAACACCTGGAATTATAAGTGAAAGGGGGTGGTGTTATGCTTACCAAGATTACTTTCTAAGAATTATTCTACACGTGTGTTTTGACACCTTCAGTGAGAAGCTACAACGGCAAGGGACATTTTTAAGTAGTGCTGGCACCAGCCATGTGTTGAGATGTTTGTGACAAAATCAGTGCTGCCGAGACTGACCTGTTGCCTATACTCAGAATCACAGGAAACACTAGGCTCTGTTACAAGTTAATGGAAATAGGTTGGAGTGTTTTTCCTGTCCAAGCTTGTGGAGTTCCCCCACACCCCTTCAGATTCTACCCAAGAAGCCAGCTGAGGGTTTGAGTGCTTTCCTGGGGTGGGGGGTCGGGCAGGAACAGTGACCCCTCCCTCTAAGGAAGGCAGACTGGGGAGACCAGCCCCTTCCCACCACTCCCAAAGGTCTGGGGAGGGAGAGTCACATACAACCTTTTGGTCTCAGAGAGTGGTGGGCGTGTCCCTGAAGACACTGGTTCTTCACATCTCTGCTTTGCCCAGAAATGGTGCAATAGCCAAGGACTGGTTCCTCCCAGGAGTGGGGACTACTGCTGGTGCTGTTGCTGACACACATACACACACACACACACACACGCACGCGCGCGCGGCTGAGAACTTTTGGTGATCCTGGACACAGGCCCTTCCTGAGGGAAGTGAAGCCAGCAGGTCAGGCCTTTGCGTCTGGGCCCTTGAGCCCCAGGTGAAAGCTTTGGTGGCATCCTTGTGAGGGCACTGTCTCCCTTAACAGAATTGAGCTTGGGGGAGAGAGCAGAGTGTTGTGCAGAAAATGGACCAGCAGGGCTTGGGTCGGGTGGGGAAGGGAATGGAGGACATCAGCCTAAAGTCCTAAAGGCAGGACTGCTGGGCTCACCATGTGGGCTTTGGTGCCTGCCTGGGTGGGGGCCGTGGCTGGGCCCAATGTGAGGTGCTGTTCTGGGCAGGAAGGCAGGGTGTTGGGCCAGAGCCTGGCGGCCTGAGCAGAGGTCTGCAGCCCCCTCTTTGGGTTGGGGGGCCAGGGAAGCAAAGGGGGCATCTCACAGCAGAGGGAAGGGCTGGCCCTTTGGAGGGCAGGGGTCCTTGACCTCCATCTGCTTCCAAGCTACCCCTGTGGCCCTATGGGACACCAGGGGCTCCCCTGCACTGTGATGATGGGCAAGCCCAGCGTACTCAGGGCGGTATCTTTGCTGAGAAGTTGGGCTTTTCTGTTGGAAATCTCTTTTCTTTTTCATTTCATAACTTGAAATTGTTGTTTTGCTCTTTTGGTAATTTTTGGACTAATAGTCCTCAAAGTGCAAAGAAAGGAAAGGGCGTCTATGGAGACGCCAGATACAGCTATTTGTTCAGTACACAGAAAACAAGTGTTCTTTCCAAGCCAACGTTTGACTACTTATTTCCCTCTCTGCCCATCTAAGCTCTCTCTTAATGTCTTTTTTTGAAGGCGGGCAAAGCTATTCCGATTCGCTTCAGAGAATGATCTCCCAGAATGGAAGGAACGAGGCACTGGTGACGTCAAGCTTCTGAAGCATAAGGAGAAAGGGACCATCCGCCTCCTCATGAGGAGGGACAAGACCCTGAAGATATGCGCCAACCATTATAGTAGGTGGCCTCTGGGGACTGTGTTTTCACGCTGAGTCCCACACGAGGATGCTTCAGGTCTTTGGGCAGGTTGCCCTCAGTGCTGCACTGGGAGCCTGGGAGTGCATTGTGACATGGGTACATATTCGTGGTGTTTTCTGAACTTAAAGTAGGGAATGAGGTGTTCCCACATGCTCTGAACTCGGAGCAGACTTTCAGAGAAACTTCTGGCATACGGGGTGTGGAGTCTAGGCAGATAGGACATGACGGGGTGGACACAGAGCCCCATTGTGGGCTTGGGACCATGAGGTGCCTGCCCGAGGACTGGGCAGTGTTGTGAGGACGTGTGCTCCCATATATATTTGATGTGCCCAGTAGGAAGCCTTCCCACTCTTCAGTGTGTTTTGTCCCTGCAGGGTGTCCCCTGAGGAAGACACAGAAGGGAAAAGGGGTGGGGAGAGAAGGTGGCTACCTGTCCTTGTGCCTGTGAGACTGAACAGGTAGTGACAAGCTGAGGCCTTTGGACAGGTGTGATGCACCATCCTTGGGCTTAACATGGTGGGGATGGGGGTAGAGTCTGGGAAAAGCCCCCTCAGGCCTGGCCTGTGAAGGGGCAACAGTACCGTAACAGTCTCTTGGCTTCTGGGTTGTCCTGCAGTGCTGTGTGTCTTGGGAAGCAGACGTGTTTTGGGCTGCATTCCTGATCCAGTGCCGTGTCTGCGTTACTGGGTAGAATGCACGTCTGGCAGGGCAGGGCCCCTCATCTGGGCACACAGGGTGACCAGGCAGGAACCTGAGCAGAACAGTCCTTGAGGGTGATGTGGAAGGATGGGCAGGTTTGCAGAGGTCCTGAGGGGTGGTGCAGAGGGGCTTTCATCTCCTTCCTTTTTTTCATAAGATTTTATTTATTTGAGAGAGAGAGCGCAAGTGAGCACGAGTGGGGGGCAGAGGGAGAGGGAGAAGCAGACGCCCCGCTGAGGAGGGAGCCCGATGTAGGGCTCAATCCCAGGGCCCCGAGATCATGACCTGAGCCGAAGGCAGATGCTTAACCGACTGAGCCACCCAGGTGCCCCTTTCATGCCCTTCCTTAGGGGGCCGCTTAGGTATCCTCTCGTGAACCCCACCACCCCCACCTGTCTTCCCTGGCCCTTGGCCTCCACTCCAATTTGCATCGCTCCGCAGGGGTATTCCTGACACCCTGTGCTTCTTCCAGAGCCTTGTCAGGTCACTGGGTTGTTTCCAAGTTGTAGGTGGCTTCCGGGCCTGGTACATACCGTAGAGCCCTTGAGGCGTCAGGCGGGTGGTGGCGGGAGGCGGCAGCCGTGCCTCTGTGCTCTGTACAGCTTGAGGGCTTGCCACGTGTCTCCATGAGGATGGTGTGACTGGTCCCGGTTCAGACGGTCGCGTGTGCTTGGGGCTGGGCGTGGGCCGGCCCACATCCCTGGAGACCTTTGCCAGGGGTGCAGGGGCACACCGGTGGGTGCGGCATTGGGGGTGCTCTTGTTCTTTGCGCAGTCTTTCTCCCTTTTCCGCCACTGGGGCTGCGCAAAGCCTGAGGACCCTCGGGTAGCTGTGCTTATTCCAGGTCATAGCTTTGTCTTCCATGATGTATATCACAAGCCCCACGGAGTCCACTTTTGGTGGCCTCGTCCCCCAAGTCCCTGGACAATGTCAGAGTGGTTGCCCTGGTCCGACCCCATGCCCTCCTGGGGGGGGTCACCCTGCTTACGGTTTCTGTCCCCCACCTCCCGATGGGCCAGGTCTCTGATGGTGTGACTGAGCGTGGACACAGCCACGTGATAGGTGCTCCACAGGAAGGGCTAGGTATGAGTGGCTCTGTTGGTGTTGGAGCCCTTGTTCCAGTGGAATTGGAGAACGCTTGCTGAGGTGTTCTTGGGTCAGGGAGCAGGTCACCCTGTTTCCAGATTTAGGACAGTCTTGGTTTTAAGTGAACACGAGGTATTTGCAAAGAAACATGTTTAAGATCCCTGTCCCACGGGACTTCGTTTAGGCCTGGTTGGTGGACCCCAAAGTGGGACCTTGCGTTGGCAACCAGGCCTTTTGTGGCGGGGTGGCCTCGCCGCAGTTGACAGGACTCTCACTTGGCTCCTCTTCCCCAGTCACGCCGATGATGGAACTGAAGCCGAACGCGGGCAGTGACCGTGCCTGGGTCTGGAACACCCATGCTGACTTTGCCGACGAGTGCCCCAAGCCAGAGCTGCTGGCCATCCGCTTCCTAAATGCTGAAAGTAAGCAGAACGGTGCCGGGCCCTGGGGACTGCCTGACTGCGGCCACTCGTCTGACAGGGCTTTGCAGGGAGAACTGGTTGTGCCTGGGAAGTGCGTGGTAGGGACCGGTCCCACCGTGCAGTCTCGTGCTCCCTTGGGGGAGGGATGCAAGCCCTGTAGTTGAGCCATGTGCCAACGAGGCCTCATCTGGGCTTTGAGGCCACGAGCAGGGTCTTTTCCCTTTTAACCTCAAAGGGGTCTGGGCATTCAGTCTACCCCGGGGCAGGCCTGTCCCTTTCCAGCCCCGGTTGTCAGAAGTGCCCAGTGGGCCTCGTCTAGCAGCTGCTCTGACGTGCCTGGCAGGGAGGCCCCTGCCCTTGGTTGTGCACGGCCGCCAGTACCATGTACTGCTCTGCCCAGATTGTCACAGCGTCAGACGGAGGGAGACAGCCCATCATAGCCACCGGTCTCAGGAGGGACTCGAGAAACAGTTACTGCTCCATCTGAGTAAGAGTGAGCCCAGGGCTGTGTCCTTAAGTCCAAATTGGCCATGGGATGAGCCATTTGTGAATCTTGACTCTTCAGACCCTCCAGGACGTGTCCCCTTCACTGCTCAGGGATCTTAGGAAGTCTCTTCTTTCCACAGATGCACAGAAATTCAAAACAAAGTTTGAAGAATGCAGGAAAGAGATCGAGGAGAGAGAAAAGAAAGGTGACATGGTGTCATGGGTAGGGGACTTCCTTGCAGACTCACTCTGCATCCGGCTGCAGCCCCAGGCGGGTGCTTTTTCCGTCTGCCACAGAAACATCCCAGGGTGCTGTGACCACCTCAACCTGTCAGGGGTGATACAGCCGTCTGGGGACACAGGGTACTTCTTGGGGAGTGAGCTGGCCATCAAGGCCCCAAGCACATGCTCCCTGCCTGGCCTCACAGCACCCAGCCAGGTGGTCACGTAACGACATCTGGCTAGAGTCCACGGCTGAAGGGGCCTCAAGAGGTCCTTGCAGTCACCTGCTTGCTTGGGGCCCGACGATGGCTGCCCTAGTAAGGGACCTGACCTAACTGAGCTCCCTGACTCCCGTCCCAGGCATGAGCTCTTAACTCGTTTGTGTGCCCCTGGAGGCTGGCTTGGCCGGCACGTGGTGAAGCGGCCTATCCTGTCCTGCGGCCTTGGCCCAGGGCCACAGGAGGTGGGTGGGCTGCAGAGAGCGGCGCTTCCCGGTTTTCTTACTGCGTCCCCCTATGTCTCAGCAGGGTCGGGCAAAAACGACGATGCCGAGAAGGTGACTGAGAAGCTAGAAGCTCTCTCCGTGAAGGAGGAGAGCAAGGAGTTGGAAGACACCGAGAGCAAGGCTGGAGCAGAGGAGGAGCAATAAGCCACCTCCCCTTGACTTCTCTTCTTTCCGTTCTTTTCCTCCTTTTTCTTTTTTTAAATTTTGCCCTGCCCCTTCTTTTCAGTTTGTTTTTATTCTGTTTTGTTTTTACAAGGGACTTTATATAAAGAACTGAATTCCAACATTCAGGTTGTTTTTTTCTAAGTTTTTGCCCTATTGAAGAAGACTTCAGAAAATCCATTCCCCAGTCATGAAAATGTACTGTGCTCACTTTCTTTTCCATAGTGGAAACACTTATTTATAGTCATCAAAAATAGTGAATAAACGACACATTCGAAACCTGCACGGAGGGCAGGACCATGTATGCGCCGGCCCTGTCCTGGGAGCAGTGTGGGTGCCTGCTGGCTCCGGGCTGTTGGGGCAGCGCTGTGGGGTCCACGCGCTGCCACTGGCTTAGCCTTGGCCTGGGGGCTGCTGTTGGCCCCTGGGGCTGTGCTGTGTCTGAGGTGGGGCGGCCACGTGCTCGTTGTGGCAAGGAGTAGGTAGGCTTTTGTTGTCTTGCTGTTGTTTTTTGCCTCAGGGTGGAGGGGGCCTGGGGGAGGGAAAGGAAGACCACCAGAGTGCCCTGGCTTTTCACACAGGAAGGCCAAGTAGGTTTCCAGGCTTTGGCCAAGGCTGCGTTTGGTTGGCCGTCTGCCCTGGCGGAGGGAAAGGCCGGTCCCCTGGCACACTTGTCCAGTCTGGTGCAATGTGTGAGTGGGTGCTTGGCCCCACAGCCCTCCTTGGATACTCCGCTGCCACCCTCAGAGAAAACTGCCCTACCCGCTCGCTAGTGGCATCTGCATCTGGGTGGAATTGTGGACATCTGCTATAGCTTTAAATATAAAGGGACGCTTTCAAATGCAAATGGGTGCCATTTGGGGGTTCCTCTTGTAAAACAAATTGTGTCTGAACGTTGTCCTAAATCGGGGGAGAAGGGTTTTTGGTGCACCAGCAGGCTTTTCAAAGCACGTGGTCACACGTGGTAATGTGTGTCCTGGGAGGCCAACGGGGCTGCGGAGTGTGGCCATACTGCCCTCCAGTGGGGGAGGAACAAGTTTGGACCCGGCCCTGGAGTGGATTACTCTCACTCGGCTGTTGGCCATTAACACCTGCTGGAGGCACTTTACAGTGTGGCCAGAGTTGACCAGCTGGTCCTGCTCTGTCTGACCTCCCAGTGTGCTCTGTGCGTCCTGTGACCTGTGTCTGGTTCCAAACCTCGGGTCCTTGTTCTCTCTGGGGGAAGCACCTCCAAAGGATGCTGCTCTTTTTTTTTTTTTTTTTAAACCAAACCTAACACCTCACTGGCCAGCATTGTTGTGTCCTGGCAGCCTTAGGCCTCTAGGGCACAGGTCTGGGTGCTCTTGAAATCAGTGTTGGCACAGAGGCCCTTCCCACCAAGGAGGGACATTGAAGCTTGTGTACCTTGCCCATCCTGATGAATTGGAATTTTGACGTAAAGGACAGGTGTTGCTTCCCCGTGGGCCTCCGTTGGATGCATCGACGTATGAAAGGTTGGCCCAGGCTTGATCCTTTAGGGAAGGGCAGTCAGACACCCCTTTTACTTAGTACAGAATGGTTGAACATTGTTTTTGCTTTGGGCTCAAATACAAGGTAAATCCCACTTGATGTGAAACCGCAGACTGACTTCTTCCCTCTTGGGTGATGAGTTGTGTCTCCAAGGGGGGAAAACCCTGACAGCAGGGTAGGCCCCTCAAGATGGCTGGGGAACAGAGCTGTTGCTGTGACCAGGCTGCATTACAGGTGGCTTGCTGACACTGCAGAATGGTGCAGAAAGGGAGACGTGCAGTCCTGACATTCAGTCCCACTGGGATGAGCAGGGATGCCAGAGGGGCATCTCCCATACCCCTCAGCCAGTGTGTTTTCAGGTGGGTTCCTCCCTGTGGCACAGAGGCAATGGTGAGCCATAACAGGTGATGGTATTGCGGATGGAGTGAGAAGTGAGATGATACACCTTTCTGTTCCAGGTCAGTCCATTGGGCAAGCTTTCCGCTCTGCTTTCCTTTTCCCAGGGATCTTAACTCCTAAGTGGGGGGAGGACTCCTGGGCCGGAGGCCTCACTGGGTCTCCCCCTGTTCTTCTCCCCTCCCCCAACCCAGGACTCTCCTCTGCCCAGGAAGTCTGCAGGGACCTCACCAAGGAGGCACCAAGCACTCCTTTCATTGACCAGTGCTTGGCACTCACTCTACAGCTCTCAGCTGTCCTGGTGCCCCTACATAGACCTGGAGTCAGACGTGGGCCTGAGTCACCATTTGGGAGCCTGTGGGAAGGCTCCCCATGGGCAGGCTGGCATCTAGAGGCTTCCAGGGGCCTGCGGTCCCAGTGCTGGGTTGCAGAAGGGCAGGAGCAATGGCAAAGCCCTGGGTGGGGCATGCTTTGACTGGAGTCTTCGTGAGGACCCTGGACCTTGCATCTCCAGGCACTGAGGCTATCAGTGCTGAGGCACCACCGGCAGAGGTAAGGAGGTGTCTGCTCTTCACTCACTCTTGTGCCCCGAGCCTGCTACTCAGTGCTTAGGGTGCCCCCCAACTCTGTGCTGGGCCCCCTAACGTGGGCTCCCCACTGGGCAGAGGCTACAACTGGAGCATTATGGGAAAAAGCCCATGACCGGATCTTTTGTCAAGCAGCTGTACTAATGCCCCAGTTCTGGCCCCCAGCCCAGGGTCTTTTTAATGGCTCACAGCAGCCCACATACAGGCAGGGAGGGGCTTCCAGGCCAAGGAGCCCCGGGGCCTGTGGCAACATGGCCTGAGAAAGTGGCTCCTGGGCAGCAAGGGATTCTGGCCATTAGAGGAGCAGGTGCCTAGGGCCAAAGAGGGTGAGGACCCCCCCCACAGGGATTCCCAGCTGGGGAGGGTGCTGATGGGTCTTGGTTTCTGAGCAGAGGGCCCTGGGGCTGTGTTGGAGGAACAGAGACTTGCTGGTCCTCACTGGGGGCTTCAGAGCTTGACCCAGGTCCCAGCCTCCCAGAGGTTCTGCACTGCTCTGCCTGGCTGCTCGGCCTGTTTTGTCCACACTGCAGCCAGGCACTGCAAAGGCACAGGTCCACCTTAAGCAGGCAGCGGCCGCGGAGCTGGTGGGTGGGATTTCCTGCAGGAGGTGGGCCTGCCCACAGGCCTATCCCAGGCAGGGGCAGGATGCTCCGTGCTTCCCGAGGGGCACTCCACCCTCCCTCTGGGAAGCTGAGGGGCTCACCCGACCCTAGTTCCCCCACCTACACACACTCCCAAACCTGCAGTTTGGGCCCGGAAGCTCGAGAATCCAGCACCCCCTGCCCCTCCCTACCCTGACCACTACCTGGACTCGGTCCAGTGGAGGGGCCCGAGGGCTGTGAGAGGGGCAAGAGTTAAACAATGACGGGGCCCCTACAGTGTCACAAATTCCCCACCCCCATGAATGCCAGGGGAGCTCCAGATGAGAGGGGTCTGGCCCTGTTCGGGAATAGCATGGAGCAGGGACATCAGCCTGACCCCAGGGACAGGCTCCGAGGTGTTAAGGGAAAGGTCTGTGTAAACAGAGGCCCGGGAGGGGACCAACATGCCATAGCGCCAGGGCCTGCGCGCTGGGAACAGGGGGCCTGGCGCTCTCCTAGGTGTCCACCCGGTGGGCCAGGACTGCAGGTGCGCGGCGACGGCTGCGTGGCTTCAGAGTGCCGCGGGCACTCGCCTGGCCGGGGCACCAAGGCGAGGAGGGGCCGCGCCCGGCCCAGGGTCCTGAACGCTGCGCCAGACGCCAGCGCCGGCGGGGCCCGGGGTGGTGGGAGGGGCTCGGCGGCTCCCCAGTCTGGCCGGCTCCGGCACCCGGCGCCCTCCTGAGGAGGGCGTGGGGCGGGCGGGGCGGGGGCCGGGCGCGGCCGCGAGGGGTCCCAGCTCCGCCCCGCCTCCGGCCCCGCCCCCCCGCCGCCTTGCCGCCCGGTCCACCTTAAGGGGCGCGCTGACATCAGCGCGCCGCCGCCGCCGCTACTCGTG
>NC_058416.1:64872211-64945189 GCF_002201575.2 Neomonachus schauinslandi
GCGGCGGCGGCGGCGGCGGCAGGGGAGGGATGCGGCGGCGCGGCGCCCAGGATGCCCCGCAGCCCCGGGACGCGCCTCAAACCCGCCAAGTATATCCCGGTGGCCACGGCCGCCGCGCTGCTGGTCGGCTCCAGCACCCTGTTCTTCGTGTTCACGTGAGTCCCCCGCGTCACCGGCGGGGGTGGGGGGTGCACAGGCGGCCACCGCCGGGCCAGAAGGGGCAGGGGCTGGTATAGCGGGGGTTGCAGCCTGGCAGGCCTGGGGGACAAGGCCCGCGGGCGGGGCAGGGCAGGGGGGCCAGGGGCGGGGAGGACTGGGCACGACAGGGCTGGCACCAGGGCTGTGGGTGATGTGAGCCCCCCCATCTGGGCTGAGGCAGAAACAGTGAGTGTGCCTATACTGGGGCACCAGGGACAGGTGAGTTATCCGTGTGGGGACACTAGAGCCTGGCGGGCAGCTCACGAGTGTGCCAGGCCCTGGGTGTCAGTTGCTGGGCCCAAATAGGGGAGTGTGTGCAGTGGCCGGCCAGGGTGTGGCTGCAGCCCTCCCCTCCCCACAGGCTGCACGAGGGGGGACGTGGGCTGCTGAGAGCCACCAGCCCCTCCAGCAAGGAGCTGAGGGCGGCTCTTGGGTCCCCTCCTGGTTGTCCAGCACAGGGCCAGAGCCAAGTTGTTCCCGCGTAGGTGTGGCCTGGCCAGGCTGCCACGTGCCTGCCCCAAAGCCAACCTTGATGCTGGCCTGGCAGTGCCCTACACCCTCCCTTGACCTTCTCCGGAAGGCTCGGGGTCGCAGCTGGAGGGCCCAGGCCAGGCCTCACCCAGGGACACTGGCCATGTTGGGCACTGGGACCCTTGAGACAGAGGGCAGGCAAGGCCCTGGGCCCATGCAGACATAACTTCTTCGCCTGAGACAGGCTGGCTCACATATAAGCCTGCTGGCAACACCATGGCTGTGGGGCACCTCAGGTACAAGGAGGGGTGGGGGTTCCAGGCTTCAGCCATGCAGATCTGGGACCACCCGCTTCCACAAGTCCCATGCCAGAGAAACAGCCCAGGTGACTAGAGCAATGACTGCTCAAGCCTTCCTGGGAACCGGAGGTGTTGCAAATGGCCCCAGCCCGTGGGGTCTCTGTTCCGAGGCAGGTCAGCCCGAGTGTAAATGAGCTTGGAGCAGGGGTGAGCAGGAGCCGGCTTGGCACCCTTCGCCTTAGCAAGAGTCAGGGTAGCAGCTGTGAGGATGGCGAGTCTGCATTGGGTGCCCATGGAGGTGCAAGAGCTCCCTACCTGGAGGCCGGGGCTGGGTGGGCGCCACAGGCTGCCAAGAGCGTGTTTAAAAAAGGCCTGTGTGGACGGGCTTATTTCTGGCTTTGGCAAGCAGGCGTGTTCTTGTTACTCAGATGCTGCTGGCTGTGGGGCAGAGAGGAGAGGGGCAGGTGGACAGCAAGTGCAGGGTCTTCTGGAGGGGTGGGGCTTAGCCCAGTCCTGGCCCTGGGGTCCCCCACACCTGGACTCAGGTGTGCTTCGGGGTAGCCTGGCGTCCACTTGCTGATCCTGGTTTCTCACTCCCGAAGTGCAATTCAGTGTTTTTCCTCCCTGACATTGAAAGTAATACGTGTTGTCTTTCAAGAACTTGTGAAATGCAGGGAAATAAATCTTTAAAGAATTGAAATCAGCCCTACTCCAGGGAGTCTTCCTGTCTCCTCTCCTCTCCTCCTATGCTCACCTGAGCTCCTCTGTAGCATGCTTGTCATAAGCCCTTGCTGTGGTTTCAGAGGGCCCTTACACGGCTGTCCTATGATGAACTTCACCATCCCAAGATGTGGGCGCTGAGGCTCCTGCACCCTGCCAAGTTCTTCCTTCTTCAGTTCTCAGAGCTGAGGTTCTGGGTTCAGGGACACCAGCCCAGCAAGGGGCAGGGTTCCCTCAGGGCACTGCAGGCCTTTCCCTGTGTTCTGCCTTGTGTGTGACCCACTCTGCCTGAGAGAAGGTGGCATGTGCCTCTGCAGCAAGCTGGGGGTGCAGGGGCACCAGCTGGGGGCCAGGGGCAGTCACCATCTAGCCAAGGGAGCTTTGATCACCCTTAGGGCAGGGCTCCCCTGAACCCCTGAGGCCATATTCCCCGGGCCAAAAGGCCACTGGGGACCCTGGCCAACCCTGACCCTGGCTCCACCAGGGTCCCCCAAAGCAACTGGGTTCCTGAAAAGGGGTTCTGCGGGGTGAACCAGGCCTACTGACACTATTCACAGTGTGCCAAATTCCAGGCAAGCAGGGGTCCCAGTGGTCCCCTCCTTGGGATAGGCCTCTGGTCACCCTAGCACCCACACTTTTACCCTTTTTCTGGGTCCAGGCTTGCTGCAGACTTAGACATGTAGTGAGGAGGGAGCAGCCCACTCCTGTGTCTTCTCCACCCTGCCCTTGAGGCGCCCACGGGGTTCTCTCTTCTCTGCCTTTACCCCTTGAACTTCACTGGACTCTGCGTGGCCCCAGGCCCCCTCTCTGTTCAGTAAACACGAGCTGCCCCCTTTGGGGCAGGTCCTTGCTGACAGCAGCTCCTGACATCATGCAGGGTGGGGAGCCAGGAGCCTAGAAGATCAAGGACCCCTTCCTCGGCCCAGCTCACTGAGGGGCCTGGGACGAGCAGAATTTTCAGACATGTTACCAGGAGAGGCTGCGGGGTGGATAGGATCACCGGAGGTCAGGGCATCTCCCTCAGAGGATGGGGAGCATCCTGAAGGGCAGGTTCCCAGAGGTCCTTCTCCTCCAGGAAGCCTTCCTGGGTTCCTGGTACAGTCGTGTCCCCTTGGGCCCCAGAAGCCCTTCACACTGTGGCTCAATGCCAGGCTGGGTCAGGTGCTGAGTGGGTTTCCAAGAGCCCCCAGGCCAGGTCTCCACCTCAGCCCCTTCCTCCTCCCAGAGCCACTTGGCAGAATGACAGGGAACCTGGAGACATCAGAAAGCTACAGCTGCTTTTGGGTTACCAACACCTGGGGCCAAGCTGGGCCATCTTGTCTCTGTCCAGGACCAGGGGGCTGACTTCTGGGACGTCACAGTCTGTCCCCAGGATGGGCCTGAGCCCTCCCCATGCCCAGAGGCCCAGACAGGCTGGAAGACCCAGCATGGGATGGTGGAAGGGCAGGCCCAGGTGAACAGAGACCCTGGCAGGGGCCCCATGGGAAGGAAGGAAACAGGGTGAGCCCCCTGCCAGGCCTCACTGCCTGTGGCCTACCGTATCTTTGGCCGCCTGAGCCTCAGTTTCCCCATCTGCTCAGGTGTCTGCAGGGCTGGGATGGGTACAGGAGGACAGAGGCCCCAGCCTAGCGTGACCAGGGCAGAGTGACCACAGACCCTCTGGTCCCGGGTGCCCCCATGCGTGATCATCACTCTTAGACACAAACAGTGTTAATGAAGAACCCGATTTAAATGAAAACGTCTGAGTTAAAATTTTCCATTCCACATTTAGCTGTGGCGCGCATACTGGCCCTGCAGAACCGCCCACCCCCACTGGGTGGTGTCTCCCTGCCCGGCTAGACGGACTTGGGGCCTCAGTCTGGGTGGGGCCCATGGCAGTGGCGTGTGGCCCTAACACTCAGGAGGCGGGGGCTGGATAGGGAGGAGGGTTTCCAGCCTCAGAGCTGGGCCGGCCCCCCACCCAGGCCCGCCCTGGGCCCCACAGCATGGCTGCAGCCAGCAAGGGGTGGCCAACCCCTGCCTGGGGCATACCATCCCCTGGGTGGGAATGGAGTGATGTCCCTGTGGGCAGAGGGGCCCTCCTGGAGCCTGGGCCAGACTCAAGGTGGACTGAGCAGGACTGCCTGCCACGCCTTGCCCACAGAACTGGCACGTCCTCATGTGTCCTCACGCTTGCCTGGTCCACGGGGAACAGAGAGAACATAGAGAGGGGGTCGGTTTGAGGAAGGGCATGTCTGTGTGTGTTCGTATGTGCATATGAGTGTGTTTGTGCATCAACGAGGGCGCAGGTGTGCCTGTGCGGCCGTGTGTGTGTGTGTGTGTGTGTGTGTGCGCGCGCAAGTGGGCAGGTCTGTTCTCACAAACATTTTTTTTTTTAAAGATTTTATTTATTTATTTGACAGAGAGAGACACAGCAAGAGAGGGAACACAAGCAGAGGGGGTGGAAGAGGGAGAAGCAGGCTTCCCGCTGAGCAGGGAGCCTGATGCGGGGCTCAATCCCAGGACCCTGGGACCACGACCTGAGCCGAAGGCAGACGCTTAACGAATGAGCCACCCAGGCGCCCCTCTCACAAACACTTATGCACGTGTGTCTTGCTCGTCAACACATGTTGGTGTGTGCTCACGTACGTGTGCCTTTTGAATGTGGTCGTGTATGCACGTGTGTCTGTGTACACGTGTACCCAGGCATGTGTTCACACATGTGTGTCCGGGAGCATATTTGTGTGTCTGTGTGTGCATTGCACATGTGTGCGTGCACGTGTCCCTGCATGCTCGTGGGGACACGTGTCTGTGCGTGTGCCTGCTGGCTCTGGCCAGGGAGCCGGTCCTCATTAGGCATGACCCAGGCTTGGACCCTCCTTCTGGCATGGCCTGGGCGTAAAGGCCCCCTGAGAGAGGATGAGGGGGGCAGGAATGCATGGGAGGGCCTGATCCTGGGTCTGAGTCGAGCCTGGGGGCCTGGTGATGGTGGGCCAACAGGGCAGTGGCTCAGGTCCCTGTTAGAGAACCTGCTCTCCCCCTCCCCCACCGCAAGCCTGCCCAACACCAGCTAAGGCCCCAGCCCACTCTCCCTGGTACATGTGGCCCAGGCATGCAGAAGGGTGGTGCCTGTAGCGGACAGAGGCTGCCCACCACGTCAATGCAGACATTGCCCTGTCACTTTGCAGATTCCCAAACATGGCCCCGTTGCTGTGCAGGTGTCGCGCCCCCTCCCCTCTAGCCCTAGGCATTCATTCGGGGCAGCTGTCCAGCCCGGGGGTGGGGGGAAGTCATTGAGGCTCAGAGAGGACAAAGCATACAGGCTACCTGGGCCAGGGGAGACTCTGGTCAGTGTGAGTATGGGGGCTGCCTGTGGGGTTCAGTCCCTGCCTGCCTGCATAATAGCTTGAATCGCACCCCGAGGTCTTGCTATGTGACAAGCCGTCCTATACCCACTCCTTGTCTGTAAAATAGGGAAACAGAAGCGCCCACTCCCTGCAGCTGGAAGGGCAGATTTTGTGGTTCACTGCACAGGACCGGAGGGCAACAGGCTCTCAGTATCCCCTGGGAAAGCCTGGACAGCCGGGATGGACCCTCTGACCACCCCCCCTCCCCCCAGCGCCGTGTCCTCTTGCTGGCAGTGCCCACCCACTTGCTGCACCTCGTATGCGCACATCTGCCGGCCCCAGCGCAGCACAGGACCTCTGAGCTCCTCCCTTTGCGGAGCAGGCTGGCTCGGCTGGTGCGGGCCACGCAGGTGCACACGAGCCCACCCTTGCCTTTAATGCTCTGCTGTCATGGTCTTGGAATTCTTGATGCTTTTTAAACACCGGGCCCGCATTTTCATTTTGTGCGGATTACATAGCCTGCCCTTCCCAGAGGGTGCCATGGGGAGCTGGCATGCCCCACCTGCACGGGGTCTGCAGCCCCCCACTTCTCCCCAGCTCCTGCTTCTCTTGAGCTGACAGCTCCCACTTGCCTGGAGAGCCCGTCCCCGCTGGCATTTTGGCCTCTGCCCCCCACCCCGCCTTGCCAGGCAGACCATGCCTCAGGGGCCCGCCAGCACCTTGCTGGATGGGATTGGGTCAGAGACCGCAGCATATGTTGAGCACCATCTGTATGCCACGCTTTAGCACGCAGGGATGGGGAATGTGGAAGGCATCTACCGGTGGGCACTCTGGGCTGCCTGGGCAAGGGGTGGTGGGGGAAGGCCCTCCCCGCGGAGGGAACCTGTGTCCTCAGGGAGTGCATCTTCCTCCACAGCAGGTCCCGGAGAAGAGGAAGGGGTAACTTGCGGCTCCTGGCCGCCGAGCCTGCTGCCGTGGGAAGTGGAGTCTTTAAATAGCCTCTCGCTTTCCACTAAAAATAGCGAACTTCTGCTGCCATGGAGGTGGTTGCTGGGGTGGTGGGGCTGGCTTCTGGCCAAGACAGGCGTGGGCGCACCAGCGTGGCCGGCGTGCACTGGGGCAGTGGGCAAGGCCGTGGGCATTGCTCGCCCTGCCGGAGGCCACGATGCCGGAGGCCACAATGCCCTCAGTCAGGGCTACTGGGCGGGGATCCCCCTGGCCCTCCAGTTCCACAGAAGGGCTAGGTATGGGGAGGGGAACTACCCCCCCAGGTGCCCTCCACTTGTCAAAGCAGCCAGGAGCCACGGGAGAGACCAGGAGTCTGAGGCCAGAGGAACTTTTTGGGAGCCGAGTGGATGGACTCAGGGACACGCTGCAGGGTCGGGGCAGGGGGCCATAGTTTATGTGCCCAAGGACTGGGTGGATCCACAGAGAGGGCTCTGGTCAGGTCCCCAGTGGGTGGAAGAGGACACTCGCTGTGGCGGAGCACCCACCAGGGAGGTGTATGTGATCCTTATGGGGTGCCAGGAATCTGGGAAGGCTTCCTGGAAGAGGGTACAGCCTTGGAGCCATGGATGTGGGGGTAGTAAGAGATGGTGAGTGGCGAGGGGGTATCATGCTTGTCTAGAGTCTCCAGGTGTTCTGCATTGTCATACGGATAGTAAGGTGACAAACTAAAAAGAAGGGGCTTCCTGGATGCAGATGTGCCCCGTGGCCCAGACCCTGAGACTGCCCCCTCAGGGAAAAACAGGGCTGCCACCCACCATGCATTCACTGACTGAGAATTGGAGCTCCCCATGTCCCAGATTTTCCCTGGCAAAGGGGCCCCGCTGGGCTGGGGACAGGTCTGCATGAGGACCGGGGCTGGCCTCTGTCTGTCATAGCACACAGGCAGAGTGAGCTCATTTCTCATCCTGGACTCCTGCCTCCAGTCTGCCACCCCTCCTAAAAGTGGGAGCCCAGGCCCACAGGCCTCTCTGAGCCTCAGTATCTTCAACTGTGAGGTGAATTCCTAACAGGCACCGGGAGGGTTGCTGGAGTCAGTGTCTGCGTGCAGGCAGCCCGCACACCTACCGGGCACGAGGTGCCCAGCCCCGATGGTTGAGTGGAGAGACAGCAGGCTGATGTGTAGGGGTCTCCCAGCGGGGCTGTGGTGGCGGTGGCCTCCCTGACTGCCACGCTGAGCACTGATGGTGGCCTTCGATGGCCCAGCCTGCCTATGTGTGGCCATGCCTAATTCATCTGTCCCCACGCCCCATCCCCACCCATCTGCTGCACCCCCAGACCTAGCTCTGCCCTGCTGTCCAATGCAGGTGCCCATGGTTGACTCGAGCTGTGTCCCCAGCTGTTCCTGTCTACAATGGCATCATCTTCCTCTTTGTCCTGGCCAACTTCAGCATGGCCACCTTCATGGACCCTGGCGTCTTCCCCCGAGGTAGGGCCCTGTGCTGGGGCACGTAATCTGCTCCCTTTCACTAGAGTGTGAGTGGCTGACGTGTGAGAGCCTTTCGGGGGTGGGTCCTGGTGGGCGGGCTGGCAGGGATCCGGGAAGGACTCTCCTGCCAGGAGAGTCACTTTCCTGCCACCCTCCCCTGGCCCTGGCTCACAGCGGATGAGGACGAGGATAAGGAGGACGACTTCCGGGCCCCGCTGTACAAGAACGTGGATGTGCGGGGCATCCAGGTCCGTATGAAGTGGTGTGCAACCTGCCACTTCTACCGCCCACCTCGCTGCTCCCACTGCAGCGTCTGCGACAACTGCGTAGAGGTGACCGTCCTGCCACCCCGTCTGCCCCGTGCCCCCCGTGCCCCTCCCCGCCCCCCACCTTGTGCCCTGACTCACTGCTCCTGCCCAGGACTTTGACCACCACTGCCCCTGGGTCAACAACTGCATTGGGCGCCGCAATTACCGATACTTCTTCCTGTTCCTGCTGTCACTCAGCGCACACATGGTGGGCGTCGTCGCCTTTGGCCTGGTCTACGTGCTGAACCACGCTGAGGGGCTGGGAGCTGCCCACACCGCCATCACGTATCCTTGGCTCGACCGCAAAGACAGTGTGGGCCGGGGGCACATTCCACAGGGGAAGCTGAGGCGCAGGGCGGTGGGGTGACTGCCTGGGAGTCCCCAGGTTGGGTGGCAGCAGGAGTCGTTCGTCCCCAGGCACCTGCCCCGTGTTTTTGTCTTTGGCCATTGGCCTTAACGGGCCAGTATGGCCGTCATGTGTGTGGCTGGCCTCTTCTTCATCCCTGTCATCGGCCTCACTGGCTTCCACGTGGTGCTGGTCACTCGGGGGCGTACCACCAATGAGCAGGTGCTGACCCTAGGAGGGCCCACATGGTGATGGGGATGCAGGGGGCCCTGTGGGCCAAGAGGGCCGGGGCTACACCAGGACCGTGTTGGGGTGGTGTCAGGGAAGGGCTGCTGGAGCCCTCAGCTGAGGTGGCCTGCGCAGCTTCCGTAGGGGGAGGATCTGGCCCTGGAGACCCTGCGCAGGGCATGGAGTGTGGGGCCGTGCCTGTGGATACTGCAGCCACCAGTAACTCAGGGCCCAGAAATTCTACAGTTTCCGGTGGGGACCGTCAGGGTGAATGGGCGGGGGGCACCCACGGGCTGACCCTGCCCAACCTGCCTCTGAGGAACCCCAGCCGTCCCTGCCTGTCCCCCTGTCCGCCTTGGCCCGGACCCTGGGTGGCCAGGCTGGCTGAGGGGTCCCATGTCCACAGGTGACGGGGAAGTTCCGTGGGGGCGTGAACCCCTTCACCCGAGGCTGCTATGGGAATGTGGAGCACGTGCTGTGCAGCCCTCTGGCACCCCGGTGAGGCCTGGACGGGGTGTCAGGGGGCCTCTGCCGGGTTTGGGGTGGGCAGGTGTGGACCCTCAGCCTGGTCAACCTCTGCCTTTGGCAGGTGCGGCCAGCCTTGCCTTTGGTGAGCGTTCGGGCCACGTAAGCCTGGCTACTGACCCCTCTGCCCCTGGTGCAGGTACGTGGCGGAGCCCCCCCGGCTGCCGCTGGCCGCTCGCCTGAAGCCGCCCTTCCTTCGGCCCGAGCTCCTGGAGCGAGCTGCCCCGCTAAAGGTCAAGCTTAGTGACAACGGGCTGAAGGCTGGCCTGGGCCGCAGCAAGGTGGGGGCCGTGGGGTCAGCTAGGGGATGGGGTAAAGGGCAGACCCTTGAAGGCAGGAAGCAGCTCTGTGTGAGGGGGCCTAGAAGTGGAAGTGGGAGGAATTGGGTAGATTCTGGAGAATGGTCTAGGGCCCCGGGGCCCAGGGCCCAGGGAGGAGTCCCCAGTTATGCCCCACCCCTGGCCCACACCCTACCCACCACTGACCACGCCCCCTCCCAGTCCAAGGGCAGTCTGGACCGGCTGGATGAGAAGCCGCTGGATCTGGGGCCGCCACTGCCCCCCAAGGCGGAGGCCGGCACGTTTGGAGGTGACCTGCAGACCCCACGCCCGAGCAGTGCTGGTGAGGTGGGGGTGGCCAGACAGAGGGAGGGACGTGGACTGACCCCAGCCTGACCGTGGTCCATCTTCCCAGAGAGCGCCCTGTCGGCGCAGAGGACCAGCCCCCCGACACCTGCCATGTACAAGTTCCGGCCTGCCTTTCCCTCGGGTCCCAAGGCGCCCTTCTGCGGGCCTGGTGAGCAGGTGAGGAGGCCTGGCCCCGCCCCAGGAAGTCTTGCTCTGCCCCTCCTGGAGACCCTGTCCCCAGAGGTCCCACTCCTAGAGGACTCGCCCCAGGAGGCCCTGCCCCTGGGGCCATGGGGTCATAGCCTTGTGGGCGCCAGCAGGCCCTCACCCTGTGGGCATCCCAGCTATGCACGAAGGAAGGGCTGGGACAGGCAGTCCTGACTGGCCCCTGCTCCTTGGCCGGCATTGCCCGCTAGCCTGGTAGGCGGCTGCCCCCAGGGGCAGTGTGTGCCAGCATGCCTGGGATTCCACTATTGGTCACTCTGTAAGGCCCACGGGAAGGCTTCAGAAGAATTTGAGATTGTTTAAGAAAGTACATTTATTTTCTCTGAGTTGTGTTAAGTACTCTACGATCACTGTGGAGCAGTTGGCAACCCTGGACAGCCTGAGGAATGATCCAGAACGCTGAGCATTCCCAGGCTGCCCACCCTCTTTCATGGCCACCTAAGAGGTGAGCCTGTGACTGGGCCAGTATGCCTGGACCGGTCACCTCCCCTCAGGACCAATGTCCTGCTCGACCCGGCGTCTCTGGACCCTGTGGGCTGGGCAGGGGGTCTGGGCCTCCTTGGCCAGCATGCCATGGTCCTGCCCTGGGAGGGGTATCGATCAGCCCTCCTTGGGAATGGGGGGCTTTAGGTGTCCTCACCTGCCTCATCTTCCTGGGATTGTCCTGGGTCCCACAAGGATTCTGGCCAAGTACCCCAAGGCCACATTTGTCCCTACCAGTAACCCCTCTGGGTTTTGAGGTTCTGGAGGCTCTCATCCCCAGCCCAAGCCTGTGACCGCATGCCTCGATTCACGGAGACTCAGAGAGGCCCCTCCACCCTGTTGCTGTGGCTGTCCCCTGGCCCCTCCCCAGGAGGTCCTGGCCCATGTGGGCTCTGAGGGTCCTGCCCTGGGTAGATGCAGCAGCTAGCTCTGCTCTTACATGGCAGCGACTGCAATCCTCAGCCGTGAGGTGCCCAGGAGAGGGCTCTGGCTCTCCGTGTAGTTATTACATCCCCTCAAGGTCCAGCTCCCAAGGCTGTCCCCACGGCTCCCCTCCTCTTTCCTGGGGAAGTAGGAGCAGGAGAAGTGTGCCCAGCCTTCCCTGGGGAGGCAGCATCTGGGGGCTCTGGTCTACCCTGTCCCCACTTGCTTCTGTGGTGGGCAAGGAAGAGGTGGTTAGGGGATGGAGAACTTCCAGGAGCAGCTTGTCGGTTACACGTGTCACCAAATTGTAGCCTCTGTCGGGGCACAGAGCACCTGGTGGCTGGGCGGAGCAGGGTGGCCGGGCAGTGGTAGACGTGTGCCCTCTCTCCCCACAGGTCCCTGGCCCTGACTCCCTGACACTGGGGGAAGACAGCATCCACAGCCTGGACTTTGCGTCGGAGCCCAGCCTGGACCTCCCTGACTACACGCCCGGAGGCTTGCACGCAGCCTACCCGCCGTCCCCGCCACTCAGTGCTGCTGACACCTTTTCGGGTGCCTTGCGCTCCCTGAGCCTCAAGGCAGCAAGCCGGAGGGGTGGGGACCACGTGGCCCTGCAGCCTCTGCGCTCTGAGGGCGGGCCCCCCACACCCCACCGCAGCATCTTCGCCCCCCACGCGCTGCCCAACCGCAATGGCAGCCTGTCCTATGACAGTCTGCTTAACCCCGGCTCTCCCGGCGGCCACACGTGCCCAGCCCACGCCACAGCCGGTGTGGCCAGCTACCGCTCGCCCTACCTGCACCCGGGGGCGGTGGGTGACCCGCCACGGCCCCCGCCCCGTAGCTTCAGCCCGGTGCTGGGCCCCCGGCCACGGGAGCCCTCACCTGTGCGCTACGACAACCTGTCCAGGACCATCATGGCCTCCATCCAGGAGCGCAAGGACAGAGAGGAGCGGGAGCGGCTGCTGCGCTCTCAGGCCGACTCGCTCTTCGGCGACTCGGGCGTCTATGACGCGCCCAGCTCCTACAGCCTGCAGCAGGCCAGCGTGCTGTCCGAGGGCCCCCGTGGCCCTGCCCTGCGCTACGGCTCCAGAGACGACCTTGTGGCGGGGCCCGGCTTCGGCGGCGCCCGCAACCCCGCACTGCAGACTTCGCTGTCCTCGCTGGCCAGCGCCGTGAGCCGGGCGCCGCGGACCTCCTCCTCCTCCCTGCAGGCCGACCTGGCCAACAACAACGCCCCTGGGCCTCGGCCCGGCAGCGGCTCGCACAGGTCCCCGGTGCGCCAGGGTCCCCCCTCCCCACCCAGCACGCCCCGCTCACCCTCCTATGCAGGCCCCAAAGCTGTCGCCTTCATCCACACGGACCTCCCGGAGTCGCCACCCTCGCTGGCCGTGCAGAGGTGGGTGCTGGGGGGCAGGGGGCTTCCCAGCACAGGTCAGGTGTCCGGCCGCCTGTGGGGCCTCTTGGCTGAGCATGCGGGGGGTGTCTGGGAAGCCAGTGGCTGCCTCCGGGCGTGGGCCTCACCCTCCTTGGAGGCCCCCCCTGGCCAGACTGTGTGAGGGTAGCCCAGCTCCAAGGACACCCTGACACGTCTGAGGACAGTGGGGCAGGAGGATTTGCCCACTGTAGGCTGCACGTTCTCATGCAGCTGGTGCAGCCGAGCATAGGGGAGGACCCTGGGGCTTCTTCCCCTGGAGACAGTGTCGGTCCAGGAGGCTGAGTGTGGGGGACATCATCCCACAGCAGAACGTGCTGTCCTGGGTGCTCCTAGCCCCAGGAAGTAAGGGCTTCCTTGCTTGGAGATGGGGAAACTGAGGCCCAGAGGGGCAGGCTGGTTCCAGGCTCCCAGCAGGTGGGTAATAGGAAGCTGGGCCGGCTGCCTCACAGGGTCAGGTCCAAGTATACGAGCTGAGCAGCTGGGGTGTGCTGGGCCCCACAGTGGGTGCATGGGTGTCGTCAGGGCGTCACTCGTGCTGCCGCGAGCACGGGCTCAGTGGGCGAGGCGGCCCCGGCCCCTGCTGTGGATGTGGCTGGCCCAGGGGGTGGCAGCCGCACAGTGAGGTGGGATGGCAGCCGAAGGAGGGAGGAGCTCCCAGCTTCGTGGGTGTTTGGGCCGCGATGTCAGAAATGCTACTGGTCAGTACTGGGCAGGCTGGAGGGCAGGGAGACAGCCTCTCGTTTTCCCAGGAGGGAGCAGGGAAGGAACCAGAGTCACCACTGGGCTCCCTGGCTTGGGGCACTAGGACGATGCAGGGCCTGGGGGCTTGGCCAGCGTCCATCTGGCCTCCCTGTGCTCTGCGATCTGTGCCAGTGGGAGGGACCAAGGGACCTGGGAGGGGCATGATGGCCATTCTGACGTCTGTCCTGTGACAACATAGCCCTCCCTCTGCAGGCTGTGCACCCCCACCCATTTTCTGGGTGGGACCTTCTGAGCTCAGAGGCAGGGGCTGCCCCAGGCTTTGTCTGCGTCCGCGTCCTCTGTCCTCTGTCCTCCGCTGGCCTCTGTCATGCTGTGGTCCCGCGTTCACTGTGTGTGTGCGTGTATGTGCTTGTTTTGATGCAGGGACCACCCTCAGCTGAAGACCCCCCCAAGTAAGCTTAACGGGCAGTCCCCGGGCCTGGCCCGCCTGGGGCCTGCCGCTGGCCCCCCAGGGCCCTCCGCCAGCCCTGCCCGGCACACGCTCGTTAAGAAGGTGTCCGGCGTGGGTGGGACCACGTACGAGATCTCAGTGTGAGAGGACTGACTGTCATCCATCCGCCGTGGAGCCCCGGGGACCAGGACCCCCAGCGGCTGCCCTCCCCTCCCGACTTCTCTGCCCCGGGAGACAAGGAGGCCCAGGCCTGGTGTGGACACGTCAGCGGAAGAGACCACGCCTCCACAAGCCTGTCCCTCTTCCTTCCGCCTGTCCATCCACCCATCTGCTCAGCAGGGCGCAGCTGGGCCAAGGGCCGCTGGGCTGCAGGATCTGTGTGGCGGTGCCCCTGCTCCCACAGGTGGGGGGGGGCGGCGAGGGGGTGTGCACTACATCTGCACCTGCTGCACCCATGGGTCCCTGGCCGTACCGGACCGAGGCCCCACCGCCCGGCTGCTCCTAACTCGTTGCCTTTCAGGGACCCGCTGGAAGCTTGTAGCTTGGCCAGGCCAGTTCTTCTTCGGGGAGTCCAGCCCCAGCCTACAGGCACCCAGCTCTGGGATTGCTCTGGGTTCTGACAGACAGGTGGCCGATGGACAGACAGCCAGCTGTGGGTGGGGTCTTGGCTCCGTGTGTCCTGTCTCGCCCAGCTGGTGGGTGCGTCCCCATGTCTGTGCGCTGAGCTGCCATGCCACGTCCCATGTGTTAACGCTCGGGCCCCCGCTGCCCCCACTGCTGGGAAACTCGCTTTCATTGAAGCCTTAACCTCTGCTTTATGCTCTTGTGGGAGGCGACCGGGGTTGGGGGGGGGGAGGCAGGTGGGAGCAGGCACGGGCCGGACACTGCCACAGGGGACCCATGAGACCAGGAGTCCTCTCCCTGCCAAACTGGAGATTCCCTACCCCAAGGCATGCCAAGTCCAGGCCCTGCAGGAGCCTCGGCGCCCTCGTGGGAAGCACAGGGGAGGGGGCCAGAGTTTTGCCTGGCGCCAGGGACCCGAGAGTAAGCACACGGCAGCGTCCGCTTGCATTGTGTCTGTTTTATGTTTTTATATCTACATCTATATATCTATAATTTTATTAAAAAAAGAAAAAGAGTCATTTCGATCCTTTCCTTGAGCAAGGCTAGGGCTGTTGCTGCAATGCGGGGGCTCCGGGGGCGGGGAGCAGAGTGGGTCAGGCTCTGGGAGAGAGGTTGGCCATTCTTCTTCGTGGGTGTTTCCACTGACTTAAGCTGAGTTGGAAGCTTGGGAGGTGGGGTCTGGCCGATGGGTCTTTGGCTGACAAGGCTCCCGTGGGTCTGCATCATCCCTGGTGGTAACAGGGCATTTGGAGAAAGGTTGGGGTTGCAGGTGTCCCAGGACCCCCTGGGAACCCAAGAGCTCTTAGGGGAGATGGAGTAGGGGGTGCAAATGGGGCCACCCATTGGCTGAGGGCCCTGTGGGGGCCGTTGCGGCATCCTTGCAGCTACACTCACTGGAACTCAACCTTCTGGCAACCTGAGCCTCCCCTCCCCCTGACCTGCCACCAAATGTTGGGGGTGGGGGCATTGAGAATCCATGGCTCTTTAGGGCTGAGACCAGCCAGGGCAAAGACTGGGAGTCTGGGGCAGGGACTGGCCCAATGTGGGAGGCTAGCTGGGCCTTGGACCCTGCACTGGGCAGCTCTGCCCCATGCTGACCTCCACCTTTCTGCTTCTCTCTCACGGGACGCTGCGGCCCCCAGGGGGCGGATCGGCACCTGCAGCCGCGGATGGGGCCGGCGTGGCCAGCCCAGGGTGCCCCCCGGCCTGCACCTATGCCACCTTGGCCTCCCCGAGGACCGCCCACCGCTGCGGGCCCCCTGGAGCCCAGCCGCCGGGGTACCCCCCCGAGGGGCTATGTGCCGCCTGCACTCAGCTGCCTCCAGCCTTTTCCCCAGTCTCTCGGGGCCTGAGCGGGACACCAAGTAGGCAGCTCTGGGGCCCGAGAGGACAGCCCAGGAAGCCAGGCAGCCACAGACCCTGGGCCGGGGGCTGGGGGTCCACTTTCCACCAGCCGCACCTTGCCTGACTCCCAGCCCCCTGGGGCTTGTGACCCTGTGCCCACCCACCTCAGGAAGTCCCCACCGGCTGCAGGGGGTCCCACTCCCCAGGCAGGGGCCCTGGAGCTGGCTAGGACCAGCACCCCGAACTCCCTGCCTGACCGAGCACTTTAGACACCACTTCCTCCCCAGGGAGCCCAGGCCTCGGTGGGTTGGGCTGGGGTGGGGGTCTCAGGTTGCCCCTGCAGGTCACTGCACTCCCTCCTCCCCACACCCAGCACATGAACAGATGCCTTAACCTCTTGGAGCCGCCAGCCTGGTGAGCCATCCGGGCCCTGCCAGGGCGGGGAGGAGACCCTGCCAGTCCAGTGTGTTCCTGGTGACTGCTCTGCCCAGCCCTGCCCGGCAGTCTTCATTCTTTCACTCCGAGATGTGGCACCTGGGGGAGCTCAGAGGGCCCCACTGCCCACGGCCCTGCGGTCCCTGCCAGCCAGCGGGGGGCCTGGACGCCCCCAGGGGCAGGGCGGGGGCTCGGGCCAGCCCTTTTCCTGCCTGGGCGGTGCCTCTAATTCTCCCACTTGGGGATGAGCAAGCCACAGAACTATTCTCTATTGTTCTAAAAGGTATTTTCCCCCCCGCCCTAATTTAATGCCCTAAATAAAATTTTTGGTGTTTACCTCCACAGCTCTGTCCACCAACGTGGTCCCCCTGTCCTCCGAGCCTTGGGGCAGTGCCAGGAGGCTGGACTGGACAGGGATCCTAGGTTGGGGAGGGGACAGGAGTGGGAGGTGGGGGGGGGTGGCCGGTCAAGAGTGGGGAGGGTGGGGTGCTCGGCCAGATAGGGACAGAGGGTTACGTGAGGAGTGTGAAGTCGGAGGTGGGGGGCGGGTCACGGAACATGATCCCTGAGGTCTGCTGATTGGGCCCGGCCCCACGGATGAGGCCGGAGGACCCCTGGTCCTCACTTACAGTGCAGACCCTCCTGCGACACCCTCTGCTCTGAGCCCTCCCTGGTGGCCTGGGGTGGGCTGGGGGCTTCCTGTGGCGGGGCTACCGCCCAGTGGGCAGATGGGGCATGGGCGCTAAGGCAGGGGCGCCACCCCAAGGAACCCTCAGTGTGAGATTGGCCTCAGAAGGCAGCAAAACCTCCTGCCCCCGCCACCCCCGCCCCCGTTTCCATGGAAACAAGCTCACACGCTGTGTGTGTCACGACTATATGTCCAGCAGCAGGCCCAGCCCTCAGGACAGACCCCGCCTCCACCCTTCTCCGCAGCTCCTGGCGGGGACAGGGCGCGGCAGTGCCGTGGGCAGGGGCCAGCGTGGCCGCTGAGCACCCGGGGCAGCGCTGGCCGCCTGGCCTCCTCCTCGCTGGGGCCGCTGGGCCTCCGGCCTAGAAGGGCAGGAAGTCGTCCACCTCCAGGCGCAGGAACGGGCCCAGCAGGGCCCGGAGCTTCCAGACAGCGGCGCGGCTCAGCAGGGGGGGCACCAGCCCCTCGAAGGGCGCGGGGTCCACCACGTACACGTAGGCAGCGGTGCAGGCCAGCAGGGCGCCCAGCAGCAGCCTCAGGGCCAGCAGCCTGCGGGCGGCGGTGGTCAGGGGGCGGGGGTGCCCTCGGGGACGGTCCCAGGGGACTGAGCCCTGCCCGTGCACTCACGCAGCCACCTACCAGAGCTGGCCTTTGAGGCCCTCGGAACATCCCAGCTGCGGCCTTGCCTTCTGCAGGGGAGGGGCTGGGTCAGAGCCTGCCCCCATGGCGGGGGGGGGGGGGGGGTCCCTGTGCTGCCGGTTCTTACCCCTCACTCCCTCACCCAGGACCAGGCACCTGCAGCCATGTCTCAGGGATAACTGGTCAGCGGGCTCCTGCTGGGGCTCCTGCCCTGGGGCCTCCTCCACTGAAGCCCACAAACCCTCCCCGAGAGGGGCCTCTAGGGCGAGGCCAGACTGAGACAGGGTGTGGGTAGGGGGCTTACTGCTATGCATGCCATCTGCTGTTCCTTCCTGGCCTGGGTGCGGCACTGGGCACGCTCCCTGGATGGGGGGGGTGGGCTGCGGTCAGGGCCATGTATAACCTGCCCCCAGCCCGCACTACCCCCTTGGTCTGGTGCAATGGAACTGGGAAGGGTCAGGGGTTGATTCCCCCGCCCCATCCTGGCCAGGACACCTGCCCCTTTCCCAGTTCAGCCAGGCCCCCCCAGGCCCCTGACCCTGCACATCACCCCAGAATCTCCAGCTGAATGTCCTCCATCTGGTCTAGTACTCCCCGGATGTCCTTCTTGAGGTTCTGGGGGACAGAGGAAGTAAAACAAGTCCTCTCACCCTGACTACTCTGCCGTATCCCCCTGCTTCTCGATGCTGCCCTGCCCCCACACCCCCTGCCTACCCTCTGTTCCCCTCAGCCTCGGGGGTCACCCTCTGGGGACCTACCAAGAGCCCAGTAGCCTGGTTGTTCAGGGCCATGTGTACCTCGGCCACGCCGTCCCACACCTGGAGGGAGTGGAGAGGCTGGGTCATGCTCCAAGGAGCAGGGCGCCCAGGGAGGTGTCCCGCCAGGTGTGGGTTCCCCAGCGGCCCTCCCACCCCAGCCAGGTGGGCACCTCGGTAATGGCCATCTTCTTCCTCTCAAAGGACAGTCGGATCTGCTGCAGCTCGTTCTGGGGAGGGGCACAGCGCGGGCACAGGCAGGGCCAACGGGGTCAGCTCCTTCCTCCCCGGGGCCCCCGGCGCCTGCTGCACGAGCCCTCCCGTGGTCCGGCGCCCGGGGACCCACCTGAGACTGCTGCACGAAGGACTCCTCGCCCCGGCACATCTCTCGCCGCAGCAGCTGCAAGGGCGCCCTGTCCTCCAGGGGCCGGGCACTGGCCTGCTCGGGGGGCTGTGGAAGAGCCCCTGGGTCAGCCCCATGGCTGTGGGCAGCGTCTGCGCTCAGGGCCGGCTGGAGAGCGGGGGCGCAGCTGCGGTGCGCGGAGTCACGCGGTCATTCCCGACAACTGCCCTCCGTCCTGCCGGGCCGGGCGTCTGCCATATGCACTTACCCAGGCCAGGGCCGTGCAGCTCGAGTGCTCCGGGCACAGGGGCAGGAACTGCTGCCCTGGCCCCAGGAGGGCCCCCAGCTGCTCCCGCAGATCCTGGTTCTGTCTTTTCTGAGGGGTGGGGAGGGGCAGAGAGATGGGGCTGCTTGTCACAGCTGCCTCTTGGGCAGGAGACAGAAGCCGCGCGGGCCAGGGCAGAAGCTTCGGCTCTGCAAACGGCCGTGAGCCCACTGCACAGATGCGCTCTGAGCCTGGGCTGGCCCCGGAGCCTCGGCAGGCTCGCCACTCACCAGATTCTGGTTTTCCTGCTCCAGCTGGAGGAAGGACTGCTCTGCAGGATCCAGGGGCATGCTCTGGAGCGGGGAGGGGGCTGCCCTGGGTGAGGCTGGGGTTCCTGACCCCGTCGGCAGGGGCGGGCACGGGCAGGGTCTGGGCCCCGAGCTGGGGGACCCCCCCTGCCTGGGTGCCCCTTGCTCTCGTCCCGAGTGCAGGGGCCAGCCCCACCCCAGCCTTGTCTCCACTTGTCCTTGTCTCGCCCCCGCTGGGTCTCTGGGTCTCTGTCGCTGCATCTCGCCCTCCTCGCTTGCAATAAAGTTCCCAGGTACCTCAGCCCCGACCCTGGGCCCCCCGCTCCCTGCCCCCGGAGGTGGGAAAGGCCTGGCCGACTCTATGGAGTGAGTGGAACTGAGAGGCACCAGGCAGGGCCACCTTACAAACCCCTGGCAGGGTGGATCCAGGCATCCTCCGTGGCTGCTCGAAGCTGACGGCTGGGGGCACTGGGGGTGGGAGTGGCCACAGGGGCCCAAGGTTTTGGGCCCCTCCATACCTCCCTGTAACCCCTTCCTAACCCCAGGTCCAGGCTCTAGCCTGGCCCGACCTGCCAACCCTCTTATTGAGGGCCCTCTAGGTGTCATGGCTCACAGGTCTGCTTCAAGAGTGCCTGTCACAAAGGCCTGAGCACAGCCAGGGAGGTCACAATGGGCCGGGGTGGTGGCCAGAGCCAGGGCTGGTGGGGTCCCTCCCACCAGGACCCTGTTCCTGAAGTGCCCTTCTCTGCTCCCCCGCTGTGCATCTTCCCCCACCCCAGCTCCCCCACCTGCATTAGCTCTTTTCTCAAAATGTAAAACAAGTAATGCAGACGCAAGGCTAAAACAAAATCAAAGGCCGGACGTGCTATCCAGTGTGGCCCTCCCACCTCAGTTCCCACCACCCACCACCCACAAGCCTGGTCATTAAGCTCCTGCTGGGGTTCGGCCGCACATTCTGCGCAGCTGGGCGGCGTGCGCCCCCACCTCCTCCTCACACAGGACAGCTTATCCCACGGCCTGGCTTTTTTACCTAACCGACCTTTGGGATTTTATTTTTTGAAAATCATTTATTGAACGTTTACTTCAATGGTTCTATAAGGACGATTATCATCCTCTTTATAGGTGGGGACACTGAGGCACAAAGACACTGAGTCACTTGCCCAAGGTCACACCACTGTTAAGTGATGGAATCAGACATGAGATCTCTCTTCGGTGTTTCGGAGGTCTTTTATGATTTTTTTTTTAATTTTAATTCCAGTATAGTTCACATACAGTGTCATATTAGTTTCAGGTGTACAATACGGTGATTCAACAGTTCTACCCGTGACTCAGTGCTCATCCTGAGAAGCGTACTCTTAATGCCTTTCACCGAGTTCACCCCCCACCCCCCCCACCCTCTGTTCATTAGTTTCGTTTCCTAAATTCCATGTATGGGTGAAATCATACGGCATTTGTCTTTCTCTGACTGGCTTATTTCACTTAGCATTATACCCTTTAGCTCCGCCCTTGTTGTGGCAAATGGCAAGATTTAACTCTTTTTTATGGCTGAAGTAGTATTCTGTTGTTTATACTATACACACATCTTCTTTATCCACTCATCTGTCGATGGACAACTGGGCTGCTTCCCTATGTTGGCTATTGTAAATAATACCACAAAAAACATAGGGGAGCATGTATCTTTTCGAATTGGTGTTTTTGTATTCTCTGGGTAAATACGCAGTCGTGGAATTACTGCATCATAAAGGTGTTCTATTTTTAAGTTTTTGAGGAACCTCCGTACCATTTTCCACAGTGGCTGAACCAGTTTGCATTCCCACCAACAGTGCACGAGGGTTCCCTTTTTTTTTTCTTTCTTTCTTTCTTTCTCTTTCTTTCTTTTCTTTCTTTCTTTCTTTCTTTCTTTCTTTCTTTCTTTTTTTCTCTTTCTTTCTTTTTTTTTAACGATTTTATTTATTTATTAGAGAGAGAGAGAGAGAAGGAGCAGGAGCAGGGGCAGAGGGAGAGAGAGAAGCAGGCTCCCCGCAGAGCAGGGAGCCTGAAGCGGGGCTCGATCCCAGGACCCCCGGGATCACGACCCGAGCTGAAGGCAGACACTTAACTGACTGAACCACCCAGGCGCCCCATGAGGGTTCCTTTTTCTCCACACCTTGCCAACACCTGTTGTTCCTTGTGTTGTTGGTTAGCCATTCTGACAGGTGTGAGGTGGTATCTCGTTGTAGTTTTGATTTGCGTTTCCCTGATAGATGAGTGATGTTCAGCATCTTTTCATGTGTCTGTTGGCCGTCTGCATATCTTCTTTGGAGAAATGTCTGCTCATGTCTTCCACCCATTTTTAAATTGGATTATTTGGTTTTGAGGTGTTGAAGTTTTATAAGTTCTTTATAGATCTTGGATGCTAACCCTTCATCGGAGATGTCATTTGCAAATGTCCTTTCGCATTCTGCGGGTTGCCTCTTAGTTTTGTTGACTGTTCCCTTTGCTGTCGGAAGCTTTTTACTTTGAAGTAGTCCCAATAGTTTATTTTTGCTTTTGTTTCCCTTGCCTCAGGAGACCTAGCTAGAAAAATGTTGCTATGGCCGATGTCAGAGACATTACTGTCTGTGCTCTCTTCTAGGGTTTTTGTGGTTTCAGGTCTCACATTTAAATCCTTAATCCATTTTGAGTTTATTTTTGAATTGAGTTGAATCTGAGTAAGAAAGTGGTCCAGTTTCATTCTTCTGCATGTGGCTGTCCAGTTTTCCCGGTACCATTTGTTGAAGAGACCACCTTTTTCCCATTGAATATTCTTGCCTGCTTTGTCCAAGATTAATTGACCATATAACCATGGGCTTATTTCTGGGTTTTCGATTCTGTTCCATTGATCTGTGTCTGTTTTTGTGCCAGCACCATAATGTTTCCATTACTATAGGTTTGTAGTAAATCCTGAAATCTGAGATTGTGGTACCTGCCGTTGTATTCTTCTTTTTCAAGATTGCTTTGACTATTCAGGGTCTTTTGTGGTTCCATGTAAATTTAGGATTATTTGTTCTAGTTCTGTGACAGAGGTCTTTTTATTTATTTATTTTATTTTTTATTTTTTATTTTTTTAAGATTTTATTTATTTGAGAGAGAGAATGAGAGACAGCACAAGAGGGAAGAGGGTCAGAGGGAGAAGCAGACTCCCTGCCGATCAGGGAGCCCGATGCGGGACTCGATCCCGGGACTCCAGGATCACGACCTGAGCCGAAGGCAGTCGCTCAACCAACTGAGCCACCCAGGCGCCCAGGTCTTTTTATTTTTATTTTTATTTTTATTTATTTATTTTTAAGATTTTATTTATTTATTTGAGAGAAAGAGACAGAGAGCATGAGAGGGAAGAGGGTCACAGGGAGAAGCAGACTCCCCGCCGATCAGGGAGCCCGATGTGGGACTCGATCCCGGGACTCCAGGATCACGACCTGAGCCGAAGGCAGTCGCTTAACGACTGAGCCACCCAGGCGCCCCGTGACAGAGGTCTTTTTAAGGGCTACGGAGCACACATCCACACTTGGAGCCAGATTTAGGCTTTCTCCTCCCCTCTTTCCAACAGTCCACGATGCGGCCTGTGCTACTGCAGGCCCCCCCACTCCCCCACTGCCCCTGGATATCCTGGGTCCACGTCTTCCTCTTCTTCAGTGCCCTCCCTTGTTCTGTGGAAGCCCATCCTCAAGTAACACTCTCAGAAAGGTGGACTCAAGTCTTTGCATGGTACAGACGGCCACAAACCCCTTTTGTCCTAGTGCCTTGCCCCTGTACCATGTGACTTTTCCCCCTTCACCTCGAGAGACAAGTTCCCTCTCTTCATCCTGGACTTTGTGCATCACTTGGGCATGTGTGCTAGGCCTTGACCTCCCTCTCTTGCTGTCCTGTGGAGCTTCTGTCATTGGGGAAGCCTTGCTATCAGATGAGAGGTCATGGGGAGAGAGGTTTCTGTCATTCCAGCCTGTCCCCAAAGGCCCAAAGGGGCTGACAAGCCCAATGCACCCCTTAGAGCACGGTTCCCAGGGACGAGCCAAGTCGCCAAGCCCCAGGCTACATCATGATTGTTTTAGTCACTAAGTTGAGTAGTGGCCTCTCACGTGGGAATAATGAGACACCTCACAGGTTTCCAGAAAGCACCTTACTCTGACCTCAGGCTTTTTGGATGTGGGGCTGTGGAGAGAATCAGCTCAGAGGGTGTTTCCCGTGGGAATTTTAGGAGGGCCTCAAGGTCCTCAGTGCTGCTGGGAGGAGGCCAGGCTCTGCTGCCAGTCTTTTGAATGTCAGAAATCATGTTTTAAATTTCCAAGACATCGTTACTGTTCTTTGAATGCCCCCTATTCTTTTTCTAGAACATCCTGCTCTGTTTTAGGGATACAGTGGGTTTAGAAGGGAGGGAAACTTTTTGCTTCCTGTATTTTCCTTATTCTCTTTGTAGCTTTTTTTTTTCTTTTTCTTTTTGGTCTTGGGACCTCCCATTAGACACTGGCTTTCTTTTTATTCTGCTCCTGTGGGTAAGGGAGGCAGGAAAGAGCTGACTGGCACGTTTCTCTCCCCATTAACTTTAAGAGCTGCTGGAGCATCTTAATGTCAGGTCCCGGGAAGGAGGCCCTCCTGCCTCGGAGCAAACATCTACCCGCTGCATTTTTGTGGTCTGGAATAGGGGACGGCATGGGGAGTCCCCGGGTCACCTGCTGTCCTGCCATCGTGATCAGTAGAGCGCTGTTTGCCTCGCCTCAGTGTTGGATGGTCCCCCCAAGCTGTTCTGTTCTGAAAAACAGAAGCCCTGTTTTTCTGCTGGTCTCCACCCAGGCCGTGCCACCAAAGCCAGGCCCCACTTCCTGTCTGAAGAAATTAGTCAAGATCCCTTGCGTGAAGATGTCTTCCTCCTGTCTTCTGTGTCATGTGGGGCGGATATGCTGCAGGAGCCACGGGTGGGTGGCTCACTGACAGAGGAGGCTGTCACACAGGCCGGAGCAGGTGGACACATGTGGCCCCGGCCCCAGGAGGCCCCTCTGTGTTCCCAGGGTGGGGGTGCCATCTCTATAGCCTCTAACAACAGGTGTTACCTGGGGATGAGCTGGGGAGGATGCTCCTGGAGCCTGGCTCAGGCACCAGCTGCCCCCCCCAAGCTCCTCCCCCAAACTGCCAGGCAAGTGGGGGGTGGGGTCTGCTTAGCCTCCCTCCTGTAATTCTTCTCTGGAATCTCATGGGTATCCAGATGTGCTTGGTTCAGAGTACCCTTCAGGAGACAACTCAAGCTGAGGGCCCAGGAAGGCTTCTTGGAGGGCCTCTGAGGTGAGGCAGCCGTGGGGAAGGAGTCCAGGCAAAGGCCCCCCCGGGGGGACGCTGTGGGGGAGGGGCAGGGTGGAGGGGGGCAGGTGGGAGCTGCATCCTGCCCTCAGTGTCCCTCAGCCTGCCAGGTGCCAACAGGTGCTCAGGAATGTGAAATGGGGGAGAAAGAAGAGGTCCTCATGGAGACTGGTGGTTCCAGGGGCTGTCGTGTACGGAAATACCAGATGGGGTCCTCATTTCTCACTGCGGTCACCCTGGCCGGGCTGTCAGGCCCAAAGGCAGTGGTGATCCCTGAGTGGGTTTGAGGAGGTCTCAGATGACACAGGAGCTCCGGCTTCACTGCCTGTTCCCTTGAGGCACCTCCCTTCCCAGCCTGGGCACCCCACGTTCCCTGATTCACCCACACCTTTACTCAGGCTGTGCCCCCATTTGCTGGAGGCCCTTGCAGACTCCAACTCCCTGAAACCTTCTTCACCCCCTCCCTCTGGTCCTGGCAACGTGGCCCTGAGCCGGAGAACACCCTAAGTGGTGGGGGTGCTCTCAGAGGGAGAGAGGGTGCTTAGGATCCACAGCTGGGATGGCATTCCCATGAATGGGGACAGATACGCTAATGCGTTTAAAGAACCCTGCAAACCAGCGTCCCGGATCCGGGTGTGTGGGGGTTCTGCCTCAAGTCTGGGCTTCGGGATGCCCACAGGAGGGTGGGGAGTGAGTCTGTGTTGGCTCCCAGTACTGGCCGGAATTCCTGTCCACGGGCGGAAAGTGCGGCTCTAGGGCATTGTAGGGAGCACCGGGCCGTGGCCCCTGTTGCCAAGCAGCGCACCTCCCTGGATGCCAGTTGCCATGGCAGCGGCTTCCTGCCCAGATTGCCACGATGCCCAATGGCCTCAGGGAGCCTGGAGCCTGTGAGCAGGGGTTGGCTAGGGAGGAAGAGGAGGTGTGCGGGACCACATCTTTCCTGCCCTGAGCCAGGCCAGGGTGCTCCTGCCTGGACTCACTGGGACTTCAACCTTCAATGCCCCACGTTCATATCAAAGGGTGGGAAACAGGTCTGGAGCAGATGGAACTCGGGGTACCAGGGCCAGTGCAGCCCCTCAGGAGGCGCCCCATCTCTCCCCTAACCCAGGCCCTGGCCCAGACTCTCCCTTCTCCAGGCCTCAGAGCCACCCCACATGTCCCTCAGGCCCTACAAGCTTCCTGGAGCAGTCCCAGGCCACGGGTTACCCTCTTAACTGGGGCATCAGGTCACTCTTGGCCCCTCACTTCTCTCCCACGGCCTGGGAGGAGGTGAGATCTCCTTTGCTCTGAGCATGTAGCAGAGGGTGGCCCATGGCTGGGGCCCATGGGGCTCTGACGGTGGTCTTGCATTGGCTGTGGCCATGTGGGGGCCGGGGCGGCCTGGGGAATGAAGGTCCACCCCAGGGCCAGCCCGTACACTCCAGGCCAGTGCACACAAGTTGCTGAGATAGGCGCCTCCCCTCCCTTCTCCAGTCTGTGGGGGCAGCCTTGCTGGACAGAGGATGGATTGGGGGTGGGCCCTAGGATGGGGTGCAGGTGAAGGGCAGGGAGGGTGCTGGGGGGGCTGGGCCTATGAAGTCCTCCTAGGGTGGTCCCATTTCCAAAGCCAAGGCTTAGGGGCAGAAGGGGATGCTCCCCTGTCTGTCCTGTCCCTGGGCAGTGGCAAGCCATTTGTCTTCCCTTCCAGGGTGACTCTCTGGACACCCACCGCTCACATTTTTTATTTAAGAATCAGAGGGATAATAAGAATGTCAAGGAAAATCCTCTCAGGGATGCACAGCTCCAATAAATTACTATCAGCCAAGGCCTTGAGGGCTCCGGGCTGGGGAGATGGCCATTCTGGGGGCTTCCGAGCCCCTGTGCTCCTGGATGGGTGAATTGGATGTGCCTACCCCTGCCTGGGCCCAGAGACCACCCCCCCCCAAGAAGATCCCATCCAGCCAGGCTCACCCCTTTCTCGGGACTTCCGTGACCATCTGCCCTTGCTAGCTGCACAGTGGTGCCCAGGGACCAAGCCTGGCCTGGGTGCCTGATGGCCAGTGCCAGGGCCGCCTTGCCAGGTCCTTACTGGGGCCAGGATCCAGGGTGTTGCCCACCTTGCTGTCTACCCTCTGCCTCTACCTGGCTCTTGCTGGGAGTAGACAGGGCTGGGCCATGAGCTCCTGGGGCCCGTCACTTCACCCAGGCAATGTGCCCAACGGAGTTGAGTGAGAAACTGCGGGTCGGGTGAAGTGGAGAGACCTAGAATGGTCACAGGCCTGGCTAGCATCCCTGGGTGCCAGGGTGCTCCCTCTCTCTGAAGGACGCCCTACCCTCCGCCAACCGGCCAAAGTGTGGGGCCCAGAACCTACCACCAGATGGCGCCACAACCCTGCTGACGGGCTGAGGGTTTCAGGGCACGCCCCCCCCACCCCAGGCCCAGGGCAGGGGGCTGCCCCTGGTGGAGGAGGGACAGTGCTGGGGCAGAAACCTCCTCCCCACTTGAATCTGCGGTTCTGTCTTGGCCTCGGGCCGTGGCAGGCTGGCCATGCGGATCAGAATGTCCTTTGCTAGTTCTACCCCACCGTTCACACCTGAATTGCCAGGGGACTCTCAACACTTGCACACACCCCTCTCAGGGGTCCCTCACCTGCTTCCTCCCAAGGGCTTGGGGCTCCCATCTGTGGGCCTTCCCCAGGTGGAGCCCTCCTGACATCCCTGGGCTGGCCCCATCGTGCCCTGTTTGTTAGCGGGCAGCCACGGCTGGGGTGGAGGGAGCCCAGGTTCGCAGTTGCCTCGGCCCTGTGCTTGGGAACTGCTGGGGGCTGGGGCTTGGCTAGAAACTGGTGCAGGGGAGAGCCCTTCTGGAGGGAGGACAGCGGAGCCAGCGAGGGCATCAGGACAGGACTCACCTGCGGGATCCAAGAGCAGCCATGGTGGGGTGTGTGTGTGGGTAGGACTCTGGTGGTCGGCGCCCAGAGATTCCACCATCTCAGATGCCTGGGTGGAGGGCTGGCCAGGTGGCTGGGTACCGCCACTGTTCTGGCATGACCACATGGTCCCTGGCTCAGAGCGCGTGCCCTGAAACCCTCGGCCCCCACCCCTACCCCCTTATTTTCTCAAGGGAGACACACCAGGTGTTTACTTGTACACCAGGGACAGGGTATTGGGGGGATTTCTCAATGTGGGCTCCCAGACCTGGGTCTGGACCCCCAAGGCCTCCACCTCTTAGGTGACCCAGCCCTTATCAAGGCTTTCTGGCCCCTGGGCAGCCCCATGGCCCCATGAACCCCATTCTTTAGAGCCAGGCCAGGATCTGGGTTTTGGCCTGGTGAGATGGGGCTCTGGGGTGTGGGGCTGACAGCTGAGGTGTTGTGTTTTGCCCTGCGGACTCTGGCTGGGCCTGGTCAAGATGAGGCGGGGAGGGGGGGCTGTGACGTTGGAGGGAAGTGGGCAGGGCCTGGGGGATGGGCTAGGGGCTCCTGGGTTGGGGCATGGGGCTGCAGGCCAGAGAAGGTGGGGGACACAGGCTCTCTCAACCTTGGCTTTTGGGGCCTGAGCCCAGCCTCGCTGTCCCTTGAAGCCCCAGGCAGACTATCCCTTTAGCTGCCATTCCCACTTGGCTGGGAGGGTGTGACAAGGGGGCGTTGGGGCTGCCCTCACTCAGGCCCAGAAGACATGGCTGGAAAGTGGACTGAGGTCACACTTTGCCACCCGACAATGGGGTTTTAAGACCAACACGTCTCCAGAGCCTCCAGATAAGCCCTGGGATACAGGGCTCCCTGTGGGGCTGTATGGGGGATAGAGAGATGGTGTCCTTTCCTGGGGCTATCCATCATCCTCCCCGGCCTGTTCCATTCCAGTCCCCTTGGTTGCTCTGCCAGAGGGCTTGGCCCCAAGGCCACCTGACCTTCAGAGCTAGCATATCCCAGTCCCCTGGTGAAGCCAGGTTGTTGCCCTTGGCCCAAGTACACCCAGATGTCCTCAGTGGAAAGCTGCTCTTTGGGCCTCAGGCCTCCTGTCCCCAGAGAGCAGAGAGAGCACACCCCCCTCCGCCTCATGTGAGTGATCTCCCTGTTGGGTCCTTTGTGGGAAGGTGAGTCTGCTGGGTGCGGCCTGCAAACACTGGCAGCAAACGCAATCTACAGTCTGGGGGCTTCAACTTTCCCACCACCTACACGGCCACCCACCCACCCAGGCAGCGAGAGCTTAACTCACCCACTAGATAACTGTGACCACCAAACCCACCAAAGAACTGGCTTACAAGCTTACTGACCATTCAAACAACTGGTCACCTAGTCCCCCCTCCCTGTTGGCACAGACCTGCACTCCCTGCCCCATGCCTCTCCGCTGTCTGACCTTGAGGTGCTGCGGAACCCCTGGGTGCCCAGCCCACCCCAGTGGGCAGGTTGGCTCCCTGAGGTCAGCTTTGGTCAACAGGCGGGAGTAGCCTTGCTCCCTGCTGCCCCTCCCTCCAGTCTCAGGCCTGGCTTTCTGGGGAGGTGCACCCGCCCCCAGCACCAACCACCCACACCGTCGAGCCAGCTATCCAGCAAAGGGCCAGCCGCCCACTCACCTGCCCAACTACATGCTGGCCGAGCCCCTCTCAAGTCAACAGCTGCCCACTCCCAGCTATGCGGTGGAGCTCCCCGGAGGCAGAGTGAGGCATTCTTCTTAATAAGGCCCCACATCGATGATAAAGGGCAGTATCATCCCTCGATGATGTGCCGTGAGCGGGCTTGCCATACAAGGGAGACATTTAATTTATCTCAGGAACTGGGAGCAAGTTATAAAAATGGTAATTTCTTGGAGATTCAATTACGTGTTTTCATTGTTACCCTCGGTAATCAAGGCAACGATTTTAAAGAAAGGGCTGTGGGATGAATCTCTGGAGGAGGATCAGGACCTGCAGTGGTTTGGGGACCAGGAGAAGGACAGTGTCAGGTGGGAGCAGGCAGAGTGCAGTGGGGCTGAGCTGCCTGGCCTCAGTCTTCCCACCCAAGATGGGCCCATCTGGGACTCTGCCGGCTGGTGGGGGAGGGAGACAACGTAGGGATCCCGTGGCTTCCATGGACACCCAGTTCCGTGCCCAGCACCCCCACGGGGGATCGTTCATCTCCCGAGGCCTCTGCAGGGAATGGAGTGGGGCTCCTTGTAGGGTTCAGACATGATTTTTCCCCGAGTGATGTCTTGGCTCTAACTAACATTCCCAGGATTAACGGTGCTGGCAACCAACAGCACCAGGTGATTGGAAGAGGGCTTTATGGCCCCGCGGGTGAAATTGAACTTGCATTGGACGAGTATTTCTGAGATGGGATTTTCCTCTCCTGCAAAGGCAGCACGTTCGCGCTAATTACAGCGGCAGCTCCTTGCAGCTCATCACCCGTGGCTGTGCGCGCCTATTGGGGCATGGAGCTGGTCCTCACGGCCTGGGGTCACCTCAGAAGGCCCTGGTGTGGGTTCTGGGGGGTGGCGACCTCATCCAGTCAGGGGCCACGGAGGGGAGAGGAAGCCCTTGCTGGAAGGTGAGGCGGCCTGGCCGGGTCACACCAGGGAGGGGCCTGGAAGGAGGCCCCCCCGGTATGGGGTGGGAGGTCTGCCAGGCACCAGCACTCCCAGGCCCCCAGTAAGCAGACTTGGGGAAGGGGCTAGCCTGTCCGGGAGCGGTTGGCCTTATATCTGGTTCCAAAAGCCAGATCTACCCCTGAAAACCCTTTTATCCCCGACTCTAGGCTGCCCCGTGCACAGCCAGGGTGGGTAGGTACTATTCTGCTTGAGGGGGCTCCAAGCCTCAGGGTTCTGTCTTCGACTGGCCTGAAGGGAGGGGCCCAGGGTGAACTTCTTGGGCTGGGTTGGGGCTTGGGGAGGGAAAGCAAGGCTCCACTCTCTACAGAGCAGACAGGTCATGGTCACAGACCAGAGGCTTCCTGCCTCCTGCCACAGGGACACTGATCATTATCACGGACAAGCCCCTGATGGGGGAGGCTGCCTCATCACCCAGTTTCCAGCTGAGGACACAGGCTCAGAGAGCTGAAGGGCTTCTCTGCGGTTGCACAGCAGGTGAGCAATGAGTGGGTGAGCCAAAGGCCTGGGGATGTCCAGAGCCATTTGCTTCTGCCAGCGGCTGGAGTGTGACCGTACCCAGGCATCCAGGGGGCATGCGCCAGGACCCGGCTGACAGTCAAGTGCTGGGCCAAGGAAGAAGGGTCAGGGATGCACCCCTGGGGAGAGGTTGGGTGATTCTTCCCTGCTCCTCCCCCGCGGGCCCACGAACTGACTCCACCTGCTCCTCGTGACCCTGACAGGAGGGGGATGGTGCCCAGAATCCTTAAAGGGGACTTTTCCCAGAGTAATTACCTTTGATTCACTTGCAGTAAATACTAGGCTATTTTTTCCCTTTCCAATAATTGAACTTATTTATTTTTAACTAAGATTAAATGTTCTCTGTGAGCTCGAGATATACCACTCTCCTGTCAGGTCTGGTCAAAGCTCTCCCTCTTCCTGCCTCCTGGGGAGAGCCCACCAGGCAGAAAAGGGGCCAGCAGCTGGGAGAGGGGCTGGGGGCAAAGAGACGTGGCTGGTCGGAAAAGCTCTGGACCGTGGAGAATCCGTTTTTATCAGCAACTGCTGCATCCAGGAACATGACCATCATTACCTTCACCTACATCATCACCTCCACCACCACCACCATCTCTGCTACCACCATCATCACCAAATCACTACCACCACCCACCTCTACCACCACCACCATCACCACCTCTACCTCCACCACCATCACCACCTCCACCATCATCACCATCACCATCTCATCATCACCACCCCCACCATCACCGCCAAAATCCTCACCATCTCCACCATCACCATCCTCACCGCCACCACCTCCACCGTCACTATGATAACTGCCATCACCACCACAATTGCAGCATCATGTTGACAAACTCACACTGGTTCAAGGCCGCCATCACTTGGCACTAATCCCTTGGTCCAGCATAGGAACCTCCATGCTGTTGTGATTGCCGTTGAAGGGATGTTAGGCTATTTGTGGGGGAAGAGGGGCAGGCTCAGGAAGGTCTTGAAGGACTTAGGCCCTCAAGAGTCCACAGGTCAAGGACACTGCCAGTGCCCCCTCTTGTCTCAACACTGACTTAGGTTCTGTCTTTGACCGTGCTGGGGCAGAGAGAGCTGCAATGGCTGGGAGAATGGGCAGAGGAACCTCTAGTCCTTCTGTTCATCCATACCCACGTCACTCAGGCCGACATGTAGCCTCTGTGGCTTTCTCAGAGCTAAAGAGTGCCCGGATGAGATGCCCAGCCATCCTATCCTCCACAGACCCCAGCCAGTGCCTGAGGAGCTGAGGAGGTGGCATGTTCATCTGTGAGATGGGGATGATGCAGCACTTTCTGTGAAGCAGACCACGAGGGCCAAGTGAGGTGATGCCCATGAAGGAGCGTAGAGCACTGCCAGATGAGAGGGGGCCATGGACCAGTGATGGCGGGATGGCCTTACCATGTCAACTCTCTGAGAATAGTGGGGAGTTAGCGGGGAGCTTGTGTCCACTCTGGTGCTAAGTCACTGGTGTCACATGATGTTAGTCCATGGTGCCAGCCATGTCTCTCCATCCCCAGGTCCCAGTCTCTCCCAGCCCCCCGCACTGCCTTCCTATCCTCACTGTGGCCTACTCCTGGTAGCTCCTTCCGTGTCTGCTGGCCATGGGGCCAAAGCCAGAGCTCCTGGGGATACTGGAGACTACAGTGGTCAGTGAGACTTGTGGGGGCACGCTGGCCTGGAATGGGCAGTTGGGGGGCTGCCCTGGGGACATCAGGGTCATTGGTGGGCATCTACCCTGTGGGGGCACCTTGCAGTATCCCCGATGCAATCTTCCTAGTAGGTCTTAGTGGCAGGGCATGTCCCGACTTGTGGGCCTCATGGAGGTTGATGGTTGTGGGGCTGGGTGTGGATGCTGGGGAGTGGGCCATGCTCCTCAGCTGGTGTTTGGGGACACTACAGATTTCTAGAGAGAAGGTTGGGTCATACCCAGGACCCAGGATGCACTCATAGGAGAGCAGCCCTGCCTGGGAGTGCCGGTGTGGGCAAGAGCCTCTCCCTGCACCAGGGAAAGTGCCTTCTGAGGCCCAAGGGGACCCTCCCTGCCTCACCTCAGGCAGAGAGAGAATATATGAAGGTGCATTAAACCTCCCTTGTGTTTGGGAAATATTATTAACAATTAAAAATCTTAAATCTTGATGACATTCCCAATGGCCAGATAATTAATACAAGAGCAGATATAATTACTTAATGATTAATAACTACACTTAATAGTTTTCAAAGTAATTGTGATGAAGCTAAATTGCTGATGTCCTGCACAGTGCAGATACCTTGGGGCTGGGGTGGCCAAGTCATGTGGGCCAGGATGTGGCTCCACTGGACTCCTGTGTCCCGCCGCCCACCCCCGCCCCCACCGCCAACCCCTTCCTGGGGCCTGCATACCAGGATTGGGAGTTAGCCATACACAAAACGTGAGGACTCTCACACCTACTTGCAGAGGTAGGGTCTTGCCCAATCACTGGGCCAGGTGGGTGGAGCCTGTCTCCTTCCCTGAGAGATTCATGGAGTGACCATAGGATTGTCACATTGGGCCCAGAAGTCACTGCCCCATACCTGCAGGTATTCTGGGTCTCAGGGTTGGTAGGCAGGGACATCCTCTTGACCCCTGAGCTAGTCCTTGGTCCTCCCATTGCCCACAGCTCCTTTGGGTCCTAGGAATACACCTCCACCATCGGACTTAGCCTGTCATGCTCCTGGGATCTGGACCAGGGCGTCTCCATCCATCAATTCTCACTAAAGTGTGAGTGGTTGCTCAGCGCTGCCCTAATTCTCCAGGTCTATAGTTTCATGCATTTAGCAATGTGAAATCTTCAATTGAAGGAAAAGGAAGAGGGCAATTCCAGACTATGGACTCTTCCACCCCTGGACAGCAGCTTGGAGGATCCCAGGAGCCCTGGTAGGGGCAGGACCTGGAGACCTGCTTCCCTTTACATGAATCATTTTTTCTGATCCTGGTTCCAGGCCCCACCTGGCCAGAGTCCTAGCTGACATTGCTGTGCAGTCCCTTCACCTGGGCCTCCAAGAAGGACCTTGCACAGCCTGCCACAAAATGCCCCTCCCCCCAGTCATCACAGCTTCCAGAGCCCTACTGGGGCCAGTACAAGATGATGGGACACAGTGGCATCCGGTGCCTGAGGGTGGGCCAGGGACAAGCAGGTGGCCGCTTAAGCTCCTCTTGCTGCTTTTTTGGGTAGTTTAAAGTTTTTCAGAGCACAACATTAAGAGGAGGTAGAAGCTGGAGAAATAAAGGGGTGATGGTGGCAGTCCCATGTGGAGGGCTGAGCGGGGGACCTTCTGTGGCTTGGCACAGATGGCCACCACAGTTAAAGGGTTAGGCAGGTGTGGTCCTGGCCTTGGTTTCCCCATTTCCCACTTTTGAAAGTAGGAAAGTGCCATCTCCCTCATCACCCCTATTCCAAGGACACACCTGGATGGGAAAACTGAGGCCCAAGGTCCTGAAAGCAGAGGCTCGACCCCTGCTCCCCCAGGCCCCTCTCCTAGCCCAGGCTCTTAGGTCAGACCTCTGGCCTGGGGTCGCTGCTCTGGGAGTGCCCTTGGCCAGCGCCCCCTCATTAGCTCGTCATACTGCTCTGTTCCGAGGCCAGAGGCTCTGAGACTATTAGCGGGATTGAGGCTCCTCTGAGCCTGAGTGCTCATTAAGGCTCCCCCACGGGCCCGTTGCTCTCCTCCCGTGCACAGCAAATGTCCTTCCCAGCTCAGGAGTTGGCTGCCCACCCATGTGAGGACCCAGTGGCCTTGGCCCTGACCCCATGGGCGCTGCAGCAGGCTGGGCAGCTCTGCCCACTGCTCCCCCTCCTTACGTTGGCCGGGGAGGGGCTGATGATCTTGCAGGGCTGCTGCCAGGATGCACCCTAACCCCAGGAGCCAGGAGGTGTATGGAAGCGCAGGCTTTCCGGGTACCTGGGAGGGGCCTGGCCCCAGTCTCTGCTCTGTAAGTGGGCCTCAATTTCCTCATCTGTAAGGTGGGTTTGGGTGAGAGGGTGAGGCACTGTCATTGGGTGCTGAGGTTTCCAAGCCAGTCCTGATGGCAGGCTCCATGTGGTCTGGGAGTGGGGGTTCTGGGTGGGTGCCTCTTACGGTGAAGAAGTCTCGCTGTGGGGCCCATGGTCGGATCAGAGAGGCGCTAAGCTGGCTTTATTCCTGGGGGCATCTCTCCCTTCTCAGAAGTGGGGGGTTGGACAGAGGGGGACAGGGCAGACCCCTGAGGGTCTTGGCATGGGCAGTGACTGTCCCATGGACCGTGACTCAGCTCCCCCAGAGGGGTCAAGGCCTGGGAGGGTGCCGCCCATGACTGTCACCTGAACCAGGTGATCAGGCTCTCTGGGGGCACTCAGCCTCAGCCAGTGGTTGGGGTCCGAGCGGAGCGTCCCCAGGGCTGTGGCAGTGATCATCCTTGAGCTCCTGCCCGGGGCTGGGCATCGCCGGCATCTTTGGCACCCGGGGCCCACCCACCTGCAGTCGGCAGCTGCTCCTGAGGGCTTGACTGCTCCCCATTAGTCCTCAGGGATTCAAGGGGAGACCAAGGGATTTAGCGGTCTGCTTAATTAGGCCTCCTCATTAATAATACATTCTTGCTAATGACCTTCTCTGTGGCATTAAACCTGCCAGTGGGGCTGGTGGGTGGTGGGAGATTGCTGGGGCAGCTGGGGAGGCGTGGGCTCCCCAGGGGTGAGCAGGCTGTGGGAGGCTGGGTGGGGAGCCCCAGGCAGGGTCTGGAGGGTCGGCAGGGGTAGTGGCCTGGCCCAGAAGACAGCTGGTGGGGGGTGCCGGGCGGGGAACCCACATGAGCCCTCAGTGTCCTGTGGTCAGTGTGTGTGATCAGGGCAGTGCTGGGGGTGGCCCACGCCCTGGGGGCAGAGGCCTGGGGATGGCGGAAATGTTAGAAGAGGAGGTTTGGGCAGAAGGCGGTGTGGACCGCATGTTCTGTTTGGACCATCAAGTGACAGAAGAGAAACAAGGAGGTAATGCTCCGTGGGGGTGGGGCCTGGGTCACTGGGTGGGGTGGGGGGTCAGTATGACCCCACTTTACATTTGAGGAAACTGGGGTCAGGGAGGGCACCCAGCACGGGGCAGTGTCCAAGATCCAGCTGTGGAAGCGGGGCCTGGGAGAGGGTCCTGCCCACACCCACCAGGCTCTTTCCCCAGAATCTACCCCCAGTCCCAACTGGGCCCCACCCCATCCAGCCCTGCGCCATGGGCTGAGACTCAGACCTGGCTGGGACAAAAGAGGGGGTTGATCTTGGGGGGGACCGGTGGGGGGAGTTTCAGGCCAGGGCCTAAGGCCACCCCAGGAGGCAGCCCCGCCCCCCCTTAGGGTCAGGCAGACCAGAATCCTGGTCTCACGATTCCCTCCGTAGCCGGCAGAAAGGAGTCCTTTAAGGCACGGGCACAAAACTTCCGAGACTTAATTAAAATCAGTCTCCAATTACTCAAATGCCATTGATTCAGGTCTCGACCGATGGGGAAAATATGATCATCATTATGGGAAATGTCGATATTAAGAGCGTGGAGCATTTGTCTCAGCATAGAGCAGGCCCGGACCCTACTGTGGCGAGAAGCCCATGCTCTGGGCCGGGACCACTCAGCCCTCGCTCAGAACTGACATCCAGACTCTCTGGGAGGGATGGCTCTGCCACTTCCTGGCCAGGTGTCCCTGAATTGTCACCTCCTGGCTGAGCTCCAGTTGCTCACAGAAACAGGGGTTGTTAGGAGACTCGGAGGCTTCCAAAAAGTATGTGTCTCAGGGTGGCTGAAGCCAATTCTCCATGGAGGTGGCTCGATATGGTTGTGTGGCTGGGATCCTCTTGCTATTGCAGTGGGGACCCCTGGCTGAGTCTCACTGAGGTCCAAAGCTCCTGCCCAGTTAGCCATCCAGTTCAAGAGGGAAGGGCCCTGTGGCCTTGACATAAATCCCTCTCGCTCACATGGCTTTCAAGGCCTGGACTTAGCCCAGGGGTCCATCAGGCAGCAGGTGTCTGATGAGCAGCATCAGACCCCTGGACCACTGTGCCCTTCAGTTTAGACCTCTCAGTTCAGCTTCCACAGGAGAGTGAGGATGGAGAGCAGGGCACATCAACAGAGGTAGAACATCTGGAAAGAAGGAGGTGATGCCAAGCCAGGGCTGGGAGAAGTGGCTTAAATTAGAGAACCTTGGGCTCTGGTCTGGCCTTGGAGCCTGGAGCCTGTCCTGCGGCCAATGGGGGGGGGGTGGTGGGCAACCACATCTATGAGGCCGTAAGGGCAGGCCAAGGGCAGAGGGATAACTGGGAGATAGTTAAGGCGGGAGAGGAGTAACTGGGGTCATATTGTAAGCCTACCTAATCTAGTATTCTGTTTATCCTTAGAGAAAGAAATATAAAACCCTCAACTCTGCCCTTAAAACGTTGCATAAAACGCCCCCCATAAATGTGGCAAATTTCATGTGATTAGAAACCCTTGTGTGATTCTTGACTGTGGCCGTGGAGGGGCCAAGGCCCAGGAGGGTGAAGAGAAGGCCAGGAGAAAAGGGAGGGTCATTATAGTTCATATGTGCTGGCTGCAGCGTCGGGAGCTCGTCTCCTGTGTCCACTGCCCTTGGCCATTGTCCCACTGCCCCTGGGTCTGAGACCTTTGCTTGTCCGCATGGGGAGAAAGAGGTGATGAGGGTGGTCCATGAACACAATGGGATCAGGGGGCCACGGGGCTGTAGGGAGGGGTCTTTGGCCAAAGCTGGGCTGGGCTGTGACAAGTCTCCAGGGCTGCTAGGGCCTGGGGAGCATTGGTAGGGGCTCTGCCTAAGTTCCAAGGTGGCCCCGGCCCTCTCTTCCTGGGAGGGCAGCACATGAAGGGACCTAGCCCTGGGCCATGCGTAGCCAGGAGGTCAGGGTGCAGGGCCTCAAGTGGCCTTTGGTGCTTGGGCCTGAGGAGGGGGTGGTGACAGAAGATTCGAAGACAGGCTAATAGGGTTTGAGAGCCTTTGGGACGAGTGAGGGAGCCTGGGGAGGGCTAGCCGAGCTCCTGGCCTCTCCTGTGGATCTGGACTGCGGCCTTTCCAAAAAGGCCCTGCCCAATTTGTGCTGAGTCTTTTGTTACCTTAATTAATGCCCAGCTTCCTGATGCCTAATTAAACTGGAATTGCTCCATGTCCAATAGCTGAGCGTCCCATTAGATACAAGTTAATGTAACTGTCGCCGTGGCAATGAAATGAGGCTGGCATGTCCCTGGGGAGGGGCACGGAGCATTCCCCCCACCCCCTGGGGGACAGACAGCTGTGCACCCTGCCTGAACCCTGGAGGGGGCCCTTCACTGGGCCACTTGCTTGCGGTCCAGCCTGGAGGGAGCCCGACGCTCCCTGAGCCCTGGGCCTCCAGCTCCGCCACACGCCGGAGGGGAGGCTGGTTTCTCCCGGCTGATGCTCTGTTCTGACTACACGTGAGAGGTGTGCCTGTGTCAAGATGGGAAAATGCAGAAAAATTAGAGAAAGGAATGTGAGGACCCCTCTACCCCGGAAATGGGTGTCCCTTTTCCTGCGTTGTCCTCCTGTGGGCCTGCCTTGGGTTCAGTGGGGGGCCAAAGGCCTGTGGTGGGGGTGCGGGTGGGCATCCCTCGGGTAGGCGGTGGGCACAGAGGCCAATAGGGAGGAGCCCTTTGCTCCTCAGGATCTAACAGCTCCAGGAGGACCCCTGGGGCTGGGGATGGCGGCGGGCTCTGACCCTGATGGCCCACTGTCCAGGGCAGCCCTCAGGGAGGGGCTCTTCCAGTGACCGAGGGAGTCAGGCCTAGCTGGCCTGTCACTTCAGTGTCTTGGTTCCATTCCTGGAGGAACTGGGCGAGGTAGACAGGAGGAAGACCACTCTGGGGAGCTCCATGGGGGATCACCACATAGGTGCTGACTTCCCTCTGGGCTTGGCTCCCATGCGGGGCCTGGAGGACCCCCCACTCCCCAAGGCAAGAGTGGCCCTGACCCCAGGGTGGGGCGTCAGGGTGGGGCTGAGTGTGCTGGCGGTGAGCACAGGGCAGGATCCGAGGCAGGCTTCTGGTTGCGGGAGCTGCTTGGCCCTGCTCTTCCTCTACAGCTTGTATGCTCTTCAGTCCTCACTTGAAGCTGGGACCATGTCCACCCTGCCCCCCATGGTCCCCCAGTGACCAGCTCAGTGCCCCTGAGTGGCTAGGCAAGCGTATGTCTTAGGAGATAGCCGGGGGTCCCATGCCTCGCCCTTGGAATGCCCCATACTGCGGGGAACGAGGGGTCGCCTCCCATACTCCTGGCCCAAAGGACACAGCCCTCCACGGCCCATTGTGCATTCAGTTATTCTCTGAACCCCTCATTTGTGGTGCGGCAGCGTCTGCTGTTTGCACAGAGCAAATCCGGGGCGTGTTTGTTCAGTGAGATTACCTCTGCCAGAGCCGCCCCACGGGACAGGCTCGGTGCGGTGGGGTGAGCGTGTGCGCACACCGAGCATAGCCCAGGAGTGGCTCTGTCCCCTGCTGGTCACTCTGGAGGTGGCACTGTTGCAGCTGATCTGTAGGGCTGGATGGCACGGTCGCAAGGCGGCCACCCACAGTGGGGTGCTGGACCCACGGAAATTGCGTCTTTGTACAGTGGCCCCATCACCCTCCGGTGCCGCCCTCCCTTTGGCTAACCTCCTGGGGCTCTGAGCTGCCCGTGGAGGGGCCCCACCCTGTGCCCGAGGTCAGGAGGAGCAGCCTGGGGAAGGGAGACCCGGGCAGCCTGTTCGCTTGGGGAGGGGGCTTGCAGGAAGAGAGGTAGCAGAAATGGACAGCTGATGTAGACGCTCCGGGGGCCTGGCTGGGGGGGAAGCGGTGGGGCCAGCCTGTGGCTGCAACATGGCCCCGGAGCCAGGGACACCAGGGTTCATATCCTTGCTCTACTATTTGTAAGCTAGGTGACACTGGGCAGGTGGGTCTCTCTTTTCAAGCAGGTGGGCTGGGGACAAGGAGGACTCTGTCCCCCCATGGGAAGATGAACAATGTGCTGGCTATGCCTGGGCCGAGCCCCACAGTGTCCTTGGCCAACAGCTGCCAGGGAGCCAGTCGGGGGAGTCATTTTGGTGCTGGGGCACGCGGGGGGCATTGAAGGCAGCCAGCCCTGCCTGCAGAACTTCAGTCCTACTTCAGCACAGAGACCCGGCCTTGGCAAGGGTCCCTTTAGCAGGGTTCCACCTCCTGAGGGCCTGTCCTGGGTTTAGCACACACATTATCTACTTAGGACTGGAGGGGACCCTGGCGTGTGTTTCATCTGCCATCAATATTCAGGTAGGGTAAGCCCCAACTAAAATCATGGGGTCACTCCCTGTTCACGTTTTTCTGGAAAGAATGCCCATGAGAGGATCTGCCTGGAGCTTCAGGTGCTTCAGTTGGTCCTATTTTCCAGGGGCCATGTTGGTGTCTGTGGGCTCCTTACTGGGGTCTTGGTGGGCTTCTGCTCCTTTGTCCTCCCCGGCATTCTGCACTGGGCCGGACCTGCTCTGAGGCAGCCTAGGACAGCTTTGACCATCAATACCAGGTGGGCTTGCTGCCGTGCCACAGCCCCAGGCCCTCAGAGCCTGGAGAGTCCACCTCCAGCTCTTGGCTCTGATGCCACAAAAGTAGTTTGAGCCCTGGAGAGGCCATGTGGAGGAGGGCAACCCGCTGAGCCTGGCCCTGCACCCAGCCAGCCAAGGCCAGGCATGAACTGAGTCCCACTGAGGGACCCCGCGGACACCACATAGAGCAGAACCTCATCCCCCCTGTAACCCTGCCCAGATTCCGACCCACAGAAAAGCACACAAAAGCGATTGGGCTGCTTTTTTACCTGTGGCCGGTAACTGGGCACTTGCTTCCCCATTACCCCACCCTCCACTTACAGCCTGAGGGGCGGTAACTCTGGTCCAAGGGCTGGAAGCTTGTGCCCTGGGGCTTGGATCCCTGAAAAGGACCCCAGCCAGGCTGACCCGGGGAGGGGGGGCCATCCAATGGGATTGGGGTCATAGTGTGACTCGGGGTCTGAGTCTGATCCCATCTAGGGCTGGTGGCACAGAGGATGGTGACGTACATTCTCACATTGGTGGGCTCCTACCTATGCCTCAAAGCCCAGCTCTGCAATCTCCCTGCGTTCTCCCATTGGGGCACCATGGCACCTGAGCCTTCCTCTGTTACACCATCAACGACTTTGATATAATTTATGGTTTTATGTGTGTTTTAGAAAAGGTCTGTGCCAGATTCAGTTGACCACCTCTGTTTGCCCTGGGAGGCCACGAGCGGCTCAGGGCAGGGTGGGCTGGGCTCTTCTCTGGGTCTGCGTGTCTTGCCAGGCACACGGACAAGAAGGCAGAACCTGTGGGGGAAGGGCCCAGCTGGGGGTGAGGAGGAGCTCCAGGAGGGGCCGGAGTGGGTGAGGAAGGCCCTCCGCCTCCGGTGTTTCCACAGCAGCCCAGGAGAAAGCCAGGACTTTACGGTTGTCACACACATTTCACCCTGCATATTTTACAGTCTGCGACTGCTGTGAACGCGGACTCCTGTCGCGGCCGGGAGACTCATAAAATGCGTGTGAATTTTTATGTTCTATTATCTCAGGGCCCCGCCCCCCAGACCTTGGCCCTGTCTTGGCCCCACCCCCGCTGGGGAGGGGCCCCCCCCTTCCAGACAGCCACCAGCTTCGGCAGCTTCAGTTTCATCCTGGGGACACAGCAGCTCTGGCTCAGCTCTAAATGCTATGCCCCCCATCTCGAACCCCGCTTCCCGACCTGCAAGGGAGGTGAGCACTCCTCAGACTACCAGAGGCTCCCTGCGTGGGTGAAGCCCTCTCGAGCAAGACACCCCATTAGGCTGGGGGGACCTCTGCTACTACCGCCTGGGTGGGGGGGCTCGGATTCTTGGGGTGTCTGGGGGGGTCTGCGTGCCTGCCAGGACCTGTCACTCAGACTCAGCCTCCCCGTGCCTCGGCTTCCTCTCATGGAAAATGGGTTTTTGACTAACACCGCTGCCGAGAAAATTCATGTCAAGAGCTTGGCACTCAGGCACGGTGCCCCAGGCCCTGGGGCGGGCGGCAGGGCTGCCAAGGGTCTGGCCATGCAGGGGAGCGGCCGCCGTGGCCAGCGGAGTGGGGCGCAGTGGGGAGCGGCTCATCAGTTGCGGCCGCACGTCCCTTCATTACAGCGCCCGCAGAAGATGTTCTCTGATTAGTCTGCTGAATTATGAATTAGGTTCCGGGTCCCCATGCAGCTGTTCCCGGCTTGTCATCCCCACCACTTTATTTCCCCATCTGCTTATAAAACCAGGAGCGCCGTCCTGCAATAAACACTTCAAACGCTTTTTTTAGGGGCTAATTAATTGTGTTGCATTTCTCCGACACAGCATGCAGGCTGGACCTGCCCGGAATTCCCAATGCGGGTGCGGCTCCTGCCCAAGGGCCTCGGGAGAGGGCTGGGGTGTCTGCAGGGCCCAGAGCCTGGGGCTGCATGCGACCTCCCCAAGTGCACATCCTCAAGGGCAGCTCCCCAGCGCCTGCACTGGCAGGCTTGGTGGGCACGGGAATGAGCCAAGCAGGAGTGGTTCTCCTCTGGATGTCCCCCCTTGGCACCCTCTGCTTGTAGGACCCCAGCCAGGGCCATCGGACTCCCCCTCAACTCAGTGACACATCCCAGGTCAAGTTCATACTTCTCCTCTGTCTCCACCTCCCCACGGGCCTCCCCAGCATCCAACCTCCACCAAACCTCCCTCAGCACCCACCCTTATGCCCCCCTGCCTTTGCCCGGATACCTTCGGCCCTCATCCACCTGCCGAGCTTCTCCTGTCCCTGAGACCCCGCTCCCTCGTTCTCCCACAGCGAGTGCCTGGCAGGGCGGGCCCTTTTAGTAGAGTAAAGTCTCTTTGGAACCACTGGCCCCTTTGGAGGAAGCCTCTGGGAGCCCCGCCTCTGCTCTGCACCCCGAGGCCCATCAGAGAAAGTGGTGGAGGAGGTTTAAAACAATGACATTAATAAGAAAACAAAATCACAATTATCGAGTTACAAAACTGAGAGCTCAGAGACAATTAAGTTACAGTAGCCATTTCACTGTTCCCAATGCTAGGCAAGTGGCTTTTTATTAAGTTGATTTTTAAAGTGGGCTCTGCATCAAGTCAGTAAGAGTGTTTGGTGTTAAACCTCTGGCCAGGCCTTGGGGTCCCCACCCAGTCCCCCGTGGGGCCCAGGGTCCTCTGTCCCTGAGGCCAGTGCAGCCCCCCTGGGCCACCATCATATGCAGCTGGAGCTGGCCAGGCTGGGTCTCTCTGACTCTTCCCGGCCTCATCTTCACGCCAGGCAGGGTGGAGTCTTGGCCTGTCTCCCAACAGAGCCTCCAGCTCTCCCCCATGGTGTGCTGGGAGAGGGTCCTCCCACTGAGACCACAGCCCCCCATCCTTGTGCATAAGGGCATGAGGGACACCTGAACCCAAGGACTACCTCAGCTGGTGAGCCTCTGGGCTTAGGGGCTTGGAGGCAGCCTCCCCAACTTCAGGGACCTCGTTCTCCAGCTAAGCCCTTACACCGGACACGCTGGGGAGAGCCGCGTAGCAGGCATTGCTGTCCAGGGCCGGGGGCGCCTTGACTCGTGGAGGAAACTGAGGCCAGGGGAGGCCAGGCCGCCTCGTGGTGAGCCTTGGACTCCTCAGGCTGAGGGCACAAGGTGACAGTACTTGGCCTGTGAGGCATGGGCGGTGGGGACACAGGGGCGACACCCGGACAAATGAGCCTCAGACACGTGGAAGGCACACTGACAGCCATGTTAGCATGGGTCCTCAAAGTGGACCCTGCCTCGCGGCTGGGAGTGGGGCTTGTTTGGGAGGACAAGCCAGGGGCAGAGAGTCAGGGGCTGGGAGGGGAGGAGGCCACTTGGGTACACCGGGAGATGGGCTGCTGCAGACTACTGGGGCTGGGCCCACTGGGGTGCCTCAGGGAGCCCTGTGGAGCACACACCTTCCTGACAGATGTGCGGGTGGGGGGCTCTGACAGCATCTATCACCCCCAGGAATAGAGGGGGGAGCAGGGAGATCCTCAGACCTGCATGGGGGCACCGTGAGTGGAGAGGGGTTCTAGGCCTTCCAGGAGGAGACCAGGGCCCCTGGGGCTCAGGGACTAGGGATCATGCTGCCCCCCCCGCCCCCCCCCCCAAGAGGCCCAGTAAGCCCGTGGGATCCCACCCGGAGAATATGGAGATGCACTTCCCCAGTTGGCGGGGCTCTGCTCAGAACATTTTTATGCGCTGTTAATTGTTATGCTTCCATTTAATTCTGGGTGTCATTCCATGTCAGCCAAGCCCGACAGGCTGGGATTTATGCCTCCAAATTATGGGGCTCGGGCTGTTCAGAGGTAAAACAATTACCCATCAATCAGCGACCAACTGGCTCATGCTTGGGGCTGGCAGCCCTGTTAATGGGTGCGGGTGGCCATGGCCTCAGCGGGACCCCTTGTGGTGCAGGGCTTCCCTCCAGGGTGGGGGCAGGCAGAGCAGGAGTCCCAGCCCATATGGCCCTGTCCCTGTGTCAGGGCTCAGCTTTTGGGGAAGGCAGCCCCTGGGAGGGAGGAGCCCAGGGCCCGTACTTGGAGTGCTCCCGTGTGTGTGTTGTGACCCTGGGAGGGTGTGACGCAGGTGGGCTGAGGCGCCCTATGCTGTGAGGTGCTGCAGACTCAGAGAGAGTGCAGGCCTGCATGTCCTGTGTGCTGCAGGGCATGGCCAACCCTGGTCAAGGCCTCTGGACTCAGCAGCCCCACCCCCGAGACGAAGGGTGGCTTGGTCCCCCACTACCAGGAGGGAGCTTGGCCCTCTGTGGGAGCGCCCAGGGCTCCAGGACAGGGGACAGCCAGCCCAGATCTACAAATACAGGTACACTCCATGAGCTCATCTACTGACCGGCAATGGCCCTGGGCAGAGGCTCTGTGCCTCGATTTCCCTCCGGTGACCGGTGAGTACTGACTCTGGAGTATTGAGAAGGAAGACCACGGTGCTCCTGTGGAGAGGTAGCTGTGCAGATGCCCCAGGCCAAGTCTTAGAGGGCTTTTCTTGGGGAGGTGAGATGGGTAGTGTCCTGGGAGCTTGGAGGGGTATGGAGAAAATGTGAGGTGGGGTCACATAGGGTGAGGTAGGGGCGAGGTGGAGGGGAGGTGGGGTTGAGGAGGCGAGGCAGGATCAGGGGGACAGCTCCAGAGGGCATAGCCAGGCTCTGGGAAGCTAACTGGCAGAGTAGACCCTGTCCCAGCCTTATCTTAGTGTGGTTTGGAGTCCATGTGGGGGGTCAAGGCTTCATGGGCCCTCCTTTGGGAGAGCCATCGCATGCTCCTTTTTCTCAGGTGTCTTGCAGGGGTTGGGGTAGAATGGCAGGGGGAGCTGAGCCCACAGAGAGTGGGCTCCTCTTGGTCCTGAGCCCTCTGACCTCCACCTTCTCGCCTGGATGAGATGGGCCCTCCCCGGAGCGGTTTCTCCCCTCAGCCAGCTTGTGGCTCCCGTCCCAGGCCTGCCCAATGGCCATCCAGGTTCCTTTGCCGAGGATCAGGCTGGGGTCTCCGGGAGTACATGAAGGGCTCTCCCCCTGCACCCAACACTGTTTGCCATCCCCGAGACGTGGCCGTGTCTGCCAGGGATATCCCACCCTCAGACCTGCGGCCTATCAGGGCGGACATCCGTCTCTGCACACCCTCCACCCACCTGGCCCCTCTGCATTCTGACGCTCTCTTCCTGCCCCAGGCCCTGCATCTTCCATCTGGTAGTGGAAAGCCTAGAGGCAGCCCTGGCTGGTGCCCACCCTGTAGGCCCAAACTTGGCTCCTTCAAGCCCTCACTCCCATTCCCCCATGCTGTGTGGTCAACGTGCAGCTTCCTGCCCTTGGTAGGTGGGGGCTGAGGTGCCTGGCTGGCTTGCCCGGCACCCTCTACCCTGGTCTCCCCACTGGGGCCTGCCAGGCCTGTGCCTCCCACATGGACCAAGTGCCATCCCCAGGCTCTTGGTCTGTTAAGGTTTTGAGACCCTGCCGTAGAGAGACCCTTGGCCACCTGTCCCTGGACAAGGAGAGTGGACTAGGTCCCAAGCTGGGGACCTCCCCGGGTGCCCCAGGCCCATGTCCCCTCCTGTCCCACTGGGAAAACCTCTCCCAAACCAGCGGCTGGAACCTCTTGGGGATGGAAGTGGCTTTGATTCTCAGACCACGTGGGTCCCTGGAGGGGCTGGTCTGGGCCCCATGCACAGGGCTGGGGAAGGGCAGAACCAGGCCTGGCCGCACGGCCCCTCCCCCTGTTCCCAGCTGCACCCAGATGCTTGCCAGGCGGAGGGGTGGGGGAGTAGAGGTGGCTGTGGGGACCCCTTCCGGCTCTTGGCCAGGAGGCAAGCCGGTACCCTTGCCCTCGGCAGAGCTCAGCCCCCACCCCCAGGGTGGTGTGTCAAGGAGGCCAGCTCTAGGATCCCCCCCAGCACACCCTGCTGCCAGGCTCTTGTTGGGCTGCCTGACCCCAGTGGGGCCGCTGGGCCTCTCCCTGCCATGCTTGGGCAGCCTCGCTGGTATTTGGAGCCTGGGGAGCTGCCGACAGCGTGAGTTCTGCTTGCTGAGGAAGCGCTGCTGGCCTGTTTGGAAATGTCAGGCTGGTGGGGCGGCGGGCACTGCCCCCACCCGCCACCCCCTACTCCCACCAGATGATGCTGGGCCCCGGGCTGCGGCCACAGTGATGGAGCCGGCCACGCTGCCGAGTATGGGAGGGCTCACTGGGGGCTCCTGGGCTGCTCAGGGTAGGGCAGTGGAGGCCAGCCTCCAGGGCCTGTCCTGGCCCTCTTTGCAGCCCTGGTGGGCTGGTGGATGCGGAAGAATGATGGTGCACTTGGGACGGTGGGGTGTCTGAAGAATGTTTATTGGCGTTGGCTGATGTCCCCGGGGGCCCCTTGCTGGCCGTGGCCACCACACTCCCCAAGAACTAACTGTTGCAAGCTGGAAGGGTGGCGGGGAGGCCCGGCAGGCCTGATGGAGGGACTCTGACTCTTGGCTGATGGGCACACAATGGGCCGTGATGAGGGTCACGGGCACCGTGGGGCCATGGGTGGGACAGGGGCCAGGGCCTGGGGGGAGGGTCCCTGCAGGGAGAGGGGCCAGAGTGAAGGAAGACAAATTCCCAGGGTGAAGGGCTATGGGATGAAGGGTGCCTGGTGACGTAGCGACAAGACAACTGAGAGACCCAGAGGGAGGGATCCAGGTGGGACAGGAAGGGACATGGGCCTGGGGCACCCAGAGAGGCCTCCAGCTTGGGACTTGGTCCCCTCTCCTTCTCCTTTACAGCCCAGCCTGGCTGTCCCTTCCTGCTCACCCTTCCTGGTTCAGGCCCTCATGGCCTCTTTTGTGGCCACACCGTCCTGTATCCTGGCCACCCACATCCAAGTTCCTGCTTGTGACTCTCCCGGTCCTGACACTGGTGAGGGCCACTGAGCCGCCTACCCAGGCTTTGGCCCTAATTGCAGGGAGGCCCTTCCCTGGCTGGTGACTCTGAAATCGGTTTCACTGTGGGGCCAGATTAATGACAAGGAGCAGGGCTTAATCCAAATGATGTCATCACGCAGTCAATTGAACCTCCCAAGCTGGTGTGTGCCTCCTGAAGGTGAGCGTTCTGCTGCTGGCTGCCGCCCAGAGGGTCACTCCCAGCCTGCGGCCAGGCTCCTCCCCCGAGCGATGGCACTGCATGCCCCATCCCCGAGCTCCTCCTCTGGGCTTCACTGGCTCCCACACTTCTCCCACTGGCTGCTGCTTCATCTCGTCCTCACCGTCTCTGCTCTTAGTCTCCATTTCCCATCGCTTCGTCCCACTGGGTCGAAGTTATGTGGGTCGAAGAATCAGGGGAGATTCGTGTAACTACCTGCCCAGGGGACAATATCCCCTCTTCCCTGGACTCACATCTCCAACGCTGGAGCTGGAGCGGCCTCTTCCCAGCTCTCGGTCGGGCCAGGTGGGGTTATGGACACTGCAGTCATGCTGATCTGGGTCCAGTCCTGGCTCGGTATGGTTCCCGTGCACCCTGGCCCTGTCTGTACCTCAGTCTACCCACCCTACCTCATGGGCCAAGGACATCTGCCTTGTGTGTGGCAGTTGGCCCGTTGGTGTCCCACAGAGGTGTGTTCTCCACTTCCTCGGACCTGACCACCCCAAGATGCGCTCAGTGACGTCACATGTCTGTCCCGGGCCCCCACCAAGCCTAGTCTGCAAAGGGGGCCCCCACACCCCCTGGCAGGTGCCTCCCTATGTTGCATGCACAGGATGCATATAGAGTTTAGGCGACATGCACCCATCTCATCCACATCCTAAGCTGGTCCACACCTTGCCCAGTCAGTCTTGAGGGTTCCCTAGGGCAGGGACTGGCTCAAAGCTGAGCTGAGCATGGTCAGCCGGGGCCTGAGCCCTCCGTGCAGTGCCTCTGGGAGGCCCCCGGCCCTAAGAGGGCTCAGGGTTGGTAAGGCAGAGACAGGTGGCCGTTTTGAAGTCCCTGGCGGGGGAGCCTGCCTGGGGTGCCTGATGCACAGTGGGAACAGATGGCTCGTGGCAGGACACGTGCCCCCACCCTGCGGGACCAGCTGCCCCAAGCTGGCATGGAGCAAATCTTCCGACAAACACAGAAGGGCCAGGTCTGGTGGTGGCCAGGGCACCAGGGATGATTTGGGGCCTACAGTTGGGGCTCGGGATGCATGATGGGGTTGGGTCCCAGGAGTGTAAGTGACTACTATCCTGTCCAGCCTTAACTTTACATTGTTTTTGTCTTTATGAAAGGAAGCACATTTCTGCGGAAATTGGAACACAATAAATCTGAAAATGTTGAAGAGAAGCTAGATGGTGTGTCCCACCGGCCTGCCCCTCTTGGGGTGGATTTCCTGTGCATCTCAGTTGGCCTGGTCCCACAGGCCCCTTGTGCCCGGGGCCTTGCTTTTCCATGAACACAACCTCACACGCCCTGCATTTAGAGATTCTCCAGAAACACGGGTTCGCTGGCCGCCTGTGTTCCCAGGGTGAGGATCCATCATTCATGGAGCTATCTTCCTCTGGTTGGATATTTGGGTTGTTTATGACTTCTCTGTATTATAAAACGAGGCTCAGACAAAAGTCCCAGAATGCACGTGCATCTCTGTTTTGTCCTTAGGGTCAATTCCCGGCAGTGACTCACGGGGCCACAGTGGACCTGGCTGTCTCCACAGTCTTGCCAACACTGTGACTGGGAAGTCAAACTTCTCTATCTTCTGTGCCATCCGCCAACACCTTGGGCCCACTGCAGACCTGGCCCCAACAGTGCCCTTGCCAGCCTGGCCTGAACCTTTGGGACCCTCACCTTGAGCATCTCCTGTGGGACCCATCATGCAGCCTCATTGGGGTGGCACGGAAGGAGGCCCAAGCAAATGCCCTGTGGCAGATGCCCTCACAGGCCTGAGGCTCAAGTCCTGGCTCTGCCACTTGCTGGGCCTCACAGCTTTGTCAGGCGGCTGGTCGTGCCATGCCAGCAGGGGCCTGTGAGCATTCCCTGAGTGAGTGCCTGAGGACAGCCCCCAGGGCCTGGCCTATGAGTGTGGCTGGGTAGAAGGGCTCTAGGGTCCCTGGCATGTGCGGGGCCCCTTGGGGTCTTCTCGGGGGTGAGGAAGGAGCCCTCTGGTATTCTAGGTCTGGCCACCACCTTGGGTGGGGAGGAGTGGGACAAATTAGGGCTGAAGAGGCTGAGTTTGGCCTCTTGTCCTGGCACCAGCCAGACTGTTCCAGGTACCTGTCCACAGGCCCTTCTCATGCGGTTCACTGGGGCTACTGTCAGGGGTGAGTCAGCTGCCTGCTGGAACCTGTGTGTCCCAGTGCTGGCCCCTTGCTACCCCAGGGGCTGTCAGGGGAGATTCCAACTGTGAATCTCCAAGCTGCTGACTCAACTCCATTGGTCTAAATCTTGTCCATTGATCCCTACAGCCCCCTAGAACCCTCCATGGCCTCCACAACCCCATGGGCTCCCCCGCCATGGCCATCATACCTACCCCGAACATGGATACAGGCTTCTATCCGTGCATTATGGGATGGAGCTGACGCTGTGGAAACAGGAAGCTTTTGTGGTGGGTGAGGCCTTGGGGAGGAGGCGCTGGCGGTGAGCCTGGCATGCTCCCTCATCTGTGGGGCTGTCCGTGGTTCACTAGAGCGGCCCTTGGGACTCACTGACTGTCTGATTTCATGCCCCCTGGCATCCCAAGGCCAGGCCAGGGGGGCAGTCCCAGGGTCCTAACAGGCTGAAAGGCCCTACAGGGGACCCCGAGGCCTGGGGCTAGACCCAAGAGGGTATGAGTCCCTGTGGGGTGCTTGGGGACACCCTGGAGGCCCAGCCTGACAGTTCCATTGCACTCTGGGTCCAACTCCCAACGTCACCAAGTCCTGGGAACACCTCTGAAACCACAGAAAACAGCGACAGTTTGCCATTCGCACAGTGATGTTGACGTGTTTGAGCAGGACGCAGTGGCTGGGGCTCAGGCAGTGGCTCCTGTGGGCTCAGGGCTGGGGTGGGGAGGGTTGTCCCTGATGTCTTTCTACCCACCATGCTCCTGCCTGTCGGCTCGGACTGCACCCTCCCAAGGATGGAGCCTGCCACCCAGGAAGCAGCTCCTTGCAGCTTATAAGCCTTCTACCCAGCCTTCTCCGACCAGGGGGACCCAAGCAGTGGCCCCCTCTGGCCTGGCTTGCTGCCTGTCACACAGGGTATGATGCTGCCTTGAAGAACCAGGGCATGGGGTGGTTAGAGTGGCCACCCCTACCTGGCCCTTGGTGCCACCAGGTGGCTCCCACTTTTTCCCCAGCCCTCCGCACCTCCTGACATCCTCAGGACCTGCCCTCTGGCCTCTGGGCTACCTTGTTTTCCAACACCTCTTGCACTTCCAGAGGTCATGTCTGCTCCTGTCCTTCCCTCCACCTGGCATTTCCTTCCCCAAGCCTCTGCTGGCCAACTGCTCCCCCATCCTGAAAGCCCCATTACAAATGCTGCCCCTTCCAGAAGGCACCTGGCTGTGGGCTCTGCCGTCTCTGAGGCACAGACTGGTCTCACTGGGACTGGTGAGCTGCCTCACCATCACAGGACCCTCCTGGGCAGGGCAGGCCCCAGAACTGGGAGGCCACGGCTTCTTAGAGATCTTTCAAAACACCTGATCCACACCTCCTTCCTGGCTTAGAACACCCTGAGGTTCCCCTCCCTCAGCCCTCACCTGGCAGGCCCAACAGATTTGCGGCCCGGCGTGGAGTGGACTAGAGTATGTGTTCTGTCTAAGAAGCCTTCTCTGAGCACCCAGGAGAGGGCCATCTTCACCTTCCCTTTATATCTCAGTACAAGATGTCCCAATAGAGGGATGTCAGCCAAGGTGCTGATAAGGCCTACAGAGAGCACACAGCCAAGGGCTGAGCCCAGGACTCTCCCACTAGGGCGGGGGGCGGCTGGGGAGAGAGGCTGGAGCTCCTGGCCTGGATCAGTGGAATCATGGGCAGCCTTATGTATCCTATGGCATTGCTGGACACAACAGGAAGAATGGCCACATGCCATCTGGGTGGGACTCATTTCAGTCTTGGAGCAGAGCTGGATCCATAAGTGTTCTTATCAATGAGAATGGCTGTAGTCTGTCCGAGAGGGATGCCCACTGTCTATCCTCCCAGGAGACCTTCTAGATGCAGGGCAGAGCTGGGGACAAAAAGGTCCCCCAGGAAACCCTGGGTCAAACAAGGTTAAGGGGTCTCCTGCAGGACTTCTCAGCGCCTTGAACAGCTCAGATGTAGGGGATTCTAAGAGATGGGCAGATAATCTGCCCCTCCAGGCTGGGGCTGCTATCTTGTTGCTCTGCCCAGGGCCTTGTACAGGGGCTTGGGGGTGAGCCTGGGGCTTCCCAGGACCCCAAGGCCCAAGGCAAATAGTAGGAAGTGGGAGTCCCTGTCCTGAACTGGAGCCAAGATTCAGTTATTTCATGTTCCAGCTAGATAGCAGTCACAGGTGGTACCTAATTAACGCAGTGAATAAAGGAAGAGCTTTCTGACTCTTGTTTGGGGGTGCTCTCCCTGTAAGTGGAAGAGCCCATGATGGGGATGTCATGGAGGAGTGACCGGGACCAGTGTCCCTCCCAGCTCTGCGTGGAGCTGGGAGCTGCGCCGCGAGGGTCCAGCCTTCTGCAGGTCCCAGGCCTCACGGGATTTCATAACATGTTTTGTTGCCATTCTGTTTGTTCGGATACCTTCTATTTGCTGCCTGCAATGCTTGTTTTCCATTTCCAGTGGTGCTGTAAGACTTCCTTTCAAAATATAATCACTTAAGTGAAAAAAAAAAACCTTTTGAAGAAAACCCTCCAGTAAACAAGAGTGAAGCAGGTGGGCGGACGGACACAGGGCCGAGTGGAGTATGGGGCTCTGTTGGGTGGGTGCGTGGGCTAGGGGCGAGCAGGCAGGGGATGGGGGTAGGAAGAGGGACAGGGGTGGGGCCCCCTCTGTTGCTGCTTGGCCCAGCTGGGCCCCCTTGGGTGCTGTCAGGTGACTGAGGCTGCCCTTGGCAGCCTGGGGGCCGATGTGGCTGTAGCCATGCTTGTCTATCCCTAGGCGCCCAGGATCCCCCCCAGCCTCATCTCATGCCCACTTGTGCCCTTGAACCTGGGTCCAGGCCTTTTATTTGCCTGTTAATCTGTCAGCATATTTTTTCATTGGAAAGGTGGCCGGGATGGAGGGTTTTGGGGGAAGTTTGGGGTGCCTTAAGTCAGGAGGGGGCTGCTCCCTGAGCCCTCCTCAGCTGGGGGTCATCTGTCCTCAGACTCACCCGGGCAATGGCAAAGGCCACCTGTCTTGGGCTGCCTCCCCAGCACCCTCTTGACACAGAGGGTGAACTGAGGCCCAAGGTGTGGCCCCTGGCCCAGGATTGCACGGCAGAGGGGACAGGCATGGGGGATAGGCCCTGACCTCTCTGCTCCCGCAAAAGGGTTGGCATGGCTGTGCACAGAGCAGGTATGTGGGTCCAGCTGGCTGACATCCTGATGGCCCGTTGTCTGAGGCCTGTGTGTTAGAACCTGTTCTCCCAGCACCTTTCCTGACTCAAAGAGTAGAGCAGGAGGGGGAGGCCGAGGTGCGGGGAGACACTGCCTGTGGCTAGAGCTCACGTCATCTAGATCATGAACCCACATGGGCAGGGTCCAGGATGGACACTCACAGGGGCCTGGATACCTCAAGGTGGGAGGCAAAGAGGGGCATAGACCCAGGCATGGGGGCAGCTCAGGGCCCTGGGCACTGGAGGCTGCAGGCCTGAGTTGGAGTCCTGATGTGGCCGCTCTGCGGTGAGAATGGGGCTCTTGCCTCAGTGTGCCCAGCTGTCACCTCGGCCATGGGTCTGGTGCAGGGCAGTGAGCAAGGACAGTTAGAGCCCACGTAATGTTTGGAGGAAGCAGCCCAGGGTGCCCTGAGCCCATAGCCTCAGGTGACACTGAGCCCTGAGGCCTCCCCCATATGGACATACCCCAGCCATCTCCTCCAGATCTGAGGCAGCTCCGTCCTGCACAATCACCCGGCATGGGGAGTTCAGGTCATTTCCGGGATTTCATGGATATAAATGACTCTGGGGCAGGTCCTTAAACACGGAGCTTGAGCATATGTTGCTGACTGATTTAGGTCAATCCCTGGCAGCAGACTCAGGGGGGCATGGCCCTTGGACCCCCATCTGCCACCCTATCCCCTGCAGGCAAGGACCTTTCCAGAAGGTGGGAGACTCCCTTCCCGGGGCTGGGAGTGCTGCTTGACAAGAAGCTGTAATCCTGCACCTGCTTGGGAGGCCTTGGAGATGCTGTGGGCAGGTGCTGGGTGGGGGGACGGGCTCAGGGGACAAGGGAGGCCACCACTGGGGGCGCCCAGAGGCTCCTTGGCAGCCAGTCTGGGAAATGGGCTGCCCTGAAGATTAATTAACAGAGGAGGTGCATTGTAATAAAGAGCAGGAAGCCACTTGCATTCCTGGCTCTAATCCTCACATGATCAGCCTGGAGGCCAGCATGGGGCCCCCAAGTCAGGCTGACCTGATTCCTTTCCCACAGGTCAGACCTGCACATGGCCTCTGGGACACGTGCATCCCTGGACCCCCCCACCAGGGCTCTGCCGAGGCTGTGCTGGGTTCTGGGGGGTCTCACTGCCGTGAGCTCCTGAAGATGCAGCCCTGTATCCTAGGACACCCTTCCCATCTTGGGGCCCGGAAGGGAGTATCAGGGGTGTATGAGGCCATGCAATGCATGAGCACCCACTGTGTGCCAGGCCCTTGCAAGCCATTGTTTCCCCGTGAAGCAGGTTTGGTCATCCTGGGTGGGGGTAGGGGTGGGGACGGGGTGGGGGGATCCCATGATGTCCCGTGGTAGTGGTGGTGGCTCCTGGGCCTGGCTGTGTGTCCCGGCATACTGGCTCCAGCCACGGGGTGGTTCTTGGGAGGATTGGGCCCCACACCGGCTCGCGACTGGACCTCAGGTAAATATGTCCCAGGCCCATTTCCTGCCCCACAGAAATCTCAAAGGTGACAGATGTAGACCAGGGCTGACTTTCCGCGCTGCCGACTGCCTGCCTCCCCAGCCTGTTTCCAGAGCAGCCTTCCCCTTCCTGAGGCCTGCAAGCACCTACTGTGTGTCCGACTTTGGCTTAAACCTCAGACAGGGCCTGATGGAGGAGCAGGGGGAGGGGCAGAGCCTATTGTTAGCTCGGGGCTGCACACCCAGGTGACCTACACCCCCTGCTAGGGTCCCCCTCCTCTGCTGCCACAGTGACCCTACCTCCACCTGCCCCTGGGGGTCTGCGTCCCAGGATCCCCATCCCATGCACATGGCGTTGCCTAATACTGCTTGCCGTCACCCTCACACCTCCCTAAGTGCGGGCCAGCCCAGTGAGGCTGGGCCCCAGGGAGACCTTGGCGAGAAGGAGCTCCGGCCCAGCTGCTCATTTACCTCAAATGGCAAATAAGCACTTACCAGTGGACAAATCCGTTGGGCAGCAGGCAGAGGAGTCTGTGGGCCAAGCCCTCCCAGAGAGTCACATCCCAACAAACAGAAGCCCTGCTGTCCGAGGGCCTCAGTCAGCACCACCCTGCCTCCTGAATGTGGCTAGGTCTGCCCTCCTCCATAGGCCCTGCCTGCGCCCCATCAGCCGCTCCTGGATCATCATTGTCACTTCCTCCACGCTGGTCTCCAGGATGATCAGGTGAAGATCAGAGTCAGGAATGAGGAAAATCAAAAACAGATCTCTGTGTGGATGAGGGGTCAGAAGACTGGTCCTGGCCACTGCTTGTGGCTGGTGGCCTTGGGCCAGTCAGCCCTTCTCTGTGTAAGTGGGGGTAGTGAGGACACTGTCTCAGACACTGCGTGATGCTCCTGGGGCATGAGCTGTGGGACCTGTCCAACTCGGCCCCTGAACATTAGCACCCTCCATCAGCAGCATCTGCCTCCCGGTGTCCTCCCCGCTCCTATCCGGACTGGCCATGTACCCACCCCACAGTTCTGGTGAACTCTGCAGATGGATTGGAACGCACGCACTTAGGTGATCTCTGCTCAGCTGCTCCAGGCACGGGGCAAGGGGACTGGAGTAAGGTCCTTTCTGGGGATGGCGGGATGCTGCTATCAGGCCGTAATAATGAGGTGCCAGGGGAGGCCTTGGGGCAGCAACCTCCAGCAGGGCAGAACCCCCATGTGACTGGCTTTTGGGGGCGGCCCAGGACAGGTCATGCGGCCTCCTTGTGTCTTCATGTTCAGCATCCTTACGGGCAGGCACGGGGACTGTTGTCCAGGCTCACGGGTGGGAGTAGGCCTCTCAGAGGGGCCCGGGACACCCCGCCGACAATATTGATGCTGTTTCCACCCAAACAACCAAATGCCAGATATTAATTCCAGGCTCTGTTGGAAACATGGAAATCGATGCCCACAGAACAGGGAGGACAGACCAGGGCTAGGCCTAGCACGGGGGCCTCTCTGCAGGAGGGTCGGCAGGTAAACAAAACTCTCAGCAGGTGGATGTGTCCTGTGGGGGCCCTTCCCCCCAGGGGCGCAGACCTTCCTGATCTCAGGCTCCCGCGTTAGGAGGAGGGGCTGGGGGTTTGGCTGTGGCCTTCACTCCCACTAGTACTCAGTGACTATTGGCTCAGCTTCTTCCAGGGATAGCAGTGCGTCCCCTGACCGCAGTACCTTCTGACACCGCAGCTCAGGGCATACACGGAGTATGCACCTACTCGCCGGGCTCTGGAGGCAGTGCCCCTACCTGCTGAGAACTGGACATGGGAGGTGCCTAATGCTTGCTTGGGCAGCTGCTGAGGGCCTCTTGCTGGTGCCCTGAGCCTTTGTCCTGCTTGCGGCTTCCAGGCAAGGTCCTTGGCCTCCCTGGGCCTCTGCAGTCCCTACTGCCCATCCAGGGCTCCACTTCAGCAACTCCCAACCCCTCCCTCTGCTCAGGGAGCAGGGGCCGCGGTCAGGAAGGGTGGCAGATGCGGGGCAGACTCTGCCCGACTAGGCTGTCCTGGGGCGGGCAGCATCCTGGAGAAGGTGGAGACGGGGCAGGCTTCGCTGTCCGGGGCCAAGGCCTCGGGATGAGTGAGTGTCTTGGGGGTGGGGAAACTGGTTTCTGAGAGGCTGTGGCCCGGTTGGAGCCCCCTAGCACGTCAGTCCGTGAGCTGGGTATAAGCGAGTGCTATCGACCTAATGTTTGGGTCCCTCCCCAGATACCTATGTTGAAATCCTAACTCCCAGGGGATGGCATTTGGCAGCGGGGCTTTTGGGAAGTGATTAGGTCGTAAAGGTGGAGCCCTTACCAAGGGGATTGGAGTCCTCATAAAAGAGACCCCAGACAGCTGCCTCGCTCCTTCCACCACGTGTGGACACACTGAGAAAACCGTCATGGGCCAGGAAGTGCGTCTCACCGAACCACTCAGTCTACCTGGGCCTTGATCTCCGACTTGGGAGCCTCCAGAACTGTGAGAAATACCGCTCGGTTGTTTCTCAGCTGCCCAGTCTTGTATTTTGTTACACTAGCCTGGATAGACGGATGCACTGGGCAGAGGTTTTCCCCTCTCCAGCCCTCCAAGCCTCAGTTTCCCTGTGTGTCTGTGAAACAGTAGTGGGGTGTCTCCTTGCGCACACACAGCAACACCGGGGTGATAGCACTGTCCGGCCCTGGGCTCCCCAGTCAGGGCAGAGTGCTGCCAGCTCCGGGGGGCTTTGAAAGCTCCCATCCTGCCTGGGCCCCTCCCCAACCCGCCCCAAGACCCACCTGGGCACCTACCCTCCCAGTGTTCCCAGCGTCCTCGTGGGGCTGCCTCCCGGAGCCCTGGAGGCTGACGCTGTCCCATCCACACGGGCCCATCTTCTGCCTCTCCTCTGCCCACCGTGGCCTCTTGGGTCCCAGGGCCCCCCAGCAGGCCCCGGAGGGGGAGTGGTCCCACCTTTTGAGCCATCCTAGCTGTGCTCTCAACCCCTGCCAAAGAGGTGTCAGAATTCACAGCTTTTTGGAAGGGTCTCCTAAACGGTTGTATTTAATCTGGAAGGCTGAGAGGCTCGGGGCACAAGCAACAGTGTGTTAATAATGGCGGGCCAGTGGTCAGTGGAGCCAGCCATCCGCCTCCAAGGACAGGACAGGAGAAGGCATTTGGCCCAGATCTGGAAGGAAGAGGGAGGGGAATGCCTCAGGGCTTGGTTGAGATTGAACCCAGCCACAGGGCACCTGCCTGCCAGGCCCTGGCCTCCTTCCAATTTCCATTCTCTATCAGTGGGGATCAGGGCAGTGTAAGCACCGGCCATGCCCACCACGAAGCATTAGTGCTTCTCAGAGGCTGTGGGGGACAGGGCTTCCTCCTCCAAGAAGCCTTCCAGAGACATCTCCAGACCTGGGCCTCCGTGCTGGTCTGCCCCTCTCTCGCCCTGGACCCTGGGTTGGTGAGGAATCCCTCTAAGCCCCAGTCAGGCCTTGGAGGGGTCTGTGTTTGTGCCAGGAGCCCCTTCCTGCCCCTGATCCTTGGGTGCTCCCTTTGTGGCCAGGGCCATCTTTCGAGTCCTTGCCGCGCTCCTCGCCCCCAACCTGGCTCCTCTGCTTCCTTGCCCAGGGGCTGTGGGCCAGCCTGGCAGGACCACCATCTTTGGGAGCGTGGGAAAGAAACTAGTTTGTAAGAGCCCACTGCCTGCCAGGTGCACACCACCTCCTCCAGCCTCTCTCAGCATCTTGCAGGCGGGGAGGCTGAGGCTGTGAGGGGCAGTGGCCCTGAAAGGCCGCACGGCCACCCTGGGCCACCTTCCAGCTCACACTGGCACACTGGCTTCTCCAGGGATGGTACCTCCAGACAGTGGGGCTTCAGGCCCTTTCCGGCCCCAGGGAAGGAGAGCAGGAAAGCCACGGGGCGGGGATGGACGTGAACGCAGACCCTCTCCAGGGAAGGACTCGGTCAGGGTGGCCTGTGGCCAATGCATTGCTGAGACGTCAGGTTACAGCCCTGTGTCACCTTCAGAGGGAAGGGGTCCATCTGTCCTCCTCCTTGGCCGTGGTGCCCAGTGGCCTCCCTGACTGGGCTTGGCGGCGGTCTTTCCCGGCCAGCACTGGGTGGGCTGGGAGCACCCACCACCCAGGTTCTCGGTTTGCTCACTCCCTGCCTCCGCCAGGGGCTCCCTCAGAGGGATCTCTCTCATCATGAGCCGGAGGAGCTCCACCACAGGCCCCGGGCCTCTCGAACTCCCCTCTGTGAACTTGCCTTCCGTGTCCTGGTCGCCTCACTTCCGCCCCTGCCCTTCTCAGTTGGCTGATCTTACTGTTTGATTCCATGCTGTGTGTGGGGCAGGGGCCTGGATGTCTCCTGAAATGAGTTTCTTGGTGCTGTGTGGGCCAGGGACTGCCTGCTCCTCTAGCACCCTGATGGGGTCTAGCCAGAGCCTCCTAGCCTCCTGTCCTATAGGCCCAGCCTCTGGGCCCATTGGGGGCCTCCTTCTGTCCTTGACCTAAACTCCAGGGCGGTGGCATTCCTGGGGGGCAGCAGCAGCTCTGGAGCTGATTCCCTCGAGGCAGTGGTGTGTCAGACCCGGCTCTCCCCAGCTCTGACTGCAGTGACAGCCCATTGGTCACTCCAGAATCTGCCCTGGTAGCAGGGCTTATACCCCAGAAATCCGCAGATGCTCCAAATCAAAGCCCAGCTCCTGCGGGTTGTGAAGCATTGACCAGAACCTCACACTGGCCGGGCATGGGGCTTGCCACGTACCACGGTCATCCATGAAGAAGTCTCATGGGTCAAGTGCAGCCCTTTCCCAGGGTAAGGGGGTCTCCTCGAGATGGATGCTCTGCTTCCTTGCCCAGCGAGCGTCATGGCTGCTGGCCCAGGCCCAGAGCCAAGACAGGTGCTCTGTGTGGATGGGAAGGTGCCCCTCTACTGCCCACCCATCCCACCTCCCAACCCTCTTGGGGCTTTTGCAGAAAGTATTCCTGGAGGGAGGGGCTTCTGCGGGGGAGACATAACCCTGGATTGCCTTGGTTACTTGGAAGCTCAAACCCAAACGAGCACACAGCCTTCAGGGAATAGGACATTAGGATGTCCAAGACACGGGGTGCACCGCCTGGGCTGGACTGTTGGGTGGGGGCAGGGCGGCTACTCCCTGGTTGCTTGGCCTCCATTCATCAGCTTGAAGCTCCCCCCTCCCCAGACTTTGAAGCTGCAGTAAATATTGATTCTGGCAAATCGATGCATTTCTGAGGACCTAGCTCCATAGCAAAGTTACAGGATCAGGGCAAAGTCATCCACGCACCCAACTCCAGCATCACTAAGAGCCTGGCCACATTTCCAGGGGGCCAGTGCCAATGGCTGGGGCCACCTGAGGGGCTTGGCTGACACCAGCTCCTCGACCTCAGCTGACCATGGCTGAGGGGGTGTCCCCATGCTTGCCAGGGCCTTCCTCATGCCAGGTCATCTGAGCATCTCATGAGTACTTGTGTGCCTGGTGGCCCAGGTCCAGGCCAGGGCAGAGCCCCTTCCTCAGGGCTCTCTCTGCAGCCCTTGCTCTCCTTCCCCTTGCGACATGCCCCTGAGATGGGGAGCTCACCCCCTCCTAAGCTGCCTCTTCCATCTCCACCCCCACCAGCACCTCACCCTGGCCCCAGACCCACAGAGGTGGTACCCTTTCCCACCAATGCACACTCCAGGAGGTGGCCTCTGCCTGCTCAAGGTCACTCTGGCCATTTCCCCCACAGCTCTGCGGTCGCCACCTCATCTGGCCCCTCTAGCTCTCTGATCACTTCCGCTCTCAATCAGTCTGGATCCCTGACTGGCTCACGGGGTCCCTGGGGACCTCATTGTCCCTTCCTACTTTTGCACATGGTGCTCCCCCTGCTTGGAGCTCTCGTCCTCCCTCCTCTGAGGGACCATTCAACAACCATCCATCTTTCCTCCGAGCTCCCACCTGCCTGGAACTGTCTTCCCTGGAGGGTGAGGCTAGGGGCCCAGGGCCCTCAGAGGACACCCTCTGTGTCCCTCTGGAGGGAGGAGCTGAGCAGGATAGCTCCAGGGACAGTGTTTGGGTGTTTGGGCACCTGCCCATCCCACTCTGTTTCATGGATAATTCTTCCCTCCCCCCACTGCTCCCCCTGATCTGGTGCCCCACTCACCCATCATGTCTCATGTCTCCAGTCCACTCTGCCTCTCTCCCTTCTTCTAGAACTTCAAGGCTAGTTCTGGTGCGCTCTGGCAGGTGGCTTTATTTATGAGATTTTGGGACATGCAGATGTGATGTTTCTAGCTAATAGCCCCAAATCACTCGTGCTGCCCCATTAGCAGGGAAACCGGCCTATGTACATTACGCACTGCCTAAGTGGGAGCCAATGCAGTGGTTTTATGACCCCATAAAACTTTGGGAGTTTATTGCTATTGAACAAACATGTAATCCGATGCTTCGAGTTCAATATATGTAGCCAATGGCATCCAGAGCCGGCTGCATCTGTGGCTCTCATGGACGGGCCAGTGGGCCACACAGGCTGAGCCACTGAGACATCCAGGGGCTTTGGAGCCGATCAGTGATTGATTGGCTGCAGGATGGGGGCAGGATTTATGGTGGCCATGCCGGGGCCTGTCCTCCTGCATACTGAACAGCCTAGAGGGCAGGCAGAGGAGAGAGTTAGCCACCAGGGATCTGAGGCTCATTGGCAGAGGGTTGGACCACAGCCCTTAGGCAAGGGGCTGGTTTGGGGATGCTGAGGCAGAGGCCACAACAAAGGGAATGTTTCACTCCCAAAAAGTAGTGATTCCAGCGGAGCTCCTGGCAGGGAGGGGCAAAGGAACAGGCTGGATGCTGGATGCTGGTGATGCTGGAGTTGGGTGCGTGGATGACTTTGCCCTGATCCTGTAACTTTGCTATCGAGCTAGGTCCTCAGAAATGCATCGATTTGCCAGAATCAATATTTATTGCAGCTTCAATAAAGGAGGGGCCATTGGCTATGCCTGACACACCAGAGGCTCATCCACCCATCCCTTCGTTCATCCACCCGTCCACCCACCCAATCATCCACCCAACCATCCCACCACACATCTGTCTGTCCATCTATCTATCTATCTACTGCCTAATCGTCCATCTGCCCATCCATCCATCCACCCATCCAATCCATCCATCCATCCATCCATCCATCCATTGCTCTGTCCATCCTTCCATTCATCTACCTGTCCACTTAACCATCATCCACCCAACTATATGCTCATCTACTTGTCTGTCTGTCCACCCATTCATTCATCCTCCACCCATTTGCCCACCTGTCCATTTGTCCTTCCCCCACATAGCTGCCTCTCACCCAGGGATTGTGCTGTCCCCCCCAGAGATGACCCAAGCCTGGGAAAGCCTTGGGGACCTACATCACCATGCAGAAATGCTGACATTTTGCTTTGGCCTCGGTCAGAGCCCCCATGCTCTCTTGCCTTGAGCTTCACCCCTCAGGAACCTCCTCCTCATGTCTGTATTCTTCATGTATTTCATCTAAATAATGGAGACCCCCGTGGGTTAACGGTGGTTTATTTATTTCCTCCCGATTTTGGTGTGTGCACACACTTTATCCTCAGTTCATGTGTGACTCTGGGCTTGTCTGGTCTTCGTTTTCACTTTGTATAGTTGGGTATACTAGCTGTTTCCACCTTTTCTGCAGTGACAAGTAAATGCTGTGGCCGCACTGAGTCCACACAGATGGGTCTGCCCCTCTGAGTCACACCCCATGAGCACAGATTCCAGGAAGGGGCTGGGAGTCCTCATGACTCAGGGCCCCAAGCATCTGGCCCGCTGAAGCTGCCTTCGGTGGACAAGGGGCTTCTGCGGTACCTGGCCAGAGGGGCTAGGGCATTCAACGGGGCTAGTCTTCGGCGTGTTGCCTCGTCTGCAGTTTGCTCAAGTCCTTGGTGTTTTGGCTTTGGATAGTCTCATGTTATGTTAATGGTATTAATTTTTTGTCATGTTAGTGTCAAAAATTTGCCCGATTCATTGCTTTTCTTTGAACTCTACGGTTTCTTCTGGAGCCACCTGAGAATTTAGCTTTCACGCAAAGTGTACTTATCTTCGCCTTTGTTCTTAGAAAGTTCTTTCCCACGGGGGATTTGGTCAATATTTGCCTGCTTACTTCCGCTTCCTTTCAATGGTTTCAGCTCTTTTCTGTCTGCAGCACCTTACCCTTCAGTCCACATCTGCGGGCCCTGCATGCCCTCCCTCCCCACCTTCCTGCAAAATTGTTCTCGATAGCCTTGGTGCCGTGGCTACTGAGGGGACAGACCTGACCCTGGCCTCCAGAAGGGCAGGTACCTCAGCGCAGATGTGCAAAGCAAAGAAAGCAGGTGTGGAGTCAGGGCTGAGGACGGGGAGGTCTGAGCTGGGGGCTGGAGGAGAGGGTGGCCGAGTGAGTGGGGGATGCCGGAAAACTCTTGTTGGAGTGATGACTGGCGGGTGGTGGTGGTGCAGGACTTGGCCAGGTAGTGGAGAAGTGGACAGTGCTCTGAGGAGACCCATTTTGTCCCTGTGTCAGGCGTTCGGAACACCTGGAGCAGGGGGTAGGGCAAGAGAGGGAAGCAGGGAAGTGGCAGAGTGGGGCAGGGGCTGGACAAGAGGCCGCTGAAGGCAGATCTCTGTCCTGTGCCCAGAGCAGCCATGGGTCCTGCTTGTTGGCCACCACGGGAACGCGGGATAAAACCTTCACAGCCCCGGAGTGTGTTTGATTTAGAAAGCTATGAGGTGGCCTGCGCAAGGCAGGCAGCGGCGCCCGGGGCAGGGGACGCGGGGGGCCCAGCAGTGCGTTCTGTGCCACGAAGGTCTGGCTCTCAGTGCGGCTTGCTCAGGTCTGTGTGGATCTTGCTGCTTTAGCCCCCCCCTGCCATACGCACTGACGCTTGATCCCCTCACCCCTGAAGGGCAATCGAGTCAGGGAAGTTGATGTAATGAAGTTGACAGAAGGCACGTTTGTGCTCCTGGAAGCCAGGCGGTTGGGTCGCTCTCTCCTCATGACAGAGGATGCTCTCTTGAAACGAGCTCTCCCTGATGGCGGTTCCTGCTGCAGCCGACCTTGGCAGGCTGTAGGGCCTGGGGGTGGGGGGGGCAAGCATGCAAGCAGAGCAGGAGGGAGGCCCCTTCCTGCCCCTTGGCAATGAGGGCAGGTTAGAGGAAGCCTGGAGCCCGTGCCTTCAGCCCCAGCCGATGGGCGGTGAGAGACGGGCGAGGCAGGCCGTGCCCCCTCCAAGGGAGAGGCTCTGGAAGAGTGAGCTGATGGAATGTGGAACAGGCCCCCAGGAGTGAGCTCCTGTCCTGCAGTCCTGCCAGGTAGGCTTCCAGGGGACACTGTGGAGGCATTACCAAGTCAGGCATGGCCCAAGGGGCACAGGTGGGGACGAGACTAGGCCTGAGCACAGATGGGACAAGATGGGCCCTAACTGTGGTGGATGGGCCTGGTCCTTGGCCAGAGTCAGGTGGAGGGTCGGTTTGGCTGGCCACAGAAAAGAAAGAGACTTGGAGGAATCAGGCTACAAAGCCCCACGAGTCCCTGATGTGGCTGGACACTGCTCAGATACCAGCACTGGCCACATTAACAGAGGCTGGGGCCTGGAGGGAGGGAGGGGACAGGTCTGTAGGGTGGGGAGGAGCCTGAAGCTGCGGCAGAAGCAGGTACCAGGTGGTTGGTACCAAAGCTGGGCGTGGGCCCGGCGGCTGCCTGGGATACAGGACGGTGGATGAGGAAGGCCAGGTTTCTGGGGCAGCTGGTGTCGAGCGGGCTGTGTTAGGAGCTCGAGGTAGTTTGCAGAGTTGGATTGGCTGTGACACAGGCCTGGGACAGTTGCTGGTGTACCCAACCTGCAGGGCTGCGAGACAGAGTCAGAACCAGTGCCTTGAGAGGGACCCAGTGAGCAGGCCAGCGTGGCCACTGGGCTGGGGGCTGGTGGGGGAAGACGCTGAGGCCCCCGCCTGGCTCTGGGTGTCCCTCACCCTGCCACCCAGCCTCTCTCTGTGCAGTAGCCTTGTGGTTACAGCTGAAATGCAACCCCATTAGCTCCGGGGCGGGGCAGGAGCTACATCCAGAAGATTAATGGTCAGAGGGGAGGGACTGCTCCACTTCCCAGCCTTGTCGAGGTAATTACCAGTCTCGATTAGCACTTGACCTGTGGCCTGCACCGGGCGCCTGTCAACTCGTTACTGCTAATTGTGGGGACTGGTGGCACCTCTGCCCTCATTACCTGGGTCTCAGCCTCTGCCCCATTGAAGCCAGTGGGAGTGGGGAGTGGGAGGGGAATGCCCACCAGGAGCTGGAGCTCCAGTCGGGCCGTGCCTCCTGGCGGGGCCTCCAGCTGCCGAGTCCCCGCAGCTGGGCCAGGCCCCTCTGCTCTGCATGCATTTTAGTCCCCTGGCCTGGAATCACCAGGATTCTTGGAGCTCTGTCTCACCAGGCAGCCAAGGGGTCTAAGAGTGGGCCCCTGGGTAGGTCTACCGTGTGGTAGGGTCCACAGGGTGGACATGACTCTGACAAGGGTGGGATCCACTCCCAGGGCTCTGCCCTCGCTCCCCACTCCACACCTCCCTGGCCCACCTTGTCTTGCCGCCTTGTGATTGCTCCCCTTTGCTCACACTCCACATCCTGCAGGGGCCACCCCGAGTCCTGCCGAGATGGGGGGGTCATGGACTCGCTCAGTCAACAAACTCTCTCCTGGCTATGCAGAGGGGCAGGGGCCTGACCTGGACCTTCCATGATGTCACTGTCCATCTGTTCTTACTGGGACAGGTGCCTTGCTAGAGGCGCAGGGCTGCGAGTGCTCCTCCAGGGTGGCCCGGGCAGGTGCTGGTCCTCTCTGGGCGGCCCCCCAGGCTCTGCAGCTCACCATGGTGGCGGACAGCTCTGCTCTTGAAAGGTGTGTCTGGGACTGCCTCTTCCACCACGGTGGCCAGGGTCACCTCCATGGTCATCCTGGGTATGGCCAGGGGCCTGCAGACAGGGCCCACTGTGTGCCCCAGATGTCCTCCGCCCTCACTTGCCTCTGCAGGTCCTGCACCTGGGCTCCTTGCCTGCCTGGCCTCCCCTGGGAGCCGCCGGACTCCGTGCTTCACCTGGCCGTGCCCAGGAACCTTCCACCGGACACAGATTTAAACACAGCTCCTGAGACCCGTTTTCGGCCGGAATGTCACTCTGGCTAGCAGTTATGGGTGGATCTCGCCTCAGCACGGGGACCGAGACGCAGTGCGCCCAGCTTCGTTTCCACTGAGTTAGGGGTTTAATAGACCTAAGCAGGCCGCCGGGGACGCTCCTCGCTGGCTCGGGGGCCCCGGGGGCCGGGGGCCGGGGGCTGGGGCCGGGCTCTCACAGCCCAGGTGCCTGCCTACTCCCTGTCAGCCAGCGGAAGCAAGCCGAGAGATTTATCTTCCCCGACTTTACGAGGTCCTAACAGAGAGAAGGCTGAGAGGCAGCAGCTAAATAATTGATGGCCCTCCCTCACTCGGGGATCAGCCAGGGAGGGCTAGGGTATGAGGGGAGGGGGTGGCTGGGTGCTGACCACAGAGAGCCGGGAAACCAGTGGGGGCACTGGGGGACCGCAGTGGTCACAGACACCTCGGGGCAAGTGTTCCCAGGAGCAGAGCTCAGAGATTCCAGGGCCAGCTCACCTCCAACTCCCCCACTCACGCCCTGTCCACACAACCCAGCAACCTCACAGCTCTGTCTGTTCCTTCTGCTGCCTGCCCCTTGCCCCTTTGGGCTGGACGTGGTCCCCATTCGGCCTCAGGGCTCTGCTCTCAGCCAATGAGCCGTGGGAGATGAGTGGAGGTAGGGGATTTGGGGGTGGGCTGTGGCACTCTGAGCACCCCTTTCCCTGACAGCCTCAGCTTCCCTCTGAGGAGCAACCCCTCATCTGCCGGACACATCTGTCCTCATCCCCTATATGCTCTCTCTTCTCTGTTTCTTCTTGCCCCTTATCCCATCTCCAGCAGCGGGGTACCACTCCCTGGCCCAAGGATGCAGGTGGGCCAGGGACAGGGTGGAGCGCCCCCGAGAGCCCTCCAGGTGGGGATGGGGCACTGTGCTTGGATCTGGAGGCAGGAGGGACACCTGCCAGGCCAAACAGGCTGCCAGGTTGGAGCCTAGACCGCCGTGAGGCCTGGACATGCCCCCTCCTTGAGCTTTTCTTTATTGGTAATGGGGGTGTCCGTGACAACATGTTGGGCCACCCCAAGGTGGCATTCCTCCAGGAAGGGAGGTGCTCGCAATCCCCCCCACCCTACCTCCTGCTCACTTTACTCTTCCCAAACCAGCCAGGATTTTTACAGTGGAGGGATTTTATTAGTATTTTTATCAAATAAATGTTTGCTATCCTCCCTTGTGGCTGGCCCAGGGTTGGGGGGTCACAAGTGGGTTATTTCCTGTGGCACCAAGGGCAGGGACCTGGGGAGGGTGAGGGAGAGAGGCCTCCCCACCCCGGAACTACTGCCAGGAAGAGCCATGTGGCTCCATAGCTCACCCAACAGGCCCTGCCTCAGTGTCCCCTGTAGGCTCAGGCCTGTGCTCAGGGCCCTTGGACCGGGTCTGGCCTCTGGGACCTCTGCCCCTCTGAGGCTTTCCCAGTTGCTGGCATGGGTGTGACGGGCGGGCAGCCGGCTCACAGGCACATGAAGTGACCACCACCACATCAGCCACCACACTCTTCTCCCGTGGGCAGCCTTGGGGCCCACTGGTGGAGACCTGTGTCTGTTCCTCGTGGAACCTGGAGCGCACAGCCGAGAAGGTGTTTACAGGGTGGGCGGAAGCCTGAGCTGAGGTAGATCAAGCCCTTGAGTTTTTCAATGAACACTTGCTTGGTGCAGTTTTTCCTCCGTCAAACTCCCGGCCTGCAGCCAGGCACCCTCTCGGCCCAGCGTAATCTGCTGAGCCCTTGCTCAAATATAAGCAGCTTTGCCTCTTTCTAAACACAACTAATCCAATTTGGGTTTTGGGGGTTGGAGGTGGGTAGCGCCAGCCACTGGATGGTCCTCGGATGATCTGTGGCTGGGGCTGAGGCCGGGATTGGGGCTGTGAGGGTGGGCTCTGGGCAAGGGCCACTCTGTGCCTTCACCCCCACCTTGTCCCCCTCTCCGTCTGTCTGTCCACCCTGGATGAGAACGAGCACAGTGCACGGTGCAGCCCTGTGGTCCAGCCACCGGCACACCAGACCCAGTGCACCCCGTTTCCTGAAGGACCGGTGAGAGCCAGGAGTGGGGTGGGACTTGTGCTGTGGGATCTCAGCCTCACTGGGGGGCCAGGGCAGATTCCCCTCAAACCTGAGACCTCAGCTGAATCCCCCCACCCACCCACCGTGCCAGCACTCCCAGGATCTGCCTGTCCCTAACTGCCCGCTCTGGCCTCAGCCCCCTGCCCACCCAGCCCAGCCTGCCGCACCCAGAGGACAAAGAGCCCCCATGGGCCCCTTGCTGCTGGATTGTGCTCCGACTGGGGCCTGTGAGGGGCCCTTGCCCTGGGTTTTGCTAGCCCGCGGCAGAAACCACAAAACTAACCAGAACACGCACAGCTCCCAGATGACGGATTCAATTCAATTTCACAAATATTGACCACCGTCTAATCCACTCGTCCTCCAGTGCTGGCTTGTTCCTCTGAGGTTCCCAGCTCGGCAGCCACAGCGGCTCGCTTGATCCGGTCCCCAACAATGTCACTGGGTCACAGTGAGGGAGCTGAGGCTCTGCCAGGCCCCCAGCAGGTGGGGGCCGGGGGGGGGTCAAGAAGGGGCCGAGAAGGGGAGGGTTCAGGGGCACTGTGCCTCTGTCACGCCTTGTGCTTATGGGCCACTGCATGGTGGAGTCTGAACTGGGTCCACAGAGGGCCTGGAGTCTGGTTCCTGGTCAGCTAGACTCAGGAGGGACAGCCATGTCTCGTCTCAATGGCCCTCTGGCTCAGCGCTTCTCAGGTTCTTGTTCTCTGGGCCCACCTGTGCGATGCCTCCTACCTTCCCAACCGAGGCTGAGGCCGTCGCTTACGCCTTAGAGAGAGTGAGCTGCTGGAGTGGCCCCCGACAGGCAGGGCCTGGGCTTTGGGGTGGCCTTGCAGTGGGCCTAGACTGTACTCATGTGGGGAAGAGAGGCCCCAGGACGGCCCCTGCACCTCAGCAGTCCTGCCCCGGTAGTCAATCTCCGCTGGGCACTACAGCTCCATGGTGACCCTGGGCACCAGGAAATTGATCAGAATTGGAACTGATGGATTAAAGTAGAACCAGGAGAATTGATTTTTTTCCCTGGGCACTTAAATGCTGCTCTCAATCAGGTGATCAACTCCTGGGCAGGGGCGGCCCTCGGGACAGAGGTGGGAGTGAGGGGGTGGCCCTGGGGACAGAGGTGGGCTCATGCTCCTGCCCAGTCTCTGGGAGGAATCTTGTGTCAAGTCCCTTCTCTGCCTGTGCAGGGACCAGAGGCTGACTCCCTCCCCTACTGGCTGTGTGAACAGGCCAATCCTCTCCCCTCTGTGTCTTGGTGGCCTAAGTGCGAGCCCAGGGGAGCCAGTGACTCATTTCTCGCTCAATCATTCATGCATTTGACAAGCCCTGTGGTGAAGGGATAGTGATGAGCCTCCGCAGGACGCACGGTGGCAACCAAGATAGGCCAGACCGGTGTGCGGAGCCTCCCCGACACGCACTTGCGTCTGCCTGCTGGCGTTCACCTGTGGCCCCTGCTCTGCAGTCCCCGCCCCGGCCCGCCCATCCATCTTCTGCTATGGAGCCAGGCGTGGGTTGAGTTAGGGTAAGCAGGGTGGGCACCCCCTTGTTCCGGCTGCTGGAGCCTGCGAATATGGCTAGGGACCCCGTGGGCACTTCAGGTGGCCCTGGGCTGTGGATGGGCTCCTGAGCCTCTGGATTGTGGTCTCCGCTGTGTCCTGCCTTGGGCCTGGCAGCCGTGGCAGGTGGAGTGGGCAGGCACCGGCTGAGGAAGGGCAGGTAAGCCAGTGCCTCGCCTGGTCGAGGTGCCGCAGGCCCGCCCCAGCCTGATCCTGGGAGACTGTGAGGGGCCCAGGAGGCCCAAGGCAGTGGGTCAGCCCTTTCCAAGGGGGCCTGGAAGGGGCTTCCTCTCCCGGAGCCTGGGAGAGAGGCACTCCAGGCCCTGTGATTTGGGGGCTGCAGGGTAGTATCAGCATGATCGGCCTTGTGAAATTCCTCCCAGATGTTGGACATCTCCCCACACACAGTGCCCCTCCCTAGAGAAGGGCACAAATGAAGCCGTGCTGGTAGTGACTAGGCTAGGCTGGGTAAGGGCTGGGATTCCCAGGCCCAGACTGGTCCCCCCTAGGAAGCTCTGTGTTGTCGCGTCCCCTCTTTGAGAATCTGGCCGGGGATCCCAGCCCTTGTCAAAATGTGTGTCTGAGCCTCAATTTCCCCCTGCATTTGGCAACCTGCCCAGCAGGGTTGGTGTAAGCGTGTGGTGAGGCAGCAAAGCAGCACCCCTTAACCCCTGATTAAACACCCAGGCTGCAGACCTTGGTCCAGGGTGAGACAGGGCCCCTGTGCACCCCCTGTCCAGTGATCTCTGACGGTCCCTCCCAATCCGACTGTGGCCCTGCCCTTTCCTAGTGGCCGCATGGACTACAGGAGAAATGCTGAGCTGGGAGACCAAAGGGCACGTTGAAGGCTAGCCTCCCTGGGCGATCTCAGGAGCTGCAATGGATGGGGACCCAGGGCAAAGCATCCTACTGCCCACTCGGGCCAGTGTCCAGGGCAGATGGGAGGCTGAGTGCCCAGGATGCTAACCAGGTTCGAGCTGAGGTCCTGCCATGCTGGCCACATCTTCACACCCAAGACCCCCCATCCCTGGAGGCTCAGGCCTCTCAGCTCCGTATGTCTGAGCCACAGCAGGCAATGGGGAGGGAAGCGGGTAGATCCAGCCCCAGCCCTGACCACACCACCCACCGGTGTGTTGGCCTCTGCCCAGGCCCTCTCCCCAGGCCAATCCCTCCTCAAAGCCAGATCGGCCTGGGAGTCACGTGACAGAAAGTGAGAGCAAGTGGAGAACCCCCCAGGCTGTGGGGGCGACAGCTGGCTGAGTCACACCGTCCAGCTTGGCTTCCTTCTGTTCCTGAAGCACCGCACATCTCTGTCTGCTGTGGCAAGCACCATGTCCCCCTACTCGCTCCCTCAGTCTACTCTTGGGGGGTCTGGGCTCCCTCAGGTGAGGAGGGCAGCTTGCCATGCCAGCCAGACACTCCACCTGCCCCAGCCAGCCCTCAAGAGCTGGGTGGGCTTCTCCTCACTTGCTGCTCTGTGAGTATAGGCATGGGGGGGCCCCGGGGTGCTGTCCTAGAACCCCAAATCCTCTTTCTTGCAAGCTGGAACTGTCTGCCCGGAGCCCACTGTGCGAATGAGCCTGGCCTTCTGCCTGGAGGTGGGGGCAGCCCCCGTGGATAGCCACTTTGGAACTGGGCCCCACAGCTGGGAGTGCGGAATCTGGGCCATGCCAGGTGGGGCCCAGGGCACTGGGAAGGGCCTGAAGCTGCAGGTAGTCTTTGCTGGGAGGCCCGGAACACTGAACAAACCTAGTGCAAACCTGGTTAACAAGCCTGTTTGCTCGGCGCCAAACACTCAGGGGCTGCTCAGGCATGGACAGGGGCTGGGCAAGCAGGAGGATGGTCTGGGGGCTCAGGCCTGGGCATGGAGTGCCCTCAGGGCAGCTTGCAGCATCTGACCGATGTGGGCGGGGTACAAGAGCTGACCTCTGCCCCGGGGCCAGACAAGGCTGGATGCCGCTCATGCCCAGGGCTCCCATGAGATCAGGTCGGCCTCAGCCCCGCGGAGTGCTCATCTCTGCTCGGCTTCCCTCCTCTGGGCAGCTTCCCTCACTCTGCCCACAGAGCCTCTATGCACGGCGGCACTAAGACAGGCAACTGCCAGTAAGTCAGTCTCCCAGCCTCCCTTCCCATCTTGGTCCTGCCCCACCTTACCAGCCCTGCAGGGACGGCTGCCCCGCGCTCCTGCCTAGCGCTTGGAGGGGCAAGGCTACCCCTGGCTGCGGAGGAGACCCTCCTGGCTGGGCCTTGGCCTCTACGGCAGCATCGGGCTCCAAATGCCTCAGAGCCCCTGGCACCTCCCAAGTCACATCAGGCTGGCAGCCAGAGGCACAGAGGGCCACGCAGACAGTGGCTACAGCTCTCACTTTGCCACCATGGGGGTACGCCACTCTCGTTCACCCCCCGACCAGCTCCCCCCGAGACCCAGACCCCGACTCCCTGGGGAAGGCGCTCCCGGCATCCTCAGAACTGCCGGTGAGGGTGGGAGGGTGGGCTGTGTCCTCTCCTTCTGGTTGCGCAGCCCCAGCCCCACGTTGAGACCTGCGGGGCCACCCCAGGCTGTGGGGTCTGCATGCAGCTTTGACCCCATGCTGTGCACCTGACTATGCCCCTCGGTCTGGCTCCCGGCGCCTGGGCCCCAGGGATCCACCTTGGGCCCTGCCCTGTCTTGGCACAGGACCCTGCCCCAAGGTCCTCTTGACCTGTGCTGCCAGGGGTCAGCAAAGCCGCTCATTGGGAGTTCCCCTCCAGATCACACAACTTCCAGGCCTTTGGTAATCTCAGGGGTGAGTTTTATGTGGGGAGGGGCCTTGCTCTCATCATTGCTGCCTTATTTCTGCCCTCCCAGTTCTGTGGGGCAGAACCCAAGTCCTTGCCTGTCCCCACACCCCACTGTGTGCCCTCCTGGGGACCCATTCCAGAGAGGGCTCCAGAGCGCCAAGCCCCAGGGTGCCCCATCTCCACAGCCACTGAGCAGGTGGGCAACTGAGCAGACACACTGGCCGGCTGCCAGCCCTCTGAAGCCACTCCCCACCCACCCGCTCACCGCTCAGCCCAGGGCCTGTCTGGGTGATGCGGGCAGACCTGGAGTCGCTGGGGTGCCCAGGAAGGTCTGGAGGAGTTGGCAGGCCCTCGGCCCCTTGCCTGACACGTGGGAGAGGGCACGTGGCAGCAGCTGCAGGTGGGACGCCGCCTCTCCAGGTCAGCGAGGGGCCTGCACAAAGGGCCTGAGTGAGAATGAAAAGCCAGAACATGCTCGTGTGTGTGCATGTGACTTGTGAGCATGAGCATGTGCGTGTGCAAGGCTGCATGTGGGAGAGCATGTCAGCATCCACATGTGTGAATGTGCATGTTCGGGAGTATGAGAATGTGAGTGAGCAAGCGTCCAAGTGTGCCTGGGTGGTGTATGCATGCGTGCATGTGGGTGTGCAAGTGTGAGACGAGTGTGCACGCATGTCCGTGCACATGCACAACTAATGTGCACTGGTGTGAATGAGTGCGTTTCTGATGAGCGCGTGAGTATGCATGTGTGAGTCAGTCTGTATTAACAAATGTCTGTGAGTGTGCACATGAGTGTGAGTATGCGGGCGGTCCAGGTTTTACACTGACTTTGGCTTCCAGGGAATTAATTTGGACAGCTGGGGGGCCCAAGACGGTGGCCAAGCTTCGGGGCAGTCCTAAGGCGGGAGTGCCTGGTGCCATGCACAGGAGACCAGGGCCCTCAGAGTGGAGTCCTTGGCCAGACGGTGTTGACGGGGAGGTCATGACCAGCCTGGGAGCTGGGCCTGGGCCTTAGGGCTAGAGGACCGGCCCTGGCCCTCCTCTTTTCCTCAGGATAACCAGCAACTCCCAAGGAAAGTGCCCACAGCGCAGGCCTGCCAGGGGCACCCTGACCGCACCCTGCAGCGGTGGCTGCTTTAGTCCCCTGTCCCCAGTGGGCAAACGGAGGCTCCGCTCCCCACCAGGGCCCCTGGGGTTCCCAGCCCGGGGCCTGCGCTGGTCAAGGGCCACCGTCGGTAGAACAAATGGGCACCGTGCAGTGTTCTCTGTGAATCTGGGGGTGAGAACAGCCCTGCCAGGTGGGGGGCGGGGGGTTCACATGCACAACACAGGCTCTTGGCACTAGTGGGTGTTTGCAGGCGCTAGTTTAGTTAGCACGAAGAACATTTCAGACCTGAGCTGCCAAGCCTGTGGCTGAGCAGTGCCCAGGGGTGCTGGGAAGAAGGGTCCTGGCCGGGAAAGAACTGCCAGATGGGGGTCATCAGGGTGTCCCCCGCCAGCCTGACTGTGTCTGGTACACACGGGCCTAGGTCCTGTGTGTGCTTGGCTTGCATGCTGAATTCCGAAGCGCTGGCTAAGACAGCCGGGCATAGCTCAGGGAGACTTCCTGTGGCCCAGAACCACCATCACTGACCCCGTACCCCTCCTGGCAGCAAAGCTACAGACTCTGGGCCAGCCCTGCCCCTCTGGGCCTCAGGGAAGCACTCTAGCTTTCATTCGGATGTCCCCTCTGACGGTGCCCGCTCGCCCACCTTGCTCACGGCTCTTCCAGCGCGGGGCGGGGGCTGGAAGCCGGGTGCGGCTGGCTCCGTTGGCGTTTTTGGAAAACGGCCGCTCCAGGCAGGGAGGGCCTAGCCCATGTTCCCAGCAGGGTTGTCTGGCTGGGGGGTCTGCACCTCGCCCCTGCGCCCCTCAGTTCTTAGCTGCCCCCCCCCCCC
>NC_058416.1:64945199-64985607 GCF_002201575.2 Neomonachus schauinslandi
TGCACCTCGCCCCTGCGCCCCTCAGTTCTTAGCTGCCCCCCCCCCCCGGCCCCGCGCAGCCTTTCTTGCCTGGCGGGCCCCTGGCCGCCGCCGCCCGCCTCGGGGTGCGAGATTTCACAGTGGCGTTCTCCTTGCCAGTTTGTGTCTCACGTAGGGGATGTTTCCATTTTTACAGCAGAAAGCAGCGATTCCAAGCGCCTCAGCCACAGCCAGAGTGCGGCAGCCCCCCGGGGAGCTGCTGCCGCGTCAGGTGCTTTGGGGGGAGCAGGCTGCTCTGCCAGCCATGGCCCTAATTGCTGTCACTCAGGGAGCCGGCTCCAGCCTGGGGCGGCACAGAGTGACAGGGACCATACGGGTGGGCAGGAGCCCGAGGAAGGGTCTCCGGGGTAGGCACAGCTGCTGGGGGCGGGGCAGGAGCTGTGCCTGCAGGACACACGTCCTATGGGGTGGGCGACAGCCCCACGTTGAGCGGGCATCAGCCCAGGGGGGTTGGAATCCGGGCATTGCTCCCGCCAGTCTCGTGACCCTGGGCTCGGAGCCTGACCCTCGTAGCCTGTCCCGGGGCTGCTGGTGGAGGGACCGAGGTGGCTGGCTGTGGCTCCGTCACCTCCCGCCCTTGCTTGGGGCTGGGCTCCCAGGAACCGCTGGAGCACAATGAGGACTGTTAGGAAGGTTTTCCCGGAAATCTTTGCTGCCCACGGCACAGCAGGTCCGTGGGCTTGATGTCCAGAGGTCTCATGAGCCAGCGTGAACTCCACTCTGCCCCTGAGGCTTAGAAGGGAAAAGGACAGAAAGGGGGCAAACTGCATGCTCTGCGATTTACAACAAAATGATAAGCATTCTTGGGAAACAGGAGGAGGATTTGGCTCTACGTCATCAGAGCTGTGCACCTTAAAAGAATAAGGTGCTGTTGGGCCCATCACATCGGTGGCTGGGGCAGGGGGACACAGCAGTTCTGAAGGAGCATCGCTGACCCGGAAGCTCTCGGGGCATCACCAGCTCTGCAGTCCCGCAGGGAATGGGGCGGGAGGCAGTGGGTCCCGGCCCAGGGGGAGCCCGGGCGAGTTGCCGGACTGTGCCTTCCCCTGATCCACGCCCGACCACTGGAATGTCTCCAGAGTCTCCAGGCAAGGAGCGGAGGGTAAACTGAGACATCGAGGGCCCAGGGTGGGCACAGGCTGTGGGTTGGCATGAGGAGGAGTGTCCAGCTGGGCCCTGCACCTTCTGTCTATCTGCGGGGCACGATGGAGATCAGGACAGCCCGGCTTTGGCTGGTTCCAGGGGCCCAGATCCTGGGTGCATGGCTGGGGCGTTACCTGAGCTGTTGATCTGTAAGGCAAGAGGAATGTCTCCGTGCTCACAGCAGCACCTGTGAGTTCTTATGCATGGCAAGGTGGGTGCAGAAGGGTCCACACACATGGGATCGGGGCCTGAGGGGATGGTGCTGGCCCCAGGTTCCCCAATAGTCCACGATGGCTGTGGAACCGAGTCTAGGGGTAGCTGGGTACAAACCCCACCTCCCGCACAGAGCAGCCCTGCTATCTGGGGCCATGCTGCCCTCTGGTCTTGGTTTCCTTCTGGCACCTGATCCTCTGGGCCCAGCTCTGGTACCCCACTGGGGTCATGTGTTGGCAATTTCTGGATTTCCTGTCAATAAACCCACCTACAGCCACCCTTGTCTTCACACGGAAGGGATCCTGCCATGGATCATGAACCTCACCACGGTTTCTGGCCTTTGTTGGAGATTCTGAGAATTGGGGGTCCCTCTGAGGCCCCATAGAAACTTCTGGCTCCTTGGTCAAGGCCTCCAACCCCCTAGCCTCAATTTCCCCTAATAATGGCACCTAATATCCATGTGGAGGAGAAGATTGTGCTCTTCTGCTCTCTCCAGGCTTCTAGCTTCTGTCCATCCTATGTCTCTGTCCCCAGCAAGCGAGTGGCTCTTCAGGGGTATCTGGGACCTGCTTCACTGGTGGGCAGAGCTGCTATCCTCCAGGGTGGGTGCCCTGTCTTGGGAGTGCCCTCCTTCAGACACAGGAAGTGCCTGTCCTTTCCTAAGTAATAGAATCCATCCCTTGAGTGCTTCCTGGGGCCCACCTACTTCTGCCTGCCCCTGACACCCTGAGCTTGGACTTGGGCGTTGGTTGAGGAGGGCCCTGCCCGGCCCTCAGCTCCCTGCAGCCTGGCACTGGGCATGAGTGCCCTGCCAGTGTGGGGGCTGCTTTGGCCTCGGTGCATTTAGGAATCTGTTCCCATGGTGTACCACATGTCTGATGACATGAGGACTTGGGGCAGAGCTCTTCAGAGACTGGTCCTTAGGGCGGGCGCCACAGTTTGGATGTCTACATACATGAGCCCACATGCTCACGTGCATGCACACACACTTACGTACATACGTCCACACTTATACCAGCACACACTAGTTTGCACGTGCGCACGCATGCGCGCACACACACACATGCACACACGTGGTGCTCATGGCAGAGAGGCCAGGTGAGAGATGTTGGCCAGCTAGGGCCTAGGGAAGTCAGGCCTGCTGGCAGGCTGGGGCTGGGCCTTGGAGCCTCCGGGTACCTGAGCGGGGCTCTCTTTGGAGGCAGGGAGCCAATGGGACCAGGATTTGGATCTGAGCTGGGGATACGAATCCCAGCTCAGGGCCAGGGGTGTCAGACAAGTCCTTTCACCTGACACATGGGGTCCCACTACCCGGGGTGCAGGAGACACAGAGGAGATGCATCAGGCCTGCGGAATGCTGTGGGCCACTGCCTTGCACCACGGTCGCGGGCTGGCTGAGGACCCATGAGCCCAGGAATGGCAGTGTCTGTGGATGAGTCTTGCCTGTGCCTGGGAGTGCACCCATGCCCAGCAACGCCAAGGGGCTGAGGCCCCTGAGTGCCACTGACCACGGCGAGCCCTGGGCTGCAGACTCAAGGACTGCTCCAAGTCAGTCCCCAAAGCCCTTCAGATGCCACTCCAGGATTCCAGGCTCCTCTGCTGTCTACCAAGCCACCCTGTGGGTAAGGAGGCCAGTGAATGGGGCCTCACCCGTACCCACCAGGCCCATAGACATGCCCCCGCTCCCAGAGGGCCACCCGACAGCCGGAGGGGCCTGCACCCCGCTCTCCTGGCTGGTCTCCCTGCATGTGCTAACGGTCATGTAGGAGCCTCTTCCACTGCCCCTGAGACCCCTCACGGGGACTGACCACCGAGAGGACAGCTCTGGGAGGTTCCCAGGGGCAGCTGGGGTGCCACATGCAGGGAATGGCAGCTTGGCTCTCGCTGTCCCCTGGCCTGTGCTGCCCACTCACACCCCAAACCCATGGCTCACACCCAGCTCTGGCCCATAGGCTACCCTATCCCTCAACCTGGGTCCTGAGAGTCACCCACAACCTCGGTTTCAGTGCACTGGGGCTTCGGGCCCCCCAGTCCACTGCAGGATCCTTGGCTGGCAAACTCGAGCTCCCATCCCATCCTGGGGTGAGGGCAAAAGTGGGGGGGCAGGGGCACACACCCATCTGCTCCTGCCCTCTCTGCATGAAGACACGTGAGGCCTTCCCTAACACCCCACCCTGCCCTACACTGCTCTGCATCCACCCCGAACCCCCGCCCTTGGCCCCTCCTGGCCCTGGTGCCCCTGAGCGCCCCACAGCCGTGCGTCCCAAACCTCCAGTTGGCCTGCTGCTTCTCTGAGGACATGGCTTCCTGGTTAGTACCTGCCCAGTGTCCAGTTAGGCCACTGCCTCAGCCGCTCCTACACCGTCCTGCCTGCCACCATCGCGGAGACGGATTCTCTTGTCTGCCAAGCCCAGGATGGGGAGACCCCCCAGGGAAATTGAGGCTGTGTAGCTTCCCTGGTAACCACTCTACTCAGCCTCCCATGTCCTTGGCCTCAGAGACGTCCTCCACGCTAGACAGATGTGCCAGGGTTCAGGGCTGCTGGGTCCTCCCAGTGTGATGGGCAGTCCGGCTCAGCGTAAGGCCACAGTCACAGGGACGCTGGGCTCAGCGTGCCCCCACAGCCTCCCACCTCCTCACATGGACGCCTCTGCCTGGTAGAGCTCTCAGCACCCTCCCAGCACCCCTGCATGCCCACTGCAGTCTGCGCCACTCTGGGATGCTGGTGGTCCCAGCGAGGCCCCGGAACCCAAGGGGGAGGGCTGCTTGCCCACCCTCTACACTCAGGTCCCCGACTCCTGGGTGAGGGAGAAGCTGGCCCAGAGGGATGGGGCCCACCGTGCCCCTGCACATCCCTGCAGCTAGCTGCCCACAGCTTGTGACACCCCCTTCCATTGTCCCTGTTGTCATGAGCTGTTTTAAATCTAGGTTTTATGATTATTCTGCTCTGGCAAAGCCAAAAGACCAGGAGACGATTGTCATTGCAAAGATAGTGGGTTACTCACAGATCCTAAGAGGAGGGGGCATGCCAAGCTCCAGGGAGCCACGGGGCAAGGTGGGTCGGCAGGCAGCTTGGGAGAGGGACATTGTGGGCAGGAGCCTTTGTTGTGGTTTCTGAGGGAAGGCTGCGGGGCAAGCAACCTAACGACTGGCTAGTTTGAATGGTTTCGGTGCTCTGGGCCGTAGGGGCTGTCCCTGGTTGTCTGCTACGTGGCCCTGGGTGATTAGGACACATAGGCAGTGGCCCAGAGTGTGGAAGCCATGGAGGAGGTAGTTGGGAGTGGACTCTGGATTAGTTGGTTTGTCTGTGGAATGTACGCTTGAGGATGAGTTGTTTGCTCTCTAGGGATTGGCTAAGCCTGGCAGGGGCAGTCCCCCCAGGGGCAGCAAGGACCTGAGATGTCAGAGCACCAGAACACAGAAAATAAAAGGCATGGTTAACAGTGTACGAGCTGGGCAGGCCCAGAGCAAGGGGGATGGCCCCTAGCAAGCCCCCCTTGTCTGCAGAGGAATCCCAGGGCCCACCCTCCCTGCTTGCCCCACGGAGCCATCTAGGCCTGTCACGCACTAGAGTCCCTGGGACCCAGAGACCTGCCTGGGTGGGGGTGGGCAGAGCCCCAAGAAGACTGGCCCTTTGTCCCAGGCTGGGTCCCTCCTGGGAGCCCATCTTCACATGGTTCTTGTGGCCTTTCATTACAATTTTTGTTTGGGGAAAATTTAAGAGTATGAGAAGGGGGAGCCATCCCTTTTGGAGGGGACCTCTCAGACATGGGCATTTTCTCTTTCCTGTTCTCTGGAGTTATCCCCTGGGAAAGCCCTCTCTGCCCCATTAGCTGCGGTGGCCTCGAGTCCAGGCCCTCAGGAGGTAAGTCCTGGCTTGTCCTGCTGCTTCCCTCTCGACACTACCTGCCTGGCACTCCTTCGCCAATTCTGCTGAGGCTGCACAGGCAGCCCTCCATGGCTTTGTCCCTGTCCGAGGACATCTGCCTTCCAGAAGGACAATGTGAAACACCAACATCATTCATGCCTGGTGCTGGGTCTTGCTTCAGTCGTCCAGTTTAATGGGCCCCATTTTATGCTCTTTTCTTCCCCTTCCCTTTTTTTTTTTTATAACTAAAATGATCCATTTATTGAGTTAAAGATTGCATATTCAGGACATTCACTCGTTAGGTGATGCTGCATAGTAAATCTTAGAATGAACCAAAGACCTATTTTTATATATTAAAAAAAATTCAATAGCATATAGACTTATAATGTTGGGGAGTAAAGGTTTGGAGGGGAAATATTCTTTTTTTCCCTTTAATGTGATAAAATATATGTAGCATGAAATTTACCATTTTAATCATTTTTAAGTGTCCAGTTCAATGGCATTAAGCACATCCACATTATTGTGCAACCATCTCCACCAGCCCTTCTGGAACTCTTCATCTTCCTCAACGGAAGCTCTGTTCCCATTAAACACAACTCCCCAGTCCCCACCCCACCCCTGGCAACCCCCATTGGTTCTCTGTCTCTGTGAATCTGATGGCTTCAGGGACCTCATGGAAGTGGAGTCCGACAGTATTTGTCCTTTTGTGTCTGGCCTGTTTCACCCCTCTGCTTTATAACCTTTTCCTGCCTGGCATTCTGGCTTTCTGTGTTCCGCAGCAATGGGTGGTAAGCTGGATAGATGTCCTGTTCTTGATTCTCAGGGCTTGAGTCCCGGTTTTCAAAAATACACTTGACCCTCTGGCTCTGCAATTATCAGGTGCTTGTGCGGAAACAATACTTGTCACTTCCTAACATGCAGACCCCTGGGCTCTGTGCCCCTCCAGCCTATCCCCTGAGTTAGGAGGACGTCAGCGCTGGCTCCGTGAGTGGGTGTTCTTGCGGGCCCAAGAGCACCCAGGCTCTGATGGGACCCCCCAGGGCCCAGGGAAGTGTTTCAGGACAGTGGGAGTGAAGACTTCATGGCTCCCGGGATGGCCTCAGGACCACAGGGATGAGCTGGTTCTGGGACACAGGAGCTCAGAATGCAGAGTGCCTGGGAGGCCCCTCCCAGCCCCTGTTGCCACTTCCCTCCATGGTCAGTCTTCCTGGCTGTCTGATCCCCAAGTTGGTCCTGTGGCCCCAGGCTTACACCTCCCAAACTCCTTCCAGGGAGAAAGGGGATCCCCCTCCTGCTTACGTTTGAAAAATTCCAAGAAGGCATCTTGATCAGCCTGGCTCAAGTCATGTAACTCTCCTTCCATCCAATCACTGTGATGTGGCTAGGAGGAGGTCCTGGGGTTGTCCCCGCCTGGGCCTTGGGCCCACCCTGATGCCTGGGGTATCAGCCATCCCAACAGCAATGTACCCTGCAGAGCTGTCAGCCTCACTCGGAGTTGGGCTCTGAGATGAGAGTGGACAACCTGAACCAGCAGCCTTGTGGGGACTTGAACCTGGGCTCTGTAATTCCAGGTGGAGAAACCGAGGTCCAGGTCAGGGGCAGACTCACTGGGGTCACAGAGAAAGCTGTGTCGAGTCACAGTGTGACTGTGTGCCCCTCTACTATACTACACCCTCTCTTCCAGGAAGCCTTCCTGGCTTGGCCTAGCTGGGCCTGGGATGGCCACACCAGATGTCCCACTCTGCAGCTGTCTCCAGTGTCCAGAATAAGACAAGTGCTAGCTGCACAGTTCCCGGGTTCAGTTGGCATACCCCCAGGCCCGGGATGTCTGTGGAGTTCATGATTACGGCTTAATAGTTGTGGCTGGGCTCTCTCCCCTGCCACTCTTTGGCTTTCACCCAGCCACACACCAGCTCTCCTGGGTCCCCGCTGATTTCCCGGCACACTGACCCCTTTTTGCCTCCCTCCCCTAGGCTCCGGGCCACACAAGCAGGGCCCAGACGTGATTTTTCAGCTGGGACCTGCTCATGTGTGGGATGGGCCTGGCCTCAACTTTGCCATCAGCAACCGGGCCGGGCACCCTGAACCACATGGGCCCTGAGCCTGCAGGACAGGCCAGACCCTGTGCCTCCCGCTGTCGAGTGGCCCGGAGTCTCCTCATGATAAGCAATGCAGCATCTCTTTTGTGAGTTATGAACATTTGTAAGTGTTTATGGAGGCCCGGCGAGATTCTGGCATGTGCAGTTGACGATTTGGGGATGGAGGGGGCATGTGGAAATGACAAGTCTTATAAATGGGAACCCACTGAAACGCCCCGTTAGGGAGATTTACTCCGATCCTTAAATATTGGAGATTAATTTTTTGAAAACATTTATAAAATAAGAGATTTATACCGAAAACAATACCATACACCATGACAGGATGGGATTAGAGTCAATTTATTTGTGTATTAGTCAAAAACTCAATTTCATATATTGTGCAGAAAAATTAAAACCCTTTCTGTATTTATTACAAATTAGGCATTCTCCATATATGGAGATAAATAATTGATAGCATTACAAATACTTAATCTAGAAAATATTTGTTAGGAACAGACAACTCATTTTTCACATGTTTCGTTGAGGACAATATTGCACACTTTAAAAAATTAATGACGACTTCTCGCGAGGAAAAAAAAAAGTCTACATCCTAATTCTTTTGTTTAGTGTCATGGTCTAGCCAAGGAAATGAGGCTGGGCAGCAGGACAAGAGTGTGGGGTCGGGCCGCCACTCCGTGACCTTGGCCGCGGATGGGTGGGAGAGTCTCTGGCGTCCTGGCACTCAGAGCCCCGACCCTGGGAAGGTGCATTTGGAGAGTGTTATATTGTTTTTCAGATGCTGCCCACACTCTCCTTGGCCTGTAATTTAAAAATAAGTGTTTCTGATTTACTCTCTGAGAAAGCACCATTTGAGGATGGACTTGCCAAGCCAAGGAATCAACGTTTTGCGGACTTGCGGCCCAGAGAATCACAGAGTTGAACTATCCAGGCCCCCAGCTTGGGTCACAGGCTCTGTTCCGGAAGGAAGGAGGGCCTCATGGATGGTGGGAAGCAGGTGCTTGCCTGGGGTCAGTGGCCTCACCCAGGACAGGTGACCGCCCCCCATCACATGCTCTCCCTGCCACGGGAGCTCCCAGCCTCCACCTGAGCTCCACCTGGGGCCCATCTTACCCTGGGCTCCACCTGACCTCTTCTCAGAGCTGGTACCACCCACCCATCACCCCAGCCCAGGCCTGCGATGGAGGAGATGAGAAGAACCAGGAGAGGCATTCGGGATCCGTGCCCTTGCCCATGACCTCTGTCCTCTGCCCTCTGTCCTCACTGTGAGCTTTGGAGGCTGCGCTGGCGCAAGGTGGAGCTGATGGCGGTGCCCTGCAGGTCCTTGATGCCCCTGGGCCCCTGGGAGCACTAGGGATTGAATAAATAAAGCCATGTTTATTAAAATATAAATTTGCTGCCTAACGGAAGTGCTCTTTCTATACATAGAAAAAAGGTTTAAAATAAAAACCAAACAGTTTTAAAGGCACCATGGCATTAATTATTCATCTCTTGCTAAGGAAAACATGCCTTTGCAGACGGCACGGCACCCCCCCTCTCATGGGGGTCTCAGGGCTCCTTGATAAGCCTGGCCTGAGGGTAGGGAGTTGGGTGTTTCAGGCGATGGGCCTCTGTGTGGCAGACCCCGTGGGGCCAGGGCCGGTGGCTCTGAGCTTCAGTGTCCCCTTGTGTAAAATGGGGTGACCATGGTACCCCCTCGAGGCTGTTCAGTGTGTGTCAGGCGAAAGCTGCACTGGGACGTGGGACCCAACAGGGGACAAAGGACATAGACTGGCCTGGAGGAGTGAGCAGTGGGTGCTGGTCAAGACGGGGCCAGTCCACACGCATCCCTGGCTTCTACGGTCAGGTCAGGGGAGCAGGGTAGCATCTGATGTGGGGAAAGAAGGAGAGAGCAGGGAGGGGGGTTGGCTGGGTGGCAGAGGCCCCTCCTGGAGGAGGGAAACAGGGATGAAGGCTGGTAGGGTCATCCTGATGAGATGATTCAGTGCAGGGGGCAGCTGGGTGGACACGCCGGCGAGTCAGCCCCCCTGGGCCAATAGGCCGCTGCTCCTGAGGGAGAGACCAACCAAACTGGGGACGTAGCTCAAGGCTCTTCCCTATCTTACAGAGCGATCACCACCCACCCTGGCAAGGCCCGGCGACAGTGGTTGCACACCTGTCCTGCTGGCCTGCCCCAATCAAGTCCCCTCTCTCGGGCTCACTTTCATGGGCCTCACGTCTGCAGAGATGGGCTGTCCCACCATCTCGGACATCTGCCTGGGAGGGAGGGTTCTGCCCTTGACTCCTCAGGGCACCTCAGACCCTGCTTGTGGCCCTGATCCTGTGTCTGGTGAGGAGCCCACCCAGTGGCTCACCCTTCTATCAGTCAGGCTGGGCAAGTGATGCTGGTGAAACAAATAGTCCCAAATCTTAAAGCGGCAGAGGAGGATTTCCTCTTTACACTGAATGCCGCAACACTTGGCGGAGGGACCCGGTTCTAAGTCACTTGCTGACCCAGGTGGATGGGCAGCTACCGAACGGGGATGTCGCTGGCTTCTGGGCAGAGGGAGAGGGGGAGAGAATCTGTAGTCTTTAACCAGCCTGGACGTGCCCTACCCCACTCCTGCCCGCAGTCCATTGGCCAGAACCAGCCACATGCCACCAGGTGCGAAGGGGTGGGCTCCTGCGGCCGAAAGGCGCCGATGGGAAACACTTGGGGAGCAGCGACAAGACCTCGCACCCCCAGCTTCCACTTCCCCGGGGGCCGCACAGCCTACCCTGCCCACCGTGTGCAGCGGGGCACTGGTCCCAGGAAGCCCTGGCCGTCCTGCGGTGCCCAACGAGCACTGACAGGGACCTCAAACAAAGCTGGGTGCAGGGGCCCTAAACGGACCCCCCCACCCACGGGACCCTGGAGCTTTTGGCTCCTGTCATCACCTGGGGCAATCCCCAGGGAGGCCTGAGGCATTTGCTCCTTTTTTTCATTCATTCATTCACTCATTCATCCATTGTTCATTCACAAACACCCCAGAGGCATCACTCCATCCCCCGCCTGGGGCCAGGCAACTTGGGCTTACGCTTGGCGCTTGGCAGGTAGATCTCCCCGGAACTCAGAGGAGCCTGATCCCCGTCAGTCACCCCCGCCAGGTCAAGGGGTCTGGGGGCCCAGAGGAGCATCTCGGAGCTGCAGTGCCAGCCGCGGGTGGGGCGCAGGTGGTATGCAGGACTACAGCTCCCTGTGGAAATTAGCTGTGCCCTCAGGCAGCAGTGGAGGGGGACCCCAGCAGGGGCCTTTGAAGCTCTGCCAGCTCCTGGAGCAGGCGGGGGAGGGAGAGAAGGGCTGCTGGGAGAAGGCTGCCCGGCTCCGTCTTGGTCGGCAAGGCTATCCCTGTTCTGGCCGCACTTCCCCCAACCCCCCCGCCCCCGTACTGGGGCAGGCGTGGCTTGGTGCCTGTGACCTGCTGCGTGTTAGAGAGGACCTGGCCCCAGGGTTCATATGCTGGATGTCTCCCAAGGGAAGCTGGTCCCAAGTGGGGCCTGGCCCCGGGATGGCCTGGCTCGGCTCACAGAGGCATGTGGAAAGCTGGCCCGGATGCCTTGGCCTGCTTTCAGCCTGTGAGTGGGTGAGGGTAGGCAGTCTGGCTCAATCCCCCCACCCGCACCAGCCTCCCCCTCGCCAACAGGTCTGACCTCGCTGGAAATATTGCTCAGCTCAGTATGGATTTCCTGTCTTCACCGAGGTTGCTGTGAGCGCGACCGGTGCAGTTGCTGAGAGGACACTGGCCTGGGGATGTTTTTCTGTTGTGGCTGAGGAGCACCAAGTGAGCCTGAGCTGCCCAGAACTCTGGCTTCTCCTCCTGCCTGTGGCGGCTCCTCACCTGGCATGGGCACGGGACCCTGCCCTGGGGTGCGGGCAGCTGTCCAGCCAGACCCCTCCCCAGCTAGGACCCTCTGCCCATTCTGCAGGGCACCACCCCGAGAGCCTTTCTAGAGCTGGAGTGACTGGGACAAAATCTCCGAGCTCTGCACACATTTGACCTCATGTGGGGGACAGTATGGTGGCAATGGGTCCAGAGAGGGGTCATCAGTGACTCGGCATCACGCAGCCAGGCCCTGGGAGAAGTGCACACTCTGGTCCTTGATCCCCTCCCCCCATCGCGCTGGGTAGAGAGTTGGGCCCGGGGGGCTGGCTTGGGGACCCCTGGATGGGGAAGGGGAAGATGCCAGGTAGAGACAAAGGTAGGGGTGTAGGCACAGGAGGACAGATGTTATGACTTCCCGGGTAGACACATTAGCACTCACACATGCCCACTCATGTAGACACACACGTATCCACATGCACACCCCCTCACACCCCCCACCCGTCCTGTTCACAGATGCACACTCAGAACTCATTGTCGGGCCTGTGGTGAGGAAAGCAGGGGCCCTGGGCATGCAGGGCCAGGTGCTGCAGTGATAATTGGTCCCGGGTCGCTGTGCCTGGCTCACCCTCCCCAAAGCCAAAGGGCAGCTGCAGCCCATCTCTGGGAGGGGGCTCTGCGGCCCTCACCCTCACCGTACAGTGTTTCAGGAGGTGCTAGAAGCTCCCCCTGGCAGGAGCTGTGGGACATGAGACTATGCAGTGTGGTCCCTGAAGCTGAACATCCCCAGGTCCCTGTAAGCCTCCCAGGTTCCCAGATTGCCCAGTATAGCAGCAGGGGAGTGGGGTGAAGTTGCGGAAGGAGGTAATGAGAGATGTAGGCCCAGAGCCATGTTCGGGTGGGAGATAGGGAATGAGACTTCAGACATAGCTTGGGTCCTGTGAGGGTTCCAGGGACCCAGGCTGCTCCTGGGCGGGATCCATCACTCGCTGCACAAGCTTACCCAAGGTTCCAAGGCCTGACTAGGCTGTCCATGGTGGGGGCCAACTGACAGGACACAAAACTTCCAAGGCCCTCAGCCCCAAGCTGCATGGTGAAGAATAACCGCTCGGCCATTAAAACAATTTATTTTGCGCTCCAAGAAACTAACAGCTGTTTATAGTCAGCGTGTCTGAGCCATTCCCTGGGGTGGTGATTCTGTTGGATCCAGCCTCCCGTTGGCTTCCTGTATAAGGAACGGCCATGCCAGGCCGAGGGTCAGAATGGGCAGAGGATGCCATGGAGGGCTGGGCCATGTTCTTCCTGGTCACTTCGACGACCCTGAGATGTTTCTGACCCTCAGGTCCACATCCCCTTGGCAGCTATCATGGGTAGTCATTAGGGCCTCTGGATACCCGCCTGAGGGAGTGCTGTGGTAATGCAGAGAGGGAGCACTCTATGGGGCTGATCCTGGGTGCCCATGGTGAGCTTGAGGGGGTCAGGGAGGACCACTGAGGGGGAAGGTATGGGGTGTGGTTGGGCAGTCTGGGAGGCCCTGCTGAGAAGGTGGGCTGGAAGCACAGGCCCAGAGCAGGAGTGAAGGTGTGCCTGGAGAGAGTGCACAGAGAAGGAGTGGGACTGGGGGACTGGCAAGTGCAAAGGCACAGGGGTAGGCTCCTGTGCCACCCATAAGCTCCTCCCACTCTGCACACCTGTGCCTGTCATGAAGGTCGCATAGTGTTTACCTCAACTGTTTGCATGCGCAGTAGGTGCTCGTAAATACTTGCTGAATTTTAAATTTTTTTTTTTAAAGATTTTATTTATTTATTTGACAGAGACAGAGACAGCGAGAGCAGGAACACAAGCAGGGGGAGTGGGAGAGGGAGAAGCAGGCCTCCCGCCGAGCAGGGAGCCCGATGTGGGGCTCGATCCCAGGACTCTGGGATCATGACCTGAGCCGAAGGCAGACGCTTAACGACTGAGCCACCCAGGCGCCCCAATACTTGCTGAATTTTAAAATGACAGTCTGAAACAGGGGCTTCTGAGGCATAGGATTGTGCACACTCAGGGTCTCCCGCTGCCTGCCTGGAGCCCGGGGCTGCTCTCTGGGGGAGTCCAGTATGCAGTGGCCCGGAGGTTATACCCACACCACAAGGACAAGGAGCAGGGTGCCCACTGCCTGGGGACACCTCTGCAGTTCCAGGTCCCCTCCACTTGCCTGTTACACCTGTCTCTGTCCTACTCCCACCCTGCAGGAGTCCTGAGGCTGGGGAGGGGGCTCCTGAGCAGACAGGAGACATACAGGGTGATTCTGGCAGGGACTGAGGTGCCCACAGGCTTCTGGAGGGACAGTGGGTGGGTGTCAGTGGGCCCCAGCACTGCACGGCCAGAAGGCCTGGGAGAGGTGGGGATAGGTCTGAGGCTCACCATGGGGACTCCCAGGTCCATGTCCACGGTGGCTGAGAAGTCAGCTGTTCCCACCCAGGTCACTAAGGCCCCTCAAAGGCCAAGCCTGACCCTGGGGTCTTCAAAAGAAAGGTTCCAGGAGCAAGCTGAGTGTGGACTCTGGGGCAAGTGGACCAGGGTTCTTGGGTGTTCCTTGTGGCCCAACTTTCAGCCAGAGAGAAGCCAAGGTGTGGGCCGGGAGCCTCCTGAGGGGAGGATGTGGAAGCGAGTCTGGGTGGGGCAACCACAGTTCTGGGGTCAGCTCTCAGCAACTCAGCCTGACCTTGTGTCCTCCCTGTGTGATGGCCCATGGGCACAGCTGCCCTACAAGGGGCCTGAAGGAGCACAGCAGTGTCCTCTGTGAGTGTCCCTGCCAGGCACCTGGGGAACATTCCCAGTGACTGAAGCTGGGCCTTGGACTGCATGACCACATCATTGGATGGCCCCAGGACCCAGGCAGGACCTGGTGGTGTCTGGGTGCCACAGTCCCACGGTCCCACAGGGTCCACAGCCCCCTGACAGGGTCTGAGTCTGGGTCAGGGGCTGGCTTCATCTCTGGTCTCTCCTTTACTTTGCAGGGGGCCAGAGTGGCCACTGCAGCTGCCCTCCATGCCCATCTCTGGAGACGGCTCTGAGCTCTCAGGAGGCTCCTGGCTAGCAGTCGCCCGGGTGTGGGCACTTGTGGCTAGGTACCTACTTCCGGTCAAGCCAGCTGCTCCCGCCATGTTCCACTGCTCATTGAAGCAACTTCCCTTGGGGCCAGAATTTGCTGGAGTTTCAGCAGCAGCTTCTGATTTTAATGTTGAGAGAGTTGTGAACAACACACCATGCAACAACGAAGAGTGTGTGAGCACACAGAACAGAGCTGGGACTTCGGGGACCTTGGCTTCTGGAGCCTTCTGGGAACAGGTCCTTCCAGGCCACCTTCCCTGCCTGAACTGGGCCCAGGGATTCCACAGTCAACGTGGGCAAAGCTCTGGGGAAGAGGTCAACACTATAGGTTGAGCACAGTTTCCTGCTTCGGATCAGCCCACAGATGGGAGGGCTAAAAGGTGGGGCCCTCCTTCAGTCGGTTGAGCGTCTGCCTTTGGCTCAGGTCATGATCCCCGGGTCCTGGGATCGAGCCCCATGTTGGGATCCCTGCTCAGCGGGAAGCCTGCTTCTCCCTCTATCGGCGGCTGCCCTGCTTGTGCTCTCTCTCTCAAATAAATAAATAAAATCTTAAAAAAAAAAAAAAAAGGTGGGACCCTCCTGCCCACCTTTGTGTTCCAGCACTGAACACCAGTGTGTCTGGAGGTGACAGCACACCCGGTGTGGGCATGAATGGTGCTTCCCAGGGCTGGCTGGGTGGAAGAGAAATCCATCCTGGGGCAACCTATGCCAGGAGCTCAAGCCCTAGGAGTTGGAGTCTCCCCATGGGCACCTGTAAGGAGACCCCTAGCATCCTGGCAAGATTCCCTGGGCTGACAAAGTGTCTGCTGCCGACTGCTGCCGTGGGCTGTGTGGTGATAGGTGGAGGCCTTAGACGAAGGGGACAGAGGCTGGAGGAGGGGAGCAACAGACACAGGAACCCCAGAAGAAGATGAATCCGCTGAAATCCCAGCCTGGGCGCTGATGGACTAGGCCACGTGTTGGCGTGGCGCTGGGTCCTCCCTCTGTGCACATACGTGCATGAGAGTCTGCATGTGCATGTGGTTTGTGCACCTGTGGTTGGCCTTCCCTGGGTGCAGCCCACAGTGCCCAGTTTTCTCAGTGAGTGTTCATGGCTGCGCTGCAGAGACAAGCTGGCCCAAGGCCTTTGGATGATTCTCTGAAGGCACTGCTGTGAGTCTCATCATTACTTCATTTCACAGACCAGGAAACCGAGGCCCGAGGAGGAGAAGTGACCGCCTCCCAGCAGCATGGGGCCAACAGGAGGCCAGCCTGATGGCCCCGCTCCATCTCCTCCCCGGCCCCCTCCATGCTCCTCTTGGTGTCTTTATCTGTAGTTTCCCTGGTTACAAAATCACAGTGTTTATTCTTGGTTCTGCCTACTTAAATCTCTCCATTTGAACGGCAGCATTTCGGGGTCCATGTCCCAAATGTGCCCAGTCACAGGAGTTACCCAGGGTACTTGCTCAGCTTCAGATCCCCAGACTCGCCAACCCATCCTCCAGTGAGGGGACTGGACCTGCATTTGTAACAAGGACCAGGGCATTCTGTGTCAGGCAGGTAGGGAGAAGGTGGTTGGTGGAGGGAGACTTAAGTCCCATGTGGGCCCCACACCAGCTCTCGAGGAGGAGGAGGGATGGCAGTTTATTGTGGGTCTTCTTGCATCCTGCTGCCCAGGCTGGCTGCCCCACCAGATGCTAACCGTGCACGTTGTCTTGGCCCTGTGCCCATGTGGCCTGAGCTGCGTGTGGAACCTCCCCGAGTCCCTTGGAGGTGTCTGGGCCCTGGACCAAGCCGTGGTCTGAGGAGGGGAGTTCCGGGCAGCCTCCTCGGACCCAGGCTGTCGCCGACACACCTGGGGTCTACGCCCCTCCCTGCTGCTGCTGCGTGTCTCCCAGGGGCCCGAAGCTATTTCTGCTGCACCGGCCTCTCCGCTCTGCGAGGCTTCGGTGAGCAAAGATTGTGCCGACGCTGACAGAACAGGCCTGCATGGCGCTCTGTCAGGGAGAAGGCCCAATTAAAAGGGGAAGTGTGGGGGTGTGCCGCAGGCCAGGCCGAGTGCAGGGGGGCCCTTGGGCCCTGCCTGCCCCAGGGCGGCCATACACAGCCTCTGGGCACCGATGGCAGCAGGTGGACTGTATAGCACCGTGGTGACAATGCTGGGTACCAGAGAGGGAGTTTTTCTCCCCAGGTGCCCACCTGGTGCCACACCTGCCCGCCCCCTCAGCCGGTGTGCTGGGTGTACTCTGGGCACAGGACCTGGGTACACAGACTCCAGCCCAGTGCACAGAAGAGGTGGAGGGCGGGCACAGAGTCCTTGGGCAGGACACGGGAGGACAAGGACCTGCTGTGGGCAGCAGGGGCTGGGGGCCCAGCACCCCTCCCATCCACTCAGCCATTGCTGGGAAAATGCCACGTGATTGCAAACCTTTGTCGGGTGCCCTGTGCCTCCTCATTGCACTCCCTGATGTTCCAGATCAGCTCTGCTTCTGGGCCATGGCCACACGCAGCCAGTGCACCAGCCGGCCTCAGTGACAGAGCCGTAACTGGGGAATTTCCTGGCTAAATGAACAGCTGGCCACAGTACGCAGGCTGGACTGGGTCCTCCTCAGCATCACGGGCTGGCCCACAACTCGGTGTGGCCGGCGTCGTGATGGGGACACGTCGAGAAGGGGAAGGAGAGTGTGTTGCTGAGACCCTGGGGCTTAGTGGGGACCTTGGCCAGCCCCTCACTCTCCTCCCTCCGTCCCCCTCCCAAAGGCCCCACATGCTGGAGGGGTCCATGAAGGAGCTCCTCATGGGCTATGGCCCCCCCAGCTCAGACCAGGCCTGTCTCAGCCTGCACACAGCCCAGGGAGGGGTCCTCAACCCTGATGCCAGCCATGTGCCTGTGGCCGGTCCCATGGGGACACCCACCAGGATGCAGCGGCTTTCCCCACATGTCACCCTTAGGCCACCCTATCCATGTGCTGAGCTCAGCCCCTGCTGAGGGTGCTCAGGTCCCTGGCTTTGCCCGGCCCACCCTGCCAGCCCCCGAGCCCCCATGGGGGACCAGGAGGAGGGGGTGAGTTGCTGTTGTAAGGACTGAGGACCACCCACACACAGAGCCACAGCAGTGGAGGTCCTGGCTTGGGCAGGAGGGACGTGTGAGGCCCCCAGAACCAAGATGGTGTAAGGAAGAGGTCAGGCAAGAACCGCCCCAGCCCCTTCCCCACAAGGGCATAGGGAAGGAAAAGTTGCCACACGCTGTGGACTGCAGTCCCCCACCCTGGCCCCAGTGGCTTTGCCTACTTCAGGCCGTGGGACGGGCAGGTGGGGCGCACTGTTCCTCCAGTTTGGGCTGCCTGCCTGCTCACAACACCTTATGCCCTTGGGCCCTGAGCCAGCAAGGGCCAGAGTGGCAGGTCTAGGCCGGGGGTGTTCTGCCCTCAAAACCTGGCTTTCAGGTCCCTACCCTGACTCCCATATGAGCGTGTCCTCTTATTAGCACTGCTTCGCCAATTTTGCAAGTCAAATCCTGCATTATTGAGCACCTGCTCGGGTCTCCAGCTTGGTATGCAGCCAGCCACGCTAGAGGCCAGCTGGGAGCGAGGAAGGCTTTGTGTCAGGCGTCAGCAGTCACCCATCAAAAGGGCCTGGGGACCCCAGAGGCAGATGAGGCAAACCCTACAGCTTCATCCTTCTACCGGCGTCCGGGGTCACCTCCCTCTGTTCCCAGCCTCACCCTGGCCCTGCTCAGCACCCTTCACCGGGTTTCCTGGGAAGACTCCCACCCCCATCCCTCATAGGCTGTTAGTAAGGGAGCCAGGTGAGGCCATGCACACCTGGCTCAGGTCCCTACCCTGTCCCATCCCCCAGTGAAGCTCCCCAAGCTCAGGGTAAGCCATCAGCCTCTTGCTCTCCTGTGTTAGTGCCCCACACAGGCTGTTCCTTCTGCCAGGATGGCCTTCCTGGTGCCTGCATGGCCAGGTGGGGGTGGGGAGGAAGGAGTCCCTCCTTCTACGGGGCCCTCAGGGACTGAGCAGTTGTGACACACATAGAGGAGGATGCTGGCTACCACAGGCTGGCTCTCCACAAGGCCAGGAAAAATTGTTTTTAGTTTCTCCGGCTGGGCTGGGAACCCCCCTCGTCTGGAGGGACAGCTGCTTCTTAGCTCCCCACTGGCTTTCAGCAGTTCTTTGGGTGGGAGATGAGGGGCTGCTGGTGTAGGGTCCCTGGATGAGAGCTGTCTTCCATCCAAGCTGCACTGGCCCCCACTGCCTCCCCAACTTTTCCTCCTCTGTCCTTTCCTGTCCCCTCCTCCTCATGGTGACAGTGGGTCCCAGTCCCCGAGGGCCACAGGAGAGACCCTGACTGAGACAGACGACTGATTGCATGGCAGGCTGCCGTGTCTCAGCCAGCAGGAGGGGGAGCAGACTCAGGGCTGGTGGATACCAAGGTCCCCCCTTAGCGGTGCCATGTGTCCTCAATGCTTGGCTCTGGCTCAGGCTGGTCCCGTGGTCCCAGGAAGGTGGATGTTGTTCTAGGTGTCACACTTGTTCTCATCCCTTCTCCAGACCAAGGAAGCCTTTCCAGGAGCATCTGGTGCATGCCCGGCGCTTGCCTGTCACAGGGAGAAGACAGGGTCACCCTGGGTTACATTTGGAGGGTTTGAGTCAATACCTCACACCACTGGGGCTTTGTCAGCGTGGGAGGAGCGCTGGGTGGGGGCTCAGACTCCGGGGCTGAGCGGATGCAGTCAGGCCTGGCTTCCAGGAGGAGGTGGCCTCAGAGCCTGGGCTTAGAGCATCTGTAGGACTCACTGGGTGGAGGAAACCGGGTGCCAGACACCGTGCTTGCTGTCTGGAATGCCCACGTCAGCCGGTGAGGACACTGAGGTTCTCCCGAGATGCTACCGTGGAGATGGTGGATGCCGGGCGCCCCCTCACGTCGCCCCCACCACCGTTCTCACCCCAGCACATGTCCTATTTCTAGAATGCGGCTGCGGGTGCTTCTATTTGGTGTGTTAATTGGGGTTGGTTTTTACAGAATGAGCCTAATGCGGTGGGAAAATCTGCAAGTCTTCGTGCTCCAGTTAACCTGCGGGTTTGGGGGGCATTTTGCCTCTTGGGCATGTCAGGGCTAAAGTCATCCAAATCCTCCAGGCTGGCCTCAGCATTTGGAGAGGGACTACAGCCTTCCCCGGGCAAGGCAGGAATGGGGACACTAGCCCCACCGGGCTGGCATGGGTGGTCACTCCGGGTCCGTTTGGCCCGGGACGTGGCCTTGTGGCCAGTTTGTCCCTCTGCAGTTCTGGAGGGGGTCTGTGGTCGGAGTGGGAGAGCATGTCCTGGATGATACCGACCCTGGGGATGGGAAAACCGCGGACCCCCCGCCAGGATCTGATGGACAGAGCGGCACCTATCGAGCTGAGCAGGGAAGGTGTTATCGATGGACTGAGTGGCAGGTGGAAAGACAGACAGGAGGCTGCGATGCACGGACAGGGCAGCGGGTACCCGGGGAGAGTCCGATCCTGACTGGGGCTAGCCAGTCACGGGAGAGGGGTGCTGGGGCGGGGGTGGGGGACAGAGAGTACTGGTAAGTGAGAAGCTTGAGGTGGGCAGGTGTGGCTGCGGCTGTTCCTGGCGCCCAAGGGGCCCCGCTCCGTTCTCAGGGGCCCTGTTGCCCCGAGATTGAGACATTCCTCCCCCACTCGACAGAGCAACTGCCTCCCGGAAGCCCCTGAAACCCTGGAGGCTGCAGCAGCAGCCCCCACCCCACCCCCCGCCGCCGGTTCTGCTTTCTCTCTGTTCCATCATTTTTCAAAAATAATTGTGTGGCATCAGGCTGTCGCTGAGCTGCTCCCTGTCAGGCTGCCCCCCCTCCCCCGGCACCGTTGCTGGTTCTGCATCCCTGAGACCCTCCCAGGCCGCGATGTGTGTGTCAAGGTGTTTTCTCTGCAAGGTCTTCATCATTCCTTAATTGTTCACATTAATTTGTCTCCCGCCTTGGTGAGCGTCCCTTGAAGCCTTGGCCCCCACCTCCTTTGCTGGCATCAAAATGCGGCTGCCGTGCTCCTTGGGAGGGGGCTGCCTCCCCACACCCACCCCCCCTGCCCCGCTGCCACTCCTCTGACTGCCCCAAGATGGATGTTCCTTTATTGCCTATAAATCTCTGCACAGCCCTTTGTGAAGACAGATCGGAGGCCTCCAGTTCCCTGGTGTTTGTCGGCGGCGGGTTTAATTAGCCCTCCCCGCAGAGGAGCGGGCTGGGCCTGGGCCAGGGAAGGAGCCTTTCACTGTCCCTGTGCTTTTGTCTAGGGGGACCAAGGCTGGGGCGCATGCAGGGACAAGAGAAGGCTCCTCCCTCACGCATCCATCTGTGTGGATTCAACACGCCAGACCATGTAACTGGCTTTCCCCACGCCCGGTCCCAGGCTGACCCTTCCTGCCCAGGTGGCCCAGGGGGTGGATGGTAGAGGCCCCAGCAATACCCCGCTGGTCTCCAGGAAGGAGTCCCGTTAGTTCTACCCAACACACTGTAGGTACCTAATAAATGCATGGTGAGCTGGTAAGTTTCTGGATGAATGGGCCCCGCCCTTTCCCAACCTGGGCTCAGTAAAGGGGGCTTTACTGAGCCCAGCCCAGCCATGTGCTGGAGGAGAGCTCACCCCAGCAAGGAGGCCAGGTCACCCCTATAGCTGGCTGTGAGTCCTGCTGCCCTCCTGTGGTCGGCAGGGCCTCGGCCCGCCGCCCTGCCCCCCAGTTGGCTGCAGGAAGGAAGGAACAGTTGTGTGTGCAGTGCTCAGGACAGAAGGTAGACTGGGCACTCAGCTGACGTCAGGGTGAGGGGTCCCTGAGGCCAGCTCCAGCAGTCCCGTTGGGGTGCGGTGTGCTCAGGTGGCCCCGCCTGGCCCCAACACCGGCTGCGTGGCCTCAGGGGACTCCCTTGGCTTGCCTGGGCCTGAGAGTCCAAGTGTGTGTTCTGCACGAGGTCTGAGGGACAAGAAGACAAGCCTGCTGTGTGTGGGTCGGTGGAGGGTGGGACTGCCTTGGGATGGTGTAGCAGGAACACCTCCGCCAGCCCCTCTGCTAGGGACCTCAGCCATATTGGCAGTCTTTGAGCCTCTCCGGTGCTCGGTCTGAACGGGGCCCCTCTCACAGCCGCTCTGTGGGCTGCAGGTACCCCTGCCATGAGGATTTACTCATTCCTCATGACAGGCAGGAAAACTGAGAGCTAGTGAAGTGTGGTGACCTGCCCCCGGACCAGAACCTGATTCTGGACCTCCCTGAGCCCTGGCTGTGCAAGATCTGGGTGATATGGGTCTATTCCATGACCACCTAGCTGGGTGAGGATCAGCCTGGGAGGATCACGGTGGACTTCCTGGAGGAGGGGGTTGAATCGGAGCTAAGAGTTGAAGCAAAGGGGAGGGTATTGGGAAGAGGATCCTGAGGCACTCTGGCACTGGGAGCTGGGGTGGGCATCAGCGGTGGGAGATGAGGCAGGACCCCTGGCTTCCCTCAGGGTTTCAGCTTGGCCACATGGGGCGGGGCACAACCAGAATGCTGCTGCCCCTGGGGCTGCCCATGTCTTGCACGGGGAGCCTTCCCAGGCTCCTGGGCTGTGCTGCACACAGTGACTGGGCCTGTTGTCCAGGGCTCCGAGGCAGGGGGGGAGAAGACAGACGGGGGTGCGGAGCAAGGCGGGCCAAGAACAAGGCTGCTAGAGAGGCTGGGTGGGAGGGGGACAAGTTGTGTCATTGTGGTCACATGTCCACTACAGCTTGGGGTGTATCTGCCTACAGGGCCGAGTGCTGCCCTCAGGCTGAGGGACACCCCCGGGCTGACTGGCACAAGGCAGAGACACTGACACTCAGTTCATGTGCTGTCCTAGCACCGGGGTGAGGAAGCCACGGGCCAGCCCCAGCTCTCGGGGTGTGTCTGAGCAAGCGTGCTGGCCTCAGGTAGGTCTAATGCTGCCCATGCACATCACTTCACGCCCCTGGGCCTCAGGGTCCTCAGCTGCACACTGGGGGCGTCAGCAGCCTCTTGCTGTGAGGACATGAAGGAGACGAGGTGTGTGAGGTGCCCGCCCCGGCGAGAGCTGGGGCAGGGCCGTGACCAGGGCAGGCACCCTGGCTGTGAGGCGGGGCCTCCACCCTGCCGCCCCAGGCCCCAGCTCTTCCAACAGATAAACACAACTTCTCTCTAAACATGTTTCCGGCATGTTCTCGGTCTCACTGGACATCAGTCGACCATCAGCTGCTGAATATTCTGCTGCTTCTATTATTTCAGAACTAATTTAAGCATTAAAAAATAATTCTTTCGATTACTGTGCAAAGCCCCGGCAGCCAGATAAATGGGGGCAGATGCTTCTATCCTAGGACCTGAACCAACCCTGCAGCCCCTGGGGTGGATGGCAACCCAGGGCGGCCCCCAGGGACCCTTTGGCTCCCAGAGGGCCTGCGATCGTGCCTCACTACCCTCCTAGGGCCCCGGAGTCAGGGCTGGCAGAGAAGTGACCCTTGGGGGCAGCCCAGCCCTGAGCCAAGCACCCGAGAGGGCTGCTCACCCGCCCCATTGACCCCCAGTGAGCCCCGGCCCCCGGGGTCATCCTCTCCCGATTGCTCTTGGCAGTGCTGACCTGTGAGCTGTGAAGGATGCTCTGTCCACAGGTTGCCCTGTGGCTGGCCTGGCATCTTTGGATGGAGGCCAGGAGCATTCGCTGTAAACCAGCAGCCGCTGCCGGGGTGGCGGGGGGAGCTGACACTCAACACCACTTCTCATGGTTTTAATTAGCTTCCAGTGCAGATCTCAGGGTTCGAGAGACTGAGGCTGGACATCAGCCACCCGCCCACCAGGGGCCAGGGGCCCCACCTCAGGGAATCAGCAGGGGGCCGCTAAGGGGTTGGGGGTCCGGTGGGGGCAGGCAGGAGCTGAGCCCGCAGCCTCAGGCTCAGCACTCCCACCCCTCCCTGCCCCTCACCAGCACCGGCCGGTGATCTCATCACTTCCTGGGCTGTAAATATCACCCAAACGCTCACGACTCCCAAATTGTCCTCCAGCCCAGGCCCCTCTCCTGAGCTCAGCCCGCACAGCCCACGCGACACCCCCGCCCAGATGTCTCCTGGGCCTCGACGACGGTGGCCGCTCCTCCTGCACCCCCACCTCGGGGATGGGCGCCCCATGCCGGCTGCTCAGGGCAGACGCCGGGAGACCTGCCCACCATCTCTGCCTTCTGCCAGATCCAAATCGAAATGCAGCCATGTCCCTCCTGAGCCCCCCACCCCACCCTACTCGGGCCTGGCCCCCCTCCCACTGCACAAGCCTCTACTGCGCACACAGCAACCAGAGGGACCTTCTCTGGAAATCAGATCATGCCTTTGCCCCTCTCAGGACAAAGACTCCAAGGTCTGTGGGATGCGACCCCCTACCCCCTCCAGTTCCACCTGGGCTCACACATCCACCTGCTTCACCCTCTGAAAACCTGGTTGGCCCCTTGTCCCCACTCCTTGCCATGGCCTAGGTTTCTCCCTCCTGGGGGAAAGGAGGGTGCAGAGTCCCAAGGGAGGGGCTGTGGGCTCTGGCAGCACCACGAGGAACATGTGCTGTGGAGGCAGGGCCCATCCAGGGCATGTGGGGGGTCAGCCAAGGCACACGCAGCTCAGCATGGGGCCCTGGGGTCTCCCGAGCTGCCAGTGGGCTTCCAGACGTGAGGGCCAGTTTGTGGTGATAGACACAGTTAGCCTTCAAAGTGCCTTGAGGTGTCTCTCAGAGAGGAGCAGGCTCAACATAGTGAGTGAGTGCCCTATCCTGGGAGGCATGCAAGCTGAGGAGCTCAGGTGGGTATCTGCTCTCGGCAAAGCTCTTTGCCAATGGGCATCTGCCATTTCCTGGCTGCCAGGAAGGTGGTGGGAGCCCAGGGGCCACCATGCTATGCAAAAGCCCCCCAGCCTCAGCTTGGAGCCCTGCCCCTTCCCCAGACCTAGCAGTTTGGCTACATCTTCTTGGGCAGGGCAGGGTCTGCTCAGGTGAAAACTGGATTAAAAAAACTCTCATCCTAGGCTCCCTCTGCCCACCGATGCCCAGGGACAAGGAGCCAGGGAGCACTGATGGTGGGCCTTCGGGCGTAGGGCCAAGGCTGTCCAACACCACCACACCAGACCACCGAGCTGCCTCTGTGAAGGCTATCAAGGGGGAGCAATAGGGTCTCCTAGGTCCAGAGGGGCTGAGACAGGAGCTTTGGGCACACCGTGTCCCTACCCCTGTGGGGTCTGCCTGAGCTGCCCCCTCTGAGCCTGGGCAGTCTCAAAGCAGTCAGGTCTTTGAGCTTAGATGTGCTGGCATCCTTTGTGCAGAGGGACAACCCGCAAGGGCCCATACCGGCGGGTGGGGGATGGGGGGGCAGGCAGCGCCAGTGTGCCCAGGCTCAAGAAGAGGCCCTTACCTCTGCCCTGAGCCCCGGGGTGGGGAGGGCCTGAGCCCACACCGTGTGCACAGAGGAGCTGGGTAGGGGAGCCTGGAGCCTGGTTGCTGAGCAAGTCCCCCCCCCCCCTCCCTCCCTTGGGCTTCTGGAGCCCTGGCCGCCCCCACCGCCATCGGGTTCCACCAGCAACGCTCCCCCTACTCCCTCCCCCAACTCACTGTGCTTCCTCCCTCACCCTGCTCCCCAAGGCCCCTGCCCCAGGGGGATGGGGGAGCTTCAGCCACAGGCCACGTGGCCTCTTTCCCTTTTGTGTCTGAGTCCTCACGGGCCCAGGCCTTGAGAAAACGTGCGTGCGTGTGCATATCTTTGCCTGTGCTGTGTGTGCTGTGTTTGCAAGCACACATGTGTGTGCATGTGTGTGCATACGCGTGGTCCTCGCCCTGCCTGCGTACGTGCCGTGTGCGCGTGTGTGCGCAGGGTCATGCAGACCATGCAGGCCCGGGTTTGGGGTGTGGCGTGGTGTAAGTGCGCACGTGCCCGGGCACGTGCCTACGCGGGCACGGCTGCGGGTCTGGCATGAGACTGTGTGCCGTGGGGTGAGGGTACACACGAGCCCTGCCACACCTCGGAGGGAGGGGCCTGGCCTCACCCACTCAGCTCTCCTTCAGGGCCACCCTGTCTACCCGCACGGGGTCCTCCTGGGACCACCCCAACCCACCTGGAGCTGGGGGGGGATCTGGGGGGCGCTGGTGGCGGTGGAAGCCTGGGAGCTCCGGGGGTCCGTGTGGCGGCAGTGCAGACACCCCCGCAAAGGCAGCCCCAACCTGCTCCGCGGGCCTGCTGTGTGGCCTGTGCCGGACACACGCCTCTCCCTGGACAGATGCCGCTATCGACCCAGCTGGGAGGGAGGGTGGCTAAGGTGCCTGGTGGGCTAGTCTTCGCGGCTGGGTTGGGGAGGGGGCGGGGCATGACACATCCCCGGTGACCACCACGGGTGCTACGGGGCTGAAAGGGCAGGCTGCACCAGCAGGCAGCTCCCTTCCCTGCCGGGGCTTCCACGTGCCTGTGACTGCGGCGGGGCTGCAGCCCAGGGCCCCCATGCCTCTCACTGCCTACAGCGCCCCAGCCCGAGAGGCCACAGCATAAGAAAAGATCTCTTTATTCCACATCGTCCGATATTTTTACACAAGTAAAATAAAATGCATATCTCTATATACCGCGATCCGGGTGGGAGGGGGCGTTCTGGAACAAACGCTGCCGCCGCACCCTGTAAACATGATGGGGTGGAGATGGGGTGGGCGGGCGGGACGCGTCCATCAGGGAGGGCCTGCCGCCCGGTGCTGGCTGGCGGTGCCCAGGGGACCCCGTATGTACACACACCTGACTGCTGAGAAAGGCCTCCCGCTTGGTGGCTGGTCAGCAGGGCCCCAGCACCGTCCACAGCGCCAGCGCGAGGCCCAGGGGGGCCAGGCCGCAGGCGAGGCTGGGCAGGGCGCCCGAGGCCTCTGCATCCGCAGCGCCGACGCCCCCACCGCTCGCCTGGCCCAGACGGCACTGGCCACGGGTGCGGTTCCTGCGGGAACAGCCTGGCTTCCGGCGAGGGCCCGTGGTGGGGGGCCCTGGTGGCTCGGAGCCCTCGGGCCGCATCCCGGTCAGCGGGGGCTCAGCCGAGCCGGGCAGGGTCCCGAAGGGGGAGTCGTTGATGTGCCGCGGGCCGGAGCTGTTGCCTGGCGGGCTGTCGCCGGATGGCACACGTCCCTTGAGCGCATTGCCGGCGGAGGCCGGGCTCCCCGCCTCCAACACCGAGGCCTTGTCCGCCGCATCCGGCTGGCAGCACTTGGGCAGCCCCAGAGGCTCTTCGTCAGTAGGCCCGCCGGTCCAGAAGGGACGGGAGGGCCTGGCAGCCACGGCGCAGCCCTCCAGGTTGGCGGCGGCCAAGCGCTTGAGGTCACGGCCGGCCAGGCGTGGGGGCAGGCTGCAGGGCAGCTCGGATGAGGAGCCCCGGAACTGCTGCAGCCAGGCCCAGAGAGGCCGTGCCCGGCAGTCACACACCCAGGGGTTATCATTGAGCCGCAGGTACTGCAGGGCCCGCAGGGGCGCCAGGGCCTCTGCGGACAGCGCCGAGAGGTTGTTGGCAAACAGGTAGAGCGTCATGAGGCGGCCGAGGTCACGGAAGGCATGCGGGTGCACGCGGGCCACGCGGTTCTGATGTAGAAGGAGGCGGTCGAGGCTGTGCAGGCCGCGGAAGGCGCGCTCAGGCACGCTGGGGATGCGGTTGCCGTGCAGGAAGAGGTGCGTGAGGTTGCCCAGGTCGCGGAAGGCGTCGTCGGGCAGCGCCTGCAGCCCGTTGTCCTGTAGGTAGAGGTACTGCAGGGCGGCCAGGCCACGGAACAGGCCAGGGCCCAGCTCCTGCAGGCCGCAGCGGTCCAGGTGCAGTGTGTGCAGGCGGCTCAGGCCATGGAACGTGGCGGGGTCCACGGCACGCAGCTGCGGGTTGTCGCTGAGGTCCAGCTGCTCGAGAAGGGCCAGGCCGGTGAAGGCAGCCGCGTCGATGCGGGCCAGCGCATTCGAATGCAGCCACAGGATGGTGAGGTTGCGGCAGGCGCGGAAGCCGGCCGCGGGCACGTGCACAATGCGGTTGCCGTGCAGGAAGACGCGCTGGCTGGCGGCTGGGATGTCAGTGGGCACGGCCTGGAGGCCCTGCTGCGGACAGCTCGTCGTCACCTTGGGCTCGTTGTAGCATACGCAGGCCCCCGGGCACGGGGCGGCCACGCGCCACGCCTGCAGCCACAGCACCCAGGCCAGCAGCTGGCTCCCTGTGGGCAGAGGAGGAGGTGGTTAACAGGCAGGGGGCACCGTGAGGCTGGGGGTCATGCTGGAGCCAGGCTGGCCCCTGGGATCAGTCCTCGGGAGGAGCCTTGAGCCGGGCCTAGGACGTGCTGTCACCCCTGAAGACTCAGGTGCTGTGACCCCTGCTCCACCTGCCACATGGAAACGACTTGGCTGAAACCTGCCTGGGGAGTTCCACGCTCCACACTGAGAAAGCTCACCTGCAGATGCCCCACGCCGCCCTGCCCAGCGCTCAAACATACAAGCTGACAGGCTCACACCAGCCGCTCGAGGTTAGCGGGGTCACTACCAAGGCCCATATGAAGCCCTCCTGAGACGGACACTCATGCCTGCAGATACCTTCTCAGGACACCAGCGAGCGCCCCGGGCCTGTGCCCTGCCCCACTGGCCTATCAGCTGAGGATCAGGCCGGCTGAGCTCACACAGAGCCGAGGCTCACTCCCAGGCCTGACAGGCAGCCAGCTGCTGGGCTTCCAGCAGCTTCTGCAGCAGCGCCTCCTGAGAGCCCTCCCAAGCTGCAGGAAGGGAGGGGCTGTGGCCCAGACCCTGTGCTCTGTGCAGGCCCCCTGCCCAGGCTCCCGGAGCCCCTGAGGCGCCAGGGCTGCCCGGATTCTGAGGAGGCCTCACCACTGCAGAAAGCCGTGCTTTAATGAGGAAACCGCGAGGGCCTTAGAGCCGGGAGCCACAACCCCCAGCAGCCCTCCTGTAGGGGGGTCTGGGTCCCACCCACACGACACACAAAACTTACAGGCACTGTGGGCTCCAGAGCAACTCTGTTCTTACAGGATCAGGAGCCTGGGTGCCTGAGGGCAGGGTCAGGAGGGCAGGCAGCAGCAGCCCCGCCCGCCCTGCGAGCCCCCTCCAGGCAGGCTGCTCCCTCCTCCACACATCCTGACTTGGCATGGAGCTCCTCCTGCAGCCTCCTCCCTTCGGCCTCATTCTCTCTGCTTGATCTCCTCCCCGGGTGAGGTGCTTACTCCTTTCCAGCCAGTCGATGCCTGCACAATTCCTCATACCACCCCGCCCCTGCCACCATCTCGAGGCCAGACACACACAGAGCCTCACCGAAGACCCTATACCCCTGGGGCACTGTATCCACCCTGGCTTCACCATCGGGGCCACACACCCCAATATGAAGCTCTCTGCCTATCATCCCACCGTTAGAGCCCCCCTCTTTGAATGCCAAAGGTTCTTTCCTCCTTCAGGAGTGAGTCTATTAAAATGTGAATCCCCCTGGGAGGGTTACGGCTTATCAGCTAACACTTGAGTTATCAGCTAACACCTTCGTTGACAGCTAACACCTTTCCTGGCAGTTAGCTAAGAGCAGGATTCTGCAGACAGGAGGCCGGCTAAGTGCTGGGGCTGGAGCCAGGTGGGAGGAAGGAGAGGACCACGGGCCACCTTCCCCCACCCAGACCTGTGACCTTGGGGGCCCCCCACTCATGCTGGGGCCCTCGCCACACTGGATCCTCTCTGTCTGGGCCGGTGCCGATGCATGCCCCAAGCCCAGAGCCCTAGCAAGGCCAGCATGTTCAGTGGTCATAAGGAAGGTGCCCTCCTGGACTCTGGTCCCCAGGATAGGCACCCACATCCTGGGGGCTCCTCTGTCTCTTGTGTTGTCTCAGCCTCCAGGGCGGGGCCATTTGTTAGCTGCCTGGTACCTGCAGCCCCAGGATGGGGGTCCAGAGAGGCAGGCCTGGTCCAGAACTCCCCAAACCCAGGACACCCTTCCCCGGGCTGGCCATGCACAGGAGGCTGTGAGGGGGGCCCCCTCAGCCTGCTGTTCTACTTAAACTGCTGACATCCTCTTCAGGCTCTCTCCTTACCGGCCTTCTCAGGAAGGTCGGGCCTGATTATGCCTCTCACCTGTCACCGGATGTAACGATGCCTATGAAAACAGCGCTTCCTGTCCCCGAGGACTCACGGAAGAGGAAGACGTGGGATGGGGTGGGATGGGGGCCCCGGGTACTCACCAGGCTGGGCTCTGGACCTCACCACCAAGGATGGCCCACGTCACCAACCACGCTACGTCACAGCAGTGCCAATGTCCTCAACCGCGCCCTGCCACGAACTGGGCCACGCCACCAACCAGGCTATGTCAGCGGCCACCCATCGTGACCACGCCTGCCACATCACCCCCTGAGCGGTCCGGCGGCTGCCAGGCCCGAAGCCGTGGTCTGGGAGCTCGGCTGGTGTCAGGTTCAGCGGACCTCGCCAGAGCCAGCTGCTCCTCCAGCCTCCAGCCCTCCCCAGCCTGGGCCCCCAGGAGGCTGTGAGCCACTTGCTTGGAGTACCCCCACTCCAAGAAGGGCCCAAGTGAGGCTCTGGGGCCGAGCTAGGCCGTGGGGGCAAGCGGCAGAGCAGCTGTGTGGCTCAGCGCTGCTGGGAATCGGCATCAGGCACAAACACGGCTCTGTTCCCGCTGAGCCAACTGCTTTTCAGAAACCAACTTCTGAGGGTCGGTCCCCTTGCACGGGCCTGCTGTCAGGGCAGCGGCCAGCGGTGGGCTCTCTCCTTGCTGCAGCCACGGTAATTGGCTCCAGCCCGGCCCCCCTTGGGGCCTGCCTGCTGGTATCCATGGCAACCCCTCTGCTGAGCAAGCAGAGGGGGCATCTTTTTAGGAGATAATCAAACCCAACTTTGCGACCTGTGTTCATAGTCACAGCAGGGGCCCTAGGGACACAGGAGGCCCTGCCAGGTTGCGGGGATGGTGATCCCTAACCCCACCCCAGGGACTGGACCCAGTCACTCATCTGACCCCTCTGAACCCTAAAAAGTGCCCCCGGCCAGCCATCCGGTCCCCCCAGCCTGCCCCCAGCCTGTCCTCCTAGCCCATCCCCTCAGCCCCACCTCCCACTTGTGCCCAGCCTCACTGGGTTCCTGTCCTCAGTGAGCATTCAGTACCAGCTCGCCTCCAAACACATGGCAAGAAAACAGCCCCGCCACAGCCCTGGCTCACGCACGGGAACCGCAGCAAGGCACACTCCCACACCAGGCCGCCTGGCCACCTGAGCTTCGCACACACCCAAACCAGTGCCTCTCCTGCCATCCCTGGGGCTGATTCTTGCCTCCTCTTTCCTTAGGCCTCAGCTCAGAAGGGCCCTGTCAGGGGTCTTCCCCAGTGCCCCTCTGCACCCCCGTGGAGAGGCCCGTGGGGTCATGGGAGGGGCTCCCCTCTCAGCTCAGGTCTGCCTCAGGAGCGGTGGGGATGACACAAAGGCCACCGTTGGGGAAGGACGGGCCACTCCTGCCCGGCAGGCTGTGGAGGGAGGCGGTGACTGGATTCTGCTCAGGGCCTCTCCCGCTGGGGCAGCCGAGGAAGCCCGAATGAGGGCTGATGCGGCCCTGGAGCCCAAATCCCATCAGGCCTGGGTGTGGTCCCAAAGAGCACCTGCAGGGCGTACCCTGCCCCATCCTCTGGGCGGCAAAAGGCCCGGGTTCTCCTTCGTGGTCACTGCAGGGTGTGGGGGGAGGAAAGGGGAGGAGTGGGGAGGGGAGCCAGGAGGGGCGGAGGCTTCTGGGGACTCACCGGCAACCGCAGGAGCCAGTGGGCAGGCGGGCAGGCGGCTGCTGAAGTCAGCAGCTCGGGAGCAGGGATTGCCAGAGGCTGCAGGCGCAGGGGAGGTCTTTGGGGTGTTTCCTGGCCTCTACTTCTCTCGGGGCTCCCCTAGCCTGGGCTGGGCCGACGTATGCAGGGGTGCAGCTCCGTTGAGGTGCTACCGGACACTTGTGCCACCGCCCGCCACCTCCAGCCCATGAGGTCATGGATCGAGCACAGGGCTGGCAGCCTTGGTTGCCCGAGGGCACTGGCTCCCTGCTGCAGTGGGGTGGCAGAAACACCCTATTCCAGGGGGCAGTCCGAGAGCCTACCAGTTGGCATGGAAGGCGTGAGTCAGAGCTGCTTCAGAGTCCATTTTCTTTATAATATCACAAGCCCATTTTACAGATTAGGAAACTGAGAGAGAGAGTAGTTAAGCCCTGGACTGCTCCCACCTGGCGATGGTCCAGGAGGAAGGGTGGGAACGAGAAGGGGCCACGGTGCCACCCAGAAGGGGCCACACAGGAGGGGCCATGTCCAGCCAAGCCAGGAATGGAGCCCAGGCTGCGAGGGCGTAGGCAGGCACCAGGGGTACCTAGCTCCCTTCTGTGCCATCTGGGGCTGGGAGGGGACATCTCCCGGGAGGCTCTGAGTTGCTGCCTGTCCCCCCCTGACCCCCCCCAGGAGCCTGGGGTGAGTAGGCTGCGAGAGGGGGGCCGGGCAGCTGCAGCACAGCCGGGACGTTGGCCAGCTCAGGACCCTCTCGATCACCGGGAACGTCCCCAGAAGGGTCACGTCCCAGACCACAGTTACACGGCAGAACAAGAGGTCACAGCTCAGCACACCAAGGCCAGAAATAGCTCTGGGCGGGGGTGGAGGGCTGGGGGCCTCCACACACCGCAGAGAGTCAGGGCACCCCAGCAGTGCTGTACTCACGCTTTCCTGTCCCGTGCCTGCTCCCCACCCCCGCCAGCCCTCCACCAGTGACTGGCTCACCCCCCACCCCCCACCGTCCATCTGTCCCCCCCTCAGTCTTCACTCCTTGCTCACACTCACCTCCCACCTTCTGTCTGTCCTCCAACCCATAGACGCACGCAGGAGGCAGTGTGCACGCCCTTGGCGTTTCCTAGGCCCCTTCCTTGGCTCCAGGGGGTGGAGGGTGGCAGCAGCTCCCCGGGGCGGGCAGCCCACCCCTGAGAGGGCCTGCATCTCCCGGGGGTGTGTGGCTGTCAGCCCCTGCTGCCGGTCATGCCCCTCAAGGCCCCACTCCTTATCGATCTTGTCGGGGCAGTAGCTGCAGGGGCAGGCCAGGTCGATAACAGGCAAGGTCACCTGCCAGGGAAGGAGGGCACTGGACCCAGGGCTGAGCAGTTCCAGCAGGCCACACTGCATGCACCAGGGGAAACTGAGGCCCAGCATAGGCAGAGGGAGCGGGAGCAGCCTCCTGAATGCACTCAGTGCTCAGGTGGACTCAGGGCCAACAGAGGTCTCCTGAATCCTCCTTGGGACCTATTTTATTTTCCTATTTTACAGGAGAGGAAAATGAGGTTTGGTAGGGGAAGCCACTTGCTCACAGTACCAGGTGTCTAATCTGGTTTTAGACACCAACCAACCCCATGGTGTCTAATCACTAAAAGGCCTTGCTTGGCAGTAGAGAGTTAAAGCTCCCCCGTCCCCACCTTACCATCACCCCCACCCCTGAAACCCAAGCTATGTTCCCGCTTAAAATTTCCAGCTAACACGGCACCTGGGAGGGCGCTGGGTCCCTTTCAAAGCAAAGAAACCAAGGCTGCCAGGGGAGGGGACTGGCCCACTCGAGAGCTGGAGGTCTTGGCTGCAGAGCTTACACTAAGGGTGTGTTCCTGAGGGGATACCCCACGATAGGGGCCACGCTGGACACTGTCAGTGTGAGACCCGGCTTATAACACGTATGGTCAAGGAGCAGGCTGACCATCGGTGGTCGCCCTGCTGCATGGCATGTGCCACATGGGGGATTTAAGGGACCATGGAATCCTGACCTGGCCCCAGACAAATCCATCCTTGGTCAAGGGTGGGCTGCTGGACCAGACGGCTGGGAACCTCACCCTGTCCAGCCCATGTTTCCACCTGATGCCCACCTCCCTTGGCCCCCACCCCAGGGAGCCCCACACTGCGGGCTGATGATGCTCAGCATCTGGAGGCTCTGTTCACCTGAAAATCCACCCACAGTGCAGGACACACCCCCCTCGCTCCAGGGATTCAGCCAGCATCCCCTCCCTCACATGGGGTGGGCATCCCCTACCCCCCTCCATTAAGACCACCAACAAACACCCACTGCCTAATTACCTGGGGAACCTGTCTCCACAACCACTCATCAGTTGGTCCCTCAACTAATTCAGTCTGGCGGCCAGCATGGGCTCAAGTCCCCAGAGGATGTTAATGAGGAATCAGCTGGTGGCCAATATGGCCCTGCCCCACCCCAGGGGGGCCAGCTCAGGAATGGGGCACTCCCACTACCACATACCTGCCACCATGCCCATCTGCCCTCTCTGACCCCTTCCCACTGCCAGCTCCTATCCAGGACTGGGCGCCTAGCCCCCACCCCGATACATCCCACCTCCTCCCAGGGCCCTGCATCTGATACCTACCAGAAGCTGACCATCCCTGTGAGGCCCAGAGCATCAGCCTCCAACAGGGCAGACACAGTGCAGGAGTGCACTCTTGGGTGCACTTAGAAGAATGCACACCTGGGGTGCATGCTATAGTCACACCCACTGAGGGTGCCCGCTATAGAAACACACACTCGGGGTGCACACTGTAGGAACACACAATAGGGATACACTTTTGGGCCTTCGGCTGCCAGAGCCGGGTTGGGTCAGGGCACAGTGGGTGAGTCGGTCAAGTAGCAGAGGGTTGCTGTGATGAGGCCAGACAGACACGGGGAGCTCTTGCCAGGAAGCAGGGCTGCAGAGGGTCTGCTCTCTTCTGTGGTGGGACAAGACAGGAGGGCGTGTCCCCACATGCTCCCGAGCCCTCGGCACTTGTCAAAACATCACCGACAAGGCAGGCCGGTGGCCTCTGTAAGAGTGGGATTTATTCTTCCCTCGCCCTCTGGGATCAGCCAGTCCCACCTCTCGGCCGTCTGCCTCGGATCAGCCCTAGTCCTGAGGGAGCAGCTGGATTGCAGCCTACCTGAACTGTCCCAGGACAGCCGAGCTCTGGCAAACACCCCTGACCAGGGCAGTCAGGCCTCGGGGAGGGGTGTAAAGAATGAAGGGCGCTCAGGGGCTTTGTCACTACGCTGGAGTGCTGGGGATGGTGGGGGGGTGGGGGGCAGCACCTGCTGAGACCATGGAGATGTCCATTGGGGGCTGGTGAGAACCCCTGGACAGAGACAAGTGGGAAGGGCCACGGGGTCTGGCCCTTTCCAGGGGACGAGGGTTTCCAGAGGCAGTGATGAGATGCTCCCATCTGGGTCACCACCGGCCAGGGCACCGTGTTCAGGTGACCAGAGTGAAACCCTTGTCTGAGCCAATGGGTCCTCATGCCTCCTATTCTGTCGGCATCTGGCAAACCAGCCCACCAGCCCACCAGCCGCGACCTGTCTTTGTAAATAACAGGTTATCCGCATATGGCCACACCTGGGTGTTTATTGTGCTGCTTTAGCACTACCACCGCTGAGTGGAGTAGTCCCCACACACAGTGTGGCCCACAGAGCTGAAATTGTTCAGGATCTGGCCCTTTAGAGAAACAGTTTCCCGACCTGGCTTGTGATTGGAGCACACAGAGCACCTGCTGCCACCCTCACCCTCACAGTGGTCCTGCAGAGGTCGCTTGAATCCCCACCTAACGAAAAGGAACCCAAGGGTCAGAGAGGGCCACACTGCTGCGACCACACTGTTGGGATGGACAGAGCCTGGTGGCCTCCCACGGGGCTGGAGGGAAGATGACCCCCAAATGGTGTGTAGGTCAAAAGAAACACAGTGATTTTGCTAAAGAGGCTGTTGAGGGGCTGGTGATGGAACACGCATTAAAGAGGACACTTAAGGGCGCCTGGGTGGCTCAGTTGGTTAAGCGACTGCCTTCGGCTCAGGTCATGATACTGGAGTCCCTGGATCGAGTCCCGCATCGGGCTCCCTGCTCGGCAGGGAGTCTGCTTCTCCCTCTGACTCTCCCGACCCTCCCCCTTCTCATGCTTTCTCTCTCTCAGTCTCTCTCTCTCAAATAAATAAATAAAATCTTTAAAAAAAGAGGACACTTAAAACACTGTCGAACAAAGCTGGCTGTAAGGAGGATGTCCTCAGGCTCTGGGGTGGTGGGGGGAGGCACTGACGCACACGGCACCTGCTTGTGCTTCAGGAAGACAATCTAAGGGAGGGGTGGTCTTGGGGTCTCTGGGCCACAACCCCCTCCATGCCAATCCAACAGCACCAGAACCCTGTGCCCTCCTCTAGGGGCTCTGTGGCCAGGTCACACTGAGGGCAGCTTGCTGGCCCACTACCATCAGCCTGTCCACTTGGGCCGGGAGGAGGGGACACGGCAGGTCAGGTTTGATGCACTTCCCAGGATGTGGGACAAGGTCCAAGCCTCGGCTGGCAGAATCTTCCCATTTGAGAACAAAGAAAAAGTACAGGTGGGATGACTCTGTCCAGAAAAGGAGAGAGGCATTGAGTGTAGGGGCCTCCTTGCAAGTAGGCTTCCCTGGACCATCCTGTGGACCTCTGGCCAGAATCTTGAATGGAAAGGCCCATGATCCTTGTCACCACCACCACCACCATCATCATCACACCGGTCATGTGCAAGGTCCTCAGATCACAGACAGCTCAGAACGAGCCTGGGACCAACCTGAGGCCATTCTGGAGTGTAGCCAGCCTCATACAAGGGTGGGGAGCCCCAGAAGTGGGTGAGCAGCAGGCCAGTGTGGGGTGGACACCAGACACCGCTGAGCAGGGTTGTGGCCCAAGGATGCCCATTCCAGCCTTGAGGCTGCGCGGGGCTTGTTGGCCAAGCACGTCTCCCATCAAGGCCCAGTCAGTCCACACAGGGCCTGTACCAGGGGACAGGGAGGGAGAGGGGAGAGATAGGACCCTTGGCCTCCCTGGGACTGCTCAAGGCACAGACTTCCTGAGGTCTCATGACATTCCACAGCACAGCAAGGGGATGACCATCAACCCTACTCCTCAGACAAGGGCACTGAAGCCTAGTGAGGTGAGGTGACCATGCGTACCAGCTGAGGCCAGGGGACAGGATCTAAGAACCCCTGCCACTGCCCCAGATACCAGAGCAGGCCCTGAGCCCTAGAGACCCATACAGCAGAGGGGCAACTGTTGAGCGCACCCCCATGCTCTGGGCTCCCTGACCCCTACTGCACCTCATCCTCAGCCCAAGCCTGTTGTTCCCTGGGCTAGTGGGCCCTGGGGTCTGGTGGTCCCAGGCTCAGATGTGGCTCTGTAACCCTTCACGGAGTGGCTGGGGATGCTGCTGGCCAGCTCTGGGTCTGTGTCAACACCCATGTGGTGAGGATGACAACAGGCTAGCACCAGCCTTTCCAGGGCCCTGAGATGCCTCCAGCGCTGTGGCTGGTGTCCTGCCTCCCCAGGGGACCCTCTGTCAGCCCCATCTCAGGTGAGGAACCCAGGGAGATGAGGCCTATAACTCAGAGGTGGCATCCCAGAGCAATACTGATTGGTTGCCTGGTCTGACGGCCCTGCTTTGTCCAGGAGAGGTTGCAACCGGGCGGGAGGAGGGGAGAGGAGGAGGGCCCAGCAGCCAGGCTGCACACTGTAAGCATGCCCAGAGCCATTTCCCCCACCCCCGCCATCAGGCTCAGCCTCAGTTGTGGGAGGAGGCTCCCAGACAGACCTGTGCAGCCCAACTTGAGGCATGAGAGATCGCTGCCTGTGCTCAGCATGGCCTCAAGTTGCTGCTTCTTCTCAAGGAACATGGACACATACTTGGTGGTTCTCCTCCCTGCCCACCCACCACCTGTGCTAGAGACAAGTGGTCACCCCCCCTCCTCAAGAGCCAAGATGATGATGATGAAGTATGTATTATCAGAAGGGCAAGGACCAGGGAGATAGGGCTGCTCCCCTGGAGAAACACCCAGAGAAAGTGTCTCCACCATGGGCTTCTGGGGGAGCTCAGGGTGACTACTTCCTGATCACACCAAACCTGCCAGTTGATAAGCCCCACTCTCAACAGTGCTTCCCTAGAACACATGACCAGAAAACCAGGCATCTGGAAAAGACTCTAATGCAGACAAGAGGGAAAACAACTCTAAAATAAGCAGAGACAGTGCAGGGAATAGATAAAAATTAGGAATAAAAAATCTAATCAGTGTCCTCTCAGGGATAGAAGGAGATTTAAAACAAGAACAGGGTGCTATGAACAAGGAGCCATCAGAAAACACGAAGAGTACCTGGAAGTTAAATATAGAATTACTAAAATTACCAAAAAAAAAAAAAAATCAATAGAAGGGTTGGAAAACAAGGTCAAGGAAGTCTTCCAGAAAGAAAAACAAAAAGAGAAAGAAAGAAAAAAAAATTGATGAGATTCAGAAGACAAATATAGGTCAAATATCTGAAAAAACAGAGAAAATAAAGGAGAAAAAATTTATCAAAGAAATAACACCAGAAAATCTCCCAGAGCTGAAGACCCAGCCCTCCACTGGGCAAGTAAGTGCCTAGCACAATAGGTGACATTCACAATGTGATTTCAGTCCCCTGGGGGTGAAAAGAGGCCTGAAGCTCCAGAGGGAAAAGCAATGTGGCATCAGACCTCTCTAAAGAGCACTGGATGCCAAGAAGATAACAAAATTGCAATGGCTTCAAAATTCTGAGGGACATCCTTTTCTTTCTTTTTTTTTTTTTTAAAGATTTTATTTATTTATTTGAGAGAGAGAATGAGAGAGAGAGAGAGCAGGAGAGGGGGGAGGGTCAGAGGGAGAAGCAGACTCCCTGCCGAGCAGGGAGCCCGATGCGGGACTTGATCCTGGGACTCCAGGATCATGACCTGAGCCGAAGGCAGTCGCTTAACCAACTGAGCCACCCAGGCGCCCGGGACATCCTTTTCAACATGGGATTCTGGATCAGGCCAATCCAGCCTGAATAGGTTTGCTAACATATGAGGACTCAGAATGATTCTTCACTGTGAATTCCTTAGAGAGTTAGTTGGGGGTGTGCTTCAGCTAGAACTAGGATATAAACCCAGAAAGAGGAAAATGTGGGGCCCAGGAAACATTGGGTGATGACAGAAGTCCTGGGCAGTTATGAGGGGACCACAGCATGCCTGGTCCATATGGAGACAGCAAGACAAAGGCCTGGGGTCAGACCTCCCTGGAGTTAAATGAGACACCCAGTAGACCGCCCGAGGTGGAGAGAGAAAGCGCATGAGGGTAGTAGATGGGACAAGGGAGAAAAGACACAGTCAGCTATAAACTCCAGGGAAACCAAAGGCCATAGAAGAGCAGAAAGGTCACCAAAGTAAGTACCCCCTGCTCCTCCAACCTGGGGTGGGGTGGTGAAGGGCATTTATATGACCTGGGTTGGGAAACACTGGTTATGAATTTAACTGATGGTAGTGAGACACCCACACTGGGAAGTATGCTAGGGAAGAGGGGGCTGGGGTAGGAGCCACGGAAATAATGAAGGCAACCACTAGGAAAAACAGGGAACAGAGCAACAGTGGCTGCCTTCAAGGAGGAATGGGGGCTGGGGCAGAGCAAGCCAATTCTCAGACTAGCCCTAAAGGACTGGGTGCAGGTTTTAACTTTGAGCAAGATATGGTTGACCATTTTATCTTTTCAAAATGACTACATATTTTGCACTGAAATTTCAGAAATAGAGATAAATAAAAAAGAGAAAATAAAGTGTGTCTGCCCGACAGTGGAGATGAATGTGGTTTAGAAGCAGGCATCTCTGAGGGCCAGGAGGAGAAAGTGGGCCTGTGATTGCTTGAGCAGCATCTCCATGGCCCTGAACAAAGCTCTTTGGCACCATGCTCAGCCAAGGGTCACCGAGGCTGTTCCCCATCTCTGGGGACACTCTGGGCTCTTGGCTCTAGAGGCCTCTACAAGTCAGACACTTGACGGGACAGCTTCTGGCCTGAAAATTCAGCAGTGTGCTCAGACCTTCCACATCTGGACAAAGCCCCACCCCAGCTCCTTCTCATCTCTGCCCAGTTCACAGACCTGAGACCACCCACTACAGACTGAGGACCCCCAAGAACAGGTGGCCCAGCAGGTAATCCTGGCAGGGGGCTGTGTGCACATGGGGCCTCAGGAGTGGGGGTCTGTGGCCCCTGGGGAGGGCTTGCCCTGACCTTGGCCTAGCGCAGACCTCCCTCGGCTTCAGTGAGAGCCCCAGCTGCGTTTCTGCCACCGAACCCGAGGCACATAGGCAGGGGCGACGTGAATAAGTAATTGCTCTTTTATTAATGAGTGATAAATTATTCCTATATGATTGTGTGTGATAACTCGTCCTTATTTGAAATCAATTTAGGATGGAAATTGTTGGCGGCTTCTCACCAGTGAGGGTGGGAGGACCAGGTGCCGCTGCCTCCTGGAAAAGCAGGTCAATGTATTTCGGCTACTTCCTGAGGCTGATGTGCCAGGAGCTGGCATGTGGAAGGGGGTTGGCTGCCTTGGGGGCGGGGGCTAGGGAGGGCGGCCTTATTCCTCAGCACCTGCCCCTGGGACCTGGGAGGAGTCAGGGTAGGTGCTCCAGCATGGACTCTCCCCACCTCCAACACCTGCTGGAAGTTCCAAAAGGGGCCCAGCCTACCCCACCAGACCCAGGGCACATATGTACCCTGGGCCAAAGAAGGGTCAGGCTGGGGGAGCGGGGGGAGGAGCCCCCGAAACCTCAAGCCCTGCCCCCATCCTCATTGCCTCCTCCCCCAGCTCAATACACAAGGGTCTCCGGTGTAAGCCCAGGCCCAGGTCAGACAGACTTGGTCCCCCCCACAGTGCCCCTAGCTGGCTGCCAACTCCCAGGGGCTCAGCGTGCTTATCTGTTGATCTGCGTGAGGAGCTGCACACAGCAGACACTGAACAAAGGTGAGAAAGACTGCACTCCCGAAGGCCGCACCCCGCACACTGACCCTGCGGCCTTCGTGGCCCCACAGGGCCGGGGGAGCCCCACGAAGAGGCGGAAGCAGATGACCAGAGATCAGGATGCCTTTGGCCCATGCACCAGAGCTGCACCTCTTTTGGGAAGTGTGTACTTAAAACTCTGCAATGCACTAGTCAGGTAGTCGCTGCCTCGCTCCCAGGCCAGGCTGTGCCCACCTATCCCCACTCCTGCTCCTCCCCAGCTGCCTCCCTGCCCCCCCCCCCCCCCCCCCCCCCCCCCCCCCCCCCCCCCCC
>NC_058416.1:64985707-65083089 GCF_002201575.2 Neomonachus schauinslandi
CCCCCCCCCCCCCCCCCCCCCCCCCCCCCGGCACAGCAGTTACAGGCCTGAGGGGCTGGGGCACCTCCTAGCTCAGCCATTTTGCCCCGCTCAGCTCCGGCACCACCGGTGACCTGTGAAATGGTCATCTGTGAAATGAAGAGGTTGGGTCTGAGAACCTGACAAATCCTGGGGGTAGGGGGCATTTGGTGGACCCACTCCACTCACTGTGGTGGACCCAGGGTCCCTGCCACCCCCCACCGCCGTCCACTGCCAGGGCGCCCACTTCAACACACACCTCGCTGATTAGTTTAGCAGGTCTCCATGTTGCTTTGCTTCCTTCAGTTGCCCCTCTGGGCTGTGGGCTCCACGGGGACAGGACCCCAGCTGGTGACCAGCACACACCATAAATGTTTGTCACACATGAGTGTAAGAAATGTCCACCACTACAGACAGGCAAGTTGCAGACTTTGCGAGGGACAGCATTCCCCGAGAATGTGCTCAGAGAGTCCCCAGGAGAGTCCACCAGGTACTCGCATCCCCATGGGGGCAGCTGCACCCGGAAGCCAAAGGCAATTTCACTTGTGTTACAGAATGTTTTTGTCACCCCCAGATTCCTGTGTTGAAGCCCTCACCCCCAACGTGATGGTATTTGGAAGAGGGGCCTTGAGAGATCAGGACCTAGATGAGGTCATGTGGGTGGGGCCCCCATGATGGAATTAGGGCCCTTATAAGAAGAGATACTGGAGGGCTTGTTTTCACTGTCTCCATGTGGGGACATGGTGAGAAGGTGGCCATCTGCAAGCCAGGAAGAAAGCTCTCACCAGAACCGGACCACGCCGGCACCCTGATCTCAGACTGCCCGCCTCCGGAACTGTGAAAAAATAAATTTCTGTTGTTTAAGCCACCCCAGTCTGCGGTATTTTGTTATGACACCCTGAGCTGACTAATACAACTTCTTTCTTACATCTCTGATATATCTTCCCAGATTTTTTACAACACACACGAACCAGTAAAATCAGAAATGTTTTCAGTTTGGTTTGTTTGGTCTCATGTGCCAACACTGGACAGGCAGCCCTGTCCAAGGGGGCAGACCCCCTTCCAAGACCCCCGATGCCATGGGGTCCCTGCCCACCACAGCCAGCCCTGCAGGATGGCTGGAGAAGGCCAGGCTTTGGTGCTGACTCTGCCTCTCTGGGGCCTCAGGCAGGTCTCCCAACCTCTTGGGACCTGTTCCATCACCTGGAAAATGGGGATAACCAAACCCACCTCGCAGGGTATGGAGAGACCACACAGCCCACGCGGGGCTGGTGCACAGTGGGTACAGTGGAAATGCCTGGCTCACCCGTGGGATCATCACAGGAGTGCCTCATGTCACCCCCAACAGGAACCCACTGTCCTCACCTGACAGAAGGGAGGCCAAGTCATAGCTAGAAAGGGCACGCTCGTGCCTGACCCAGCCTCACTCCAGCTCTGACCCCGGCACGTGCACTGGACCCTGTGGCTTCCACGAGCCTTTGCTCAGGCAGCTCCCCTTTCCAGAATGCCTGCCCTATTCCCAATACATCCTCTTGGAAGGGCTCTTCTCCTCAGAGTCCCGCCATGCCAGCCCTTGGAGCTAGACCCTTCCCAACCTGTTCCCCTCCCACACCACAACTTTGCCTGTGGCGTCCGTCCTCACTCCTGCCCCCAACGCTGGACTCAGCTCCGATGGGGCCACTGAAGGGAGCAGGTGAACGAGCAGAGCCCTGGAGCCTGGCCAGGGTCACAGCCGTGGGCTCCCACCAAGGGGCACATGGCCGGGGAAAAGCATCAGCTAGGCTTGAGGGTTCTTGCGTGAGTGACATGCCAAGCAGGTCTTGACCCCACCTGGGTCTCGGGGCAACGTGGGGATAGTGAACTTACCAGTCCTGGTGTTGGCCACCTGGCAGGGCCTGAGGGTGAAGGTCGGTAGCCCCTCACTCCCTAATTCCCACCACCTGCTCTAGGAACATACTGCACACCCCCCTGACAAGTCCCCTTGTCTCTGAGGAGAGAGTCATGCCGGTATCAGGCTTCCTGTGATCTGGAGGTGGGAGAGAGTCAGCCACGGCATCGGGGAGGGCTCCATAGGAGCACGGACGCACGCGCACACACACACACACACACACGCACACACACGCACACACTGCCACCACCCGCCTCGGGACACCCTGGGGACTGGGCCGTGGCTCCGGCAGCAGGTAAAGAATGGAGTCCATTAAGGCCACCATCTGTCTCAGCTGTGATGGGTCCGCTCGGTGACATCCAGGAGGTATGTAGATGGAATATCTTTATGGGGAGAGTTTTTCTTTTGCCAATTTTCAAACAGGAAGCCAGACACTTGTCACACCTGTCCCCGTGTCAGCCTCTGCCTGACATAAATTGGGGCTGAGGCAGGGAGATGAAAGACAGCCTGGACACGGCCGGTGTGCAGGGGCCATGTGTCATATGGCCGGGAGCACACAGAGCAGGGGGCTGGCCTCCCGCTGGGGCTGGGCTGGGTGGGGGGGGGCATGCCACTGCCCACTCCACCCTGTCCTTTCAGCCGGAGATCCCCCAACACCCCCCCTTGGCTCCCCTCTTGGCTCCCACAAGCTCCTCACCTAACTCCCATCTCCCCTCCCCCTGCCAAACAGCCTAGGCCCAGCTCAGCAGCCCCAGCCAGTCCCCCGGCCTGGAGTACGCTGTCCCAGTTTCCCGGCTTCTGCTCCCACCAGGAGCGCCCCATCTAGACCAATAGCTCTAGCGCCTCTTTAAGACCTAGGGCCAGTGTGATCTCAGGGCAGGGGCCTGGGCTTCAGAGTCCTCACCACATCCCCACCAGCACTTCTCTCTCCTGGGAACCTCATGGGCTTTGGGGTATCTCCCTGGGACCTGGAGGCCTGGGGGGGCAGAATGTGTCACAAGAATCTAGGGGTGCCTGCTGCCTAACACAGGGCTGGCCTGAAACTAAAGGCTAGAAAACACTTCACCAAGAGAATGGAGGGAGAGAAAAGTGACCCTCAGGGACCTGCCCAGGTCTCCCTCCCAGCCCCCACCCCCCAGTGTCCATCTTGGTGCCTGGCTAATCCCATCGAGGGTGGGGAGGGTCCTGCCCAGGGGATGCTGGGGGACCAGCTGCCAGGACATACTTCAGAACCACACCCCAGGACCCCCCTCGGCTCCTCCATCAGTCCCTGTCACGTGGGGAAGCTCACTGCCAAGGAGATAGTGATGGTGGCCTTGGGGGTCTTGGCCTCAGCCCCCAAGGAAACCTAAGAGCCCAGTTCCTACCAGGCTCATGGGCCACTGCCTCACACAGCTTCATCCCTGGGGAGGCCCCCTGGAGCCTGGGGGTGGGGGCTGGGCAGGGGTGTGACTAGCCAGCACTGTGCTCTCTAAGGACAAGGAGGGGGCTGAATGTGTCCTGGGAGAGCAGGGAGGCCTCAAGCAGGGCAGCTGAGGGAAGTGGACAGGAGAGGGCTGTGGGAGGAATGTGGCAGGGCTCTGGGAAGGGTGGGGGCAGGGCTGAGCACTAGGCCCACTCCCAGTTCCTGGCTGGGTGTGCTGTGGAGGCAGGTGAAGGCCTGTGGAAGCAGGTAGGAGAGCTGGGTGTGAGCATCCTGTGTGACCTTGGGGCCCACAGCCACCCATTCTGGTGGCTGGCCAGGATTAGCCTTTCTCTGTAATTCTGCTTCCAGCCACATCTTTGGGGATGGGCGTGCTTTTGGGCCGGAAGCCACACCCAGGGGGTAGATGGCCCAACCTCCTGCTGCCTGCACCCCACCCTGCCCAAAGACCACGGGGTGCCCTTCCACCATAACACAAAGCTGCTGCAAAGTGAATTGTGGAGGCAGAAGTGTCCACATTGTGAAGGCAGAGGGACTCAGAATTTCCTTCTGAGTTAGTATGGGGTGACCAGGCCCAGTGCCCACCTGCCCCAGACCCCTGCTGGGACTTAGAGACTCCTCACCTTACGTGGGTCCCAGACACCCCTCCAGGCTCCCCTGCCTCTGGCCCTGCCTGGACTTTTGCACATCCCATCCCCAGCCCACCGGGGCCTCCCAGCCCCACTCCTCACTTGGCTCCCCTTGGCATGAACTGATATGTCACAGACTCCCATTGGGACAGGTAGCAAAGACCCTCCTGGCAGGAGGACTGATGGGGGAGTGGCAGGCCCAGACAGGGGCTCCTCCTCTGTGCTCCCATGGCTCCACAGAGTCTTCTGCTCTAGGGCGCACAGTGACCCACACACGCTTCTCTACCCTGCTGCCCGAGTTCCACCATAGACCCCCTCCGGGCAGGGCAGCTGCGAAGGACTTGGGAAACCAAGGGCGCCCCTGGAAGGTGGGGGCCCCCATGACCCGCTCAGGGCCCTGGAAGCCCCATCACCAACCTGTTGTCTCCATAGGAAGTTCCAGCCTAGGGCAGGTGGGTCCCACCTGAATGGGACAATCAAGCTCCCATAAGGGGGATGGGCCTTGTGGGCAACATTCAACATTGACTCCCCCTTCAGAGTCTCCTGTGTGACAAAGACTCAGAAGGTGAGTGACACACCCAGGTGCTCAGCTGGTTCGGAGCTAAAGCCAAGAGGGTCCCAAGGCCAGACACTGCCTGCCCAGACTTTGCCTGGAGGGCATCCCCCACAGGATGGCGTCTCTGTCTCTCTCTAGACCCGTGTCTTTGCTCATCTGAGTCCCGGAGGGGGGCCGCCTTCTTGTAGCCACCTTGGGCAACTGGCCTGCACCTGACCACCAGCAGCCATCCATCCCCGGGGGCCAGGACTGCCACCTCCTGTGTCTCCTGGGAGCTCACTCCCTGTGTCCCAGCGCCAGGCCTGGGCTGGACTCGGGGACGTGGAGACGGGGAGGCAGGCACAGGTGCGCATATCAAGTGCTAAGACCAGGGAGCTGGAGGCCTCCCCCAGTGAGGGTGGAAGAGAAGGTTCCCAAATGTGACTCTATGGCCCAGGCCCTGAAAACAATGCGGGCTCACCCAGGGGTAGACATGGGAGAGTTTGAGCAGGAGGGGCCTGGCTGGCAGGCATCTCAGAGCCTGAAGGGAGGATGAGATGGCAGGCAGGCAGCTGCAGGCGTCTGTGGCCATGGACCTGGGAGGGGACCGGCCCGGAGCAGGCCCTCACTGAGGGATAAAAGGGGATGGATTTCCCTGGAGCCCAATTTGACACTGGACGTGCCTTTGGGGATGGGAGGCAGCCAGGACCCTGGGCCTTGGGTGTAGATGTTGGGGGTGGAGGGGCAGGTCGTACAGGGGTGATTAGCACCAGATAGACGGGATCGGGGAGGACCTGAAACTCCACTGGAGCAGAGCTACACATGCAGGGGAAATACATGTAGAACTGCTGGGTGGGGGCGGCCTAGGGCCCTGAGACCCCTGCTCAACTGCATAGGCCTGGCATACAGCAAGGAGGCAATAAACGCTTGCTAAGCAATCTCCGGGACTGGAGGACCACAGCAGAACTCAGTGACGGGCCAGGCTGGGCCTCAGAGCTGGCCTTGCTGGGGTGGGTGGGGAGGCAAGGAAGTCTGGGGGCTCTGGATTCCCAGCTGGTCTTGCGCCCCCTCCACCTCTTCGCCTTCCAAGTCTACTCACTGGCCCCTGCTCTTTATGGAGCACCTACTGTGTGCTTGAGGCTGTGACACGATACCGGGAGCCAGCCACCTAGCCCCCATCTGTCTCCCCCAGAGCCCAGCACCCTACATACCTCAGGCTCGAGTGTTTTCCCACCCACAAAGGCGCTGATCCAGAAGCACCACCTCTGGTCAACAGCCGTGGATTACGGATGAAGCCTCTGGTGACCAGGAAAGGGCGGGTGCTGCCCAAGGTCACACAGCGAGCCGGCACTACACGGGCTAATCCAATGCCTGCCCAGACTTCAGGATGGGGAGACTTCTGGCAGGTCTCTGAGCCCGCCCCATCTGGGCCCTGGCAGGAGGTGAATAAAGGCAACATCTCAACAAGGTCACAATAGCTGGGACAGATGGAGGACACGGCACTGGGCCCAGGCAAGTGAGGGGCAATCCGAGAAGGCTCCCTGGAGGAGGTGAGGGGCCCAGAAGGCTGCCTTGGCCTGAGCCCCTCGGCACTCCACCCCTTTCCTCGATGGGCCCTTCACCAGCTTCAGCCTCAGCCTGACATTTCCCGTGACATTTGCTGCAAAGAAATAGAGTCATAAACCCAAAGGTTAAATTTGCACATTGCCTCACACTGCCAGGAGAAGTGTGGTCCCTCCACCCACTAGATGCTGTGGCTGCAGGGTTTGTGTAGGATGGCCCACCCATCCCTGGAGCCCTTCCTGGGGGCCCGAAGGTCTCCCTCCCAGGCCCTCTGAGGAATCTCAGCCACTGTAGCCCAAAACAGTTTCTAGACACACCAGTCCCTGAAGTGTGTCGCATAGGGGTGCCCGTCAGAGGCCCTGCCCCATCTGCTTGCAAACGCAAGGCCCCAAGACACCCTGCAGTAAAGGAGATCTGTCAGTGCCACTTAGCCCAGCCAGTCCCAAATTTACTTGACCATGAAACCCTTATTCAATCCCTACCAACATTCTGTAGAACTTCAATTATGTGGAGTGTGACCTGTGGATGGCCAGTTAGGAATGCCTTGGTGCTGACCAGAGAGCAGAGGAGCGCCCCCAGGGTGCTGGGTGGGCTGCCTGAACAAAGCTATGTCAGCTCCTGACACCCCGGGCCCTCCGCTTGGGCTCCCTGCATCACCGCCGGCCCAGCTCCATGTGCCTGGGCCCCTCCAGGGCTCACAAGCTGCCAGGCCCATCTGAGCCAACCCAAGCCCCTGGCCTCTGCCCATACAGCACCTTCCATGGCCCCGCCAGGAGGTCTGCCCATAGTCCTGCCTTTCAGCTGCACCTCCTGGGCCCGGCTGCCCTGTCCTGTGGGGGGAGGGGGTGGTCAAGGCTGTAGGATGGTGCCGCATGGCCCATCCTCCATCCTCTCCCAGCAGGGCAAGGCAGCGGGCCCACGTGGAGACAGGACTGTCAGGACGCTGGAGGGTGAGGGTAGAGGCTGTGTGAAGGGGGCAGAAGAGAGGCAGCCAGAAGCCCAGCTGCATAAAGGCCATCCCCAGAGTCAGAATCCTGATCAGAGCCCAGAAGCAGATTCCACCACTACCAGTGAGAAACTGGACCCCAGGTGAGGGAGAGGCCCAGGGGGCCCACCCATAAAATGTTGGGAGGGGGTGGGGATCAGGGCCTGCCACCTTTGCAGTGGGGAGGGGGGCCTGTGGCCAGGCCCTTGGAGGTGGGGGGGTACCTGTCAGGGCCTGCAGTGAGGACACTGGGGGCATGTGCTGAGTGCACCTCCCTGGGGGCCGCCTGCAGGACCATGGACAGTGTGAGAAGCCAAGGCAAGTTCGGATAAATAAATTATGGCGAATCCTCAGGAAGGGATTCCACATACACCAGTAAACCCATGATGCACAAGAATAGTTCCCGACGTGCAAAATGTTTAAAATACAGCGACAAAAGAAGAAACTGCAGCACACAACACCCGGCCGGGCCCACACGCTCCAGTGACGGCTCGGGGAGAGGCAGGGAGTGTGGACTGCGTGCTCACCCTCTGGCTGGGCTTCCATTTTTGGCTCTGTGACCACCTGTCCTTTAAAGCATTTGGTCCTACAAGCTCAGGAGGGCAAGGATCACATCCCTTTATTTGCCTGGCTCCAAATAGGGTCTGGCAGGCTAGGGACAAATGAATGAGTAAATGAATGAACGGGTGTCTGAGTCAATGGATAAGGAGCAAACGCAGTGTCTGGGATGGGGCAGCTGGGCCACAGAGTGGGGGGACACCGAGGAGTGCCGAGGTTCCTGAGGGGTTACCTTGAGAGGGCAAGTGGGGGCTGGGGGCCAGTGCCCCAGCACAGCTGAAGGGACAGGGGAGAGGGGTATGGGCAGCCAGGCCGGCTCCTATGGACCTTGAGGCCCAGGCCCTGGGTGGCCACCAAGGGACAGGCAGCCCTGCCCCGGGGGGGGGGTAGGGGTGGTCAGAGGGCAGGGCCCACCAGGCTGCGGGCGGGGCGGCATGAACTTGTTAACCAGGCACAGCCAAGAGCCCTCAGGATCCCCACAACAGGGCCCAGGGGCAGAGTGTCACACTCGTACACACTCCCCTCACACACTCACACATTCGTTCCCACACCCATTCACTCATTCAGTGCAATTCACTTATTCACCGTGGAACTCCTTCCTGGTGCTCCTGTTCTAACCCCCTTCAGGCTGCAGACTGAGGCTCTGTGGAGACTCTCTGGCCACAGGCCCAGGAGATCAGGAAATGCAGCCCCGGGGGATGGGTTCCTTCTGCCTCCACCAGCCGGGACCCTCCTGGTGCTGCACCAGCTGCCACGGGCATCCGTGCCACAAAGCCATGAATTCTGGCCTGGGGCAGGGAGCGAGGAGGGGCTGGAGCCCAGCAGCAGCGCTGGCCACGGTGAGCACGGTGAGCACGAGTCCCCTGGCCTGGGAGCAGCAGAGGGAGGGGGAGCTTGGAGTCCAGAGAGCACGGGGAACCAGGGCTGCACACGGCCAGCCCCTCATGGTCTGTCACTCACAATGGGTAACAGCAAACAAACATGGGTCTCGGGCCAGCCGAGGAACCCTCGGGTTCCTCAGACAGCAAGACTTCCTCTTCTGCCTTCCAGAGCCCCCGCACATCCTGTGGTGGGGGGTCGTCTACACACACCCCTACAAGCCCTCTTGCTTCCTGAGACCCATGGGCCCTCTTTGCTACTTTCCATCTGCGACCACAGGGAGAAGGTCAGCCCCAACTGCCGGACACACAGCTGGCTGTTAATCCTCACGGAGAGAAACTGAGGCTCAAGTGTTCTACAGGCTCCCTGCCGGTGAGGGGCACAGCAGCTTGGGAAGCACGTTGCTGGCCACCTCCCACCTTCTGCAGTGCTCTCACTTCCTGCCCCCCAACTGCCCATCACCCCTTTCCAACTCCCCTGTGACCTCTATGTGCCTTTGTTTCCCCATCTGCAAATCAGTAGAAAAGAGGTCCAGTTGGCAGTGTAAGTGTTCCGGGAGGACTTCCATTTGTGGGAACCACTGCCTAGGGTGGTGCGTGTTGGGGAGAGATGTTTTGGGTATTTTGAAGGCAAAAGCACTGGCATCAGAACCCCGTGGGGACCTTGGCCTGGAAGTGCCCCCAACAATCCAGAAGGGCGGCCTGATTACTGGCCCGTGTCATGGGCAAGAAGGCTGAGGCACACAGAGGTGAACTGTCATACCCAAGGTCACACCACCGATGGGTGGCTGCACCAGGACCCAAATCCAGGATGTTCTGCTATCCCACGCCCAGCAGCCAGGGTTTATGAGCAGCCCTCTGCCAGGTGGTAGGGTGCTGACCACCACCTGGCTCAGTCCGTCCCGTGGAGCTTGCTTCTCCCTCACCTTGTCTGGCTTAGAAAAGAGGAGTGGCCAGCCCCTCAGCCTGCCCAGCCACGGGGCCCAACCTCCGGCCCACCCCTCTGTTGCACCCCCGCACACTCTATAAGGATGACCCACTTGTCTTCATTGTATAGACAAGGACACAGATGGGGACCAGGCAGTATGGCCCCTCCTCCAAGCCCCGGCCCAAGGTCCCCCTCACTAAAGTGAGAGTGGGTCACCAACACCCTTACCTCAGTGCCCCACACAACACCTGAGGCAGGTGACATACCATAGAACACCTTACCAATAAGGCTCCTACCACAGCGAGACTGAGGCCCGAGGGCAGGGCCTTCCTGAGGTCACCCTGGGTCAACCTCAGGGTGGGCACACACCTGCTCCCCATTGGGCTTAGTGGCAGTGACTACAGAGCATGGAGGAAGGGTCTGGCCTGTTTGCCACTGTGTTGACCTCGAGCTTTGAAATGGGCCTTCCCTGCCCAGGTGAGTCCCAGCCCCCATCGGCCATCATTGCTCCAGCACGGGGGACGGCAAAGAGTGGCTGGGAGCCCTTCGGCCTCACACCTTAGGCTGGGTGCACTGAATTAGCTTCTCAGCACACAACCTTTGTGCCTCTGCTAAAGATTTGGGTAAAACCTGCTTACAGCCTGTCTGGGCATACAGGGGCACCCACACTGGAGGCAGAGACACATGCCGATGTGACCACAAGCACATACGGTCACGCGTGCAGAGACACACACGAGCAGAAGCATACTGAGTCTCACACACACACACACACACACACACACACACAAAGACCCAAGGGGCTGTGGAGGGGAGACTCCCAGGACACGGCGGGGAGGCAGACAGAGGTGGGGCCATGCTCCTGCAGCCGGTTTCTCGCCCCTCCATCTGTGAGCTCTGGCTGCCCAGAGCCTCCCCCTCAACACATGTGCATGTAGGCAAGGCAGCAGGTCCCACTAAGGGGCCCCAGCATGTGCCAAGTGTGGAGACCACAGCAGGCATGCTATGTGCATGCATGTGTGGCCGTGGGCGTGCAGGTGGGGGCGAGGACATGGATGTGCATCCACAGCGTGTGTGTGCGTGCATACTGGGGCAGCCTGGCATGCATGTGCACACGCGGTATACAAGTGTACAGCCCTTGTAGACACGTGCACGTGCAAGGAAACGTGTGTGCCGCCTGCGGCACGGTGGACATCAGCAGGGCAGTCTGGGTGGGCACCAAGGGAGCACCCTCCAGGCAGGGCATGCCCAACTTCCCTCACAGGAGGTCACCCCCCCCCCCCAGACCCTTCTCTCAGGACCTTGCACCAGGTAGCGGAAGGGGTCCCATGAGGGCTGCCAGGGAGGGGATGCTGCGTGCCCCACCACTTCTGGAGCCTCTTAGCGGAGCCCCCCAGGGGCACTCAGGCTGCGGGTGGGGGCTGCTAAGGCTGCCTCTTCTCCTCGCCAGCCCCCCCCCCCAGGGGGCAGCTCTGGGCCAGACCCGCCCCCCACGCCCTCTACTGTCGCCAACGCCCCCGATTCATCCCGCTGCGGCCTGACCCCAGAGAAACCAGAGGTCCAGAGCGGAGTCCTGGGGCAAGGGTGGAAGCGACCCGATACCCCCACCCCTGCTTGGTACCCACGTTTCTGCAACCCTGCTCATTAACCCCTTCGAGGCCGGGGCGCTCCGAGGCTGGACCCCGCCCTTCCAGCCGGCAGACCCCACCCCGGCCCCGGCCCGGCGTCCGGGGCCACTCGGCCCCGCCGCCCCCGGCCCCGCCGCCAAGGCCAACTTTCTGGGGAAGCGGCAACTTTTCCTGCTGCCGCGGGCTCCGCCCTCCCGGGCCGGGGCGCCCGCGGCCCCAGCCCGGCGCGGCACTGCGGTGGCCCTCACGGCCGCCCGGTGACCCTTCTGCCTGCCTCGGCAGCCCCAGCCTGGCCCTGCGGCTCCAGGAGGGGCCGACCCCACCGTCCCCACCCCGCCTGCCCGGCTCGGGTGCCGAACGGCACTCACCTCCGGCGGACGCTCTCTTCATCTTAGGGGTCGGGCGGGGCGCGACGGGGACCGAAAGTCGCTTCGGGGCCGGCGCCCGTCTCCCCGCGGCCGGGTCCGCATCCAGGCGCCGCCGCTCCGGCCCGGCCCCGGCCCGGCCGCGGTACGAGGCTGGGCGCGCTCCGCTCCCCGGGTCGGCTGGGCTGGCGGGGCCGCGGGCGCGGAGGGCGAGGGCGGCGGCGGCGGCGCGGACTGGCGGGGCGCTCGCGGCGCGGGCCGGGAGCGGATGAATGTTTTATGGGATCATGTGGTTTGACGCGCGAGGAATCCGCCCGGTCCCCCCGCCGGCCGGGCCGGGGCGGGGCGGGGCGGGGCGGGGCCTCGCGGCGGGCGGGGCGCTCACCTGGGCGCGGGCCGGGCGTGGTGCGTTGTGGGGTGCGGGGCGGAGGAAGGGGGAGGGAGCGTGGGCAGCGCGCGGTCCCGGGGCGCACAGGCCGGGCCGCAGGAGGCGTTCAGCCCGCCCCGTGCACCGGCGCCGCGCGGCCCCAGACAAAGGCGGCGCATTTCTGAAGAGGCGGCGGCCCCTGCAGGCGGCCGCGGGCATGGCGGCGCCGGCGGTAGCCGGCTGGGGGCGCTGGCCCGAGGGCGTGGCGGCCGGGACTTGCCCGGGTGTGGGGATCCCCAATGGGTCCAGCCATTGGTAAGGACTTTGTCCGGAGGCCCGGGGAGGGGGGACACCTCTGCCAGGTGCACTCGCTTCCTCGCCTCACTAAATCCTGGAGCCCCCTCCGCAGAACAACCCTTTGTGGGAGTAGGATTGCTCCATTTTGCAGTTAGAAAACTGAGGCTCAAAGCTCAACAAACTTCTGAAGCCCCCAACCCGTCTTTGTGGCCTTCTCTGCACCAACCCAGGGAGGGGACGCAGTCACAGTCCTGCCCCTACCCACAGGTGCACCCCACCTGTTCCCTCCTTTGGAATGGGGAAGCCCAGGGGATTCCCTTCCAGCCCACCTGCTTAGTACCCCCACCCTCCACAAAGCCAGCCCGCTCTCAAGGGCCAGAGAAACCACTGACCCTGCCCCTTCCACAAACACACCTGCACAGAATTCCCTCTGTCCCTCTCCTCGGGGGGGGGGGGGGGGGGGAATCTATCTGGCCTCACAGATAAGCTCCTGGGTGCATCCTGGAGTCTTCAGCCAGCTGCCAGGCCAGCATCCCTGCAGCTGCCCTGCACATGGAGGAGTGCTGGGAGCTGATCAGCCTGGCCTGGGCCTCTCTGAGCCCACCCGGCAGGTACAAGGGCCAGGTGGATAAGAGACTGGCTGGCAAAGTTGGTACCAATCTGTAGGATCCTGTGCCCAGGGCGGGCTCTGGACCCTTCCCTGTGACTACACCATCCTGGCTAAGGGCTTGGTGGTCCCCCTGGGAGCCCTAGCCAGTGTCACTTGGTGACATGAATCTGAGCGACCTGGGCACTAGAGAGCCTAGCGCCCTCTGCCTCCCCACCAGACCAAGCCTCCTGGCCATAGAGGTGGCATTAGGAGAGGTCAGCAGAGTACTGGGTTTGTGGCCTGTCAGCCTCTGCAAGGGAAAGCAGGTAACTCTCCGAGCCTAGTGCTCCCATCTGAGCATGGAGTTGCAGGCAGCCTCATGGGGTGGAAACCAATGGTGGTGCCCATGCTGGATTGGCCCTCTGGCCTGGCGTAGAGGCTGCACTGCCCAGATCCCTCAGGCTGCACTGTGGCCCTGCCTGCTCTGTCCCTGTCGCTCTCCTCCCTGCCTTGGTTTACCAGGTCATTGTGGAGTACATTTAATTCCCAGACACACAGGAGGTGAGGTGGAGCCCAGACCACTCCAGTACCTGTGCACTTGCTCCTGCCCCCAGCCATGCACCCACCGTCGCATCTCCAGTGGGTGCTGGTTGCTGAGTGCCACCAGTGAATCCTTGCCACAGCCACACCGGAGGTGTGTCCCCATCGTACAAGTGGGGAACCTGAGGCCAAACTCACAGAGCCAGCCAGGGGCTGAGGCTTATGCCCGTGCTAGCACCCTTCCTCCAGGGTCCTTGCATGCAGCAGCTCCCAGATCAGGAGAAGTTCTCTCCACAAGGCCACCTCAGACCAAATGACAAGTCATGTGGCACTGGCTATCAGTCTGTGGTCTGAGCTAGTGTGGACCAGGATCTCGTGCTCCTTGGTGGCTATAATGATCCAGGACCCCAGGCTGGCCTGCCACTGCTGAAGATTGTGATCCCATTTTCCTGTAGGTTCAAAGTCCCCTCCTGAGGGCAGTTGGGACAGTCATTCTGGGGCACAAGTACAGATAGGAGGGAACGGGGAGCCAGTGTTGCCGTGTGGAGGATTCTGGCACCAGGATCCTCTCCAGCTGCCAAGCTCGGATGTTTTTGGCTGCTCTGAGCTGGCATCTGGGCCTCCCACCTGCCCACAGGTCTGTGCAGGGAGAGCCCACCGCTATGGGCCGTAGGACAGCTTTCCTGTGCTCCCAGTCAGTACCTTGGCCAGCACCCTCCTTGAGGGCTACCCAGCCTGTGGGATGACTCCTGGGTGTTGGCTGCAGGTGTTGACTGGGGTGGGTAGGTGTGGACCAGTGCTGAGGGGGCTGAGGGCAGGTAGAGAGAGGTTGCTGAGCAGGGCTGGGTGGCAGGATAAGGCTCACTCTTCAGGCTGGAGACATGGGAAGGGTTTGGTGAGGAATATTTATCAGGATGTGGGCAGGTGCAGGACAGTATGAGGGACGGTGCACTTCCCAGGGGGGCGGGTGTGGAGTCATCATCAGCCAGGGCCCAAAGGGTGAAAGAGAGGGGGCACATGACAGTTGGTGAGGAGTCAGTGGGGAGGGCTGACAGGGGCTGCAGCCAGCCCTGAGGGTCAACCCCTGTGGGGGAAGCCAGAGACCCCATGGGAAGAGCTTGGCCACACACTGCCCTTTTAACATAGTCTACACCGATCAGTTCCTGGAAGGTCCAGCAGGGGTGCAGAGATGACAGGCCATTGGGTCCCACTGATCTCAGTTCCCTAGGCTTTCTGGACACATGGCCCTGGGGACCAAGAGTAGGCATGGTCTGAAGACTCTAGACAGCTCTGCTCTCTCGGCTACACAGACCAGTCACTCCTGCCTGGGCTAGAATTCTGCCTGCATTGCCCCCCTCAGATATACCACACATAGGGTATGGCCTTCTGCTAGCTCACCCAGTCCACCACACCCCTCCAGTGAGGCCTGGTACAGTTGTGGGGCTGCCTCACCAACACCCCCATCCTGGGGACCAGCCTTCACAATCAGCATGTCAGGCATGAGAAGGCTCTCCCAGCTGTGTGGCCTTGGCCCAGTCCCTTGGCCTCTCTGGGCTCAGTGCAGCCTGTAGACAAGGCAGATGCTAATGCTTCCTGGGCTAGGTCAGCTGGTCACTGTCTCCCCTTTGTCCACCTCTCCTATCCCTTGAGAGGGCTGATCAGGGCCCTAATGGACAGTGTGGGATTGTCACTCAAACCTCCACGTTTACTCATAGAATCCAGCTTGGACAAGGGGACCCTTCTGCTGCGGCTGGTCCTGTGTTGACAGGGACACAATTCAACCTCCTTAGAAAGCTGCTGTTCCACAGGTTCCCAGAAGCTTGTTTCTAACCTGGAGAGACAGGCTTGTGGTGGCTTTGCTCTGGCAGCCCAGAGGGGAACCCACAGGCACTCGGTACCCCCAGTGCTTTCCCAGGGAGGCGGTGGGGAAGCAAGGGACATGGTCTCTGTTGCAGACATTCTGGGCCACCCCAGGGCAGTGCAAGGAGAGACCTGGAAGGAAGCCCAAAGTTCCTGCAGCAAACCTGTGCCTGCCACCCAGGCGCTGCTCCAATGTGACCCTTCCTGGCACTCTGAGTGGGCGGCTGGGAATGTGGTCCCACTGCCAGGGAGCTGGGGGGCACCGGCCTGCCATCTGCTGGCACCACAGAGGGTGGCTGCCTGCCCGAGGCCTGAGACGACTCTGTGCCAGGCCTGCTAAGTGCATCGTTCCAGTCTGTCCTGTGGTGGAGACACCACCACCACTACCCATTTTATAGACAGGAAAACAGAGGTCAGGGGAGTTAGGTAGACCTACCTCCCGGAAGCCCCTCGCAGGGCCACCTTTGCCCAAAGCCACTGCTTCCCCCACAAACCCCTCATCATCCCCAGCCTCATGGCTTCAGGGGGTGTCTTGGTCTTCTGTCATCAGCCCTGTACCCCTGAGGAGTCCCTCTGCCCAACTTTGGTGCATATTATGCCATAATTAATCTGCTTCCTATTCTCTTATTCATTAAAGCCACACACAGTAGCAATCGGAACCATTATAGAGAAGGGGACGACAGCCTGACCCCTGGCAGCATCCCAAGGTATCCCACTGGTCTGCTCATCTCCAAATACATCCAACCTCTGCATTGAACAGGGGCCTCCTCCTACAGGACAGAGCCCCAGATTCTGTCATACTAGGTGTGCCCCTCAGGCCACGTGCACCTTCCACCTCCGAGAGGCTGCTGGGGATTGTGGATGAAGCATGTACATTGCACAGTGGTGGCTCTCACCACACCACCTTGCCCTTCCCCCCCACCCCCTTGCTGCTGACCTGGAGCCCCTGTGGCCAGAATCCAGGATGGGAGCCTGAGCCTGGAGAGGGGAGGAGACTCAGGTTGAATGGGACATGTATTGATGGCACCTGGCCCCCAAGGCTAGATTTGCCCATTCTCCTGGCTTCCAAAGGGAGGCATGAGATCCCAGGGCTCCCTGGTGGTCACTGAAGGGTGAGTGCAGGGTCTTCTCCTAGCAGGTGCAGCAGGTTGGTAGTCTCTGAACTAGGGATGAGTAAGAGACTTCTGGTCCCTGAGGGCTGGAAGTCGGGTGCAGGGGCAGAGCTCTGGAAGGTGGGGTCCCCAGGCTGTGCCCAAGGCATCAGCGCTTGATTCATGCTCCTCCTCCACTCCTGCAGGGAATGTGGATCCTTCCAGAGCCACCCACCCAGGAGTGACAGCTAAATTGTGATTCGCTGTTCACACTAGGATCCCAGCAGGTGGTCAAAACCAGGTCGGTGGGGGGGGGCACCTGATGAGGGGAACTGGGAGCACCCAGTGGGCTGGGGAAGGCAGGACTAGGCATGGAACTAGATGCCAGCTGGAGTGGAAAGATGTGAAGGGCAGGACAGGCATCATAGACCCATTCTGGGGCCACAATGAGGGGCTTGCTGCTGGGCTCAGACTCAGTGCCCAGACTTGCTCTACCTAGGGCTCCCTGGGCCCCTGAGCCCCTCCTCTGGGCTGCCATGATCCACAGACATGCAGATGTGCTCCATTTCCCAGATGGAGAGTTTGAGGGCAGAGAAGGGCCAGCTCCCCCCCGCCCCGCCCCTTAGAGCTCAGAGCTCCCACCCAGAGGGCACTATGGTGGACCCCTTCACCTTGTTCCCTTCAATGCCTTCATCTTGTCACTTGCTCAGTAATTTAGTCATTCAACAGACACACTGGGAGGCCAATTCCAGATACCTTCATAGCTCAGCTGGATTCCCATTCCCCTCACCCTCACAGGATACAGGTAGGGAAACTGAGCCCCAGGGAGGACAGATTTGTCCTGGATCACTCAGCCTTTAAGCCCAAAACAAAGGGTGTGTCTATGCTGTTTGGTCACCCACAGGGACTGATGCACCGATGGAGCAGGCAATTGGGACAGAGTGCCCCTGGCACTCACCTGACACCCCACATTCTGCTAGGGTGACTCAGCTGAAGCTCTCTGGACTTTGGCCCCCACCAAGTGGCTCTACACCCCAAGAGCCACAGGACAGAGAGCGAGCAGGGTGAGGATGGCAGAGCTTTCACCCCATGCCCTAGCTTATTCTGGACTGAGTTTTGCTCTGACCTCTACCCAGGGTCACGGGCAAGGAAAAGGGCAAGGACCAGACAGGGCCTTGAGGTGAGACAGAGTTCTCTATGGCTGGTCTTGGAGACTGGGGCCTGGGCTGGGACTCACTGGGCACAGGGCCCAAGTTTTCTCATCTGTTCAATGGGCCCTGTTGCCAGTGTCTTGCACACAGGTTGAAGGGCACGTTTTTGGTGCCTGGTGTGGGGAGGGGCTCTGAGGCAGTGGCCGCGGGCAGGCCTCTGAGACTGGGGTATTTTTAGCCAGGATTTCTTCTCGCTGTCCGGGCGGGCCCAGGTTTGTTGCCAGCCTGCATCAGAACATCTGGGGTCTGCCCACCCCAACTTAGCCCTTGCTCTGTGCCCTTGCCTCACCAGCCCATCCAAGTGGCTGGTTTCTCCTGGATGAGGCTCTCCCAGGTCAGCCACTGTGAAAATTGAGCCTGGGCTCCAGGGATGCAGCTGAGGAATAGGCAAGGGAAACGTGGGCATAGAACCATGGGCTACCCATGTCCTGGATGCAAATATCCTAGCCACCACTCTTGACCAGCCTGGGGGGTCAGGTTCCTGGAAGGCTCCAATCAATGCCCAGGCCCCAGGCCCCAGGCTCCAGGCTCTGGGCTGAGCATGCACAAGTCTACTGGCTGCTGCCTCCCACCTGCCTGTAGGCCTTTTCTGGAATGAGCGTTCAGGAAAGTGACCATAACCATCTTCCAAGGGCCTGGATCCTCTCCTCAACATCCGTGCCCAGGGCTGCCCACCTGCTCTGGCCACTGGGCCAGGCTGGCTCTGCTCAGGTGCATGTGACAGAACGACCCACATTTGGGCCCAAAGAACCCCACGACTATCTCTCTTTCCATAGGCAAGTGAAGACACCCAGATTGTAGGTCTTGGGCCTCTGCCACTCCCTTGAGACACTCTCCTTCCAAGGCCAGGGGCCGAACCACAGCCCAGCACCCTGGACAGCACCGCGCCTGCGCACTCCACCCGTGGGGGGCGTGGTCTGCCTGGAGAGCAAGGGCTGGGGCGGTGGGTGCGCACAGGTCAATTAGAAGAACCCAACGCTGGGCCCTGGGTGCTCCGTTCTCTCTGGCCTTGCTGAAGTCCTAACTGCTTGTTATTTGAATAAATCAAGAGGCCCTGCCAAAGCAATTCTGAAGTTCACATGAAAGAATATGTGAGCAAAGAAATCCAGGAAAAATTTTAAAAATAAGCTAACCGAGGTAGACCAGCCATGTGGGATCCTAAAATATGTTCTAGAACCACAATAATTAACACAGCCCATGGACAGTCAGATGACAGGAAAGAAAATCCAGGAAGAGACTCTGGTGCAAATATGAGAAGGGAGCAGGTGAAATCTAGGAGAAAAAAATGGATTATTCAATAAATAATTCAATATACAGTGTTGGGACAACTAAACAGACATTTGGGGGAAACGTTTGGATACCTACCTCGCTCCTTGACACTAAAATAAGTTCCAAATGGATCAAAGCTTTAAAAAGGAAAAACAAAACTGTAAAACTACTAGAAGGATAAAAAAAAAAAAAGTCTGTAATTTTGAATCATTCTAAGAATTACACAAAACCTAGAAGCCATAAAATAAAAGATGGATATATTCATTCTCATGAAAATAAAAGGCAGATGCATGGCAGGGGGCACAGAATAAAAAGATACACAGGAAACCAGGAGTATAGGCAACTCATTTCTCAAAGGGCCACAGTTTGCTATAACAAATTTTTACAAATTGGTAAGAAAAAGACCAACTACCCAAGAGAAAAATGGGCCAAGACCTGAAATGAACCCATAGAGACAGGCCAACTTCACTTGAAACGAGAAAGCTGCAAATTTAAATTACAGTGAGATGCAGCTCCCCCACCCCCTGACAGGGCAGCAGAGTTCATCAAGGTGGGGTACCCGCTCTGGTGAGAGAGGGGGCACATGCAGCTACTGTTAGGAGGGAGGAGACAACTGTATGTATGGCTGGGGGGTGAGGGGAGGGGACACCTATATGTGTCGCTGGAGTTGGTGAGGGAGAGGACATCTGCCGGTAGGGTCCTGAGAGTGATGAGGAGGAAACCCACTTATATTGCTGGGGGGGAGGAGAGGGGACACCTGAAGGTAGGGCTGAGGGTATCAGGTGACTGGAGATGGGGAGGGAGGGAGATGCTTCTTTGTGCCCCTTTTATTCCATATCACGGGCCGGGGGATCCAAAATAGGAAATAAAGCATTATTATTTTTATTTTTATTTTTTAAAATATTTTATTCATTTATTTGACAGAGACAGACACAGCGAGAGAGGGAACACAAGCAGGGGGAGTGGGAGAGGGAGAAGCAGGCTCGCCGCTGAGCAGGGAGCCCGATGCGGAGCTCGATCCCAGGACCCTGGGATCATGACCTGAGCTGGAGGCAGATACTCAATGACTGAGCCACCCAGGCACCCCTAAAGCATTATTTTAAAATAAAACACATGACACCATCTCCTCCTGCCCACCACTACGGACAAGGCAGCAGGCAGGGGCTCTCCTGGCTCTCCCACCTGTGGCAAGCTGCCGAAAAGCACCTGTAAGCACCTGCGCCCCCTTTGTCTTCATTTGGTCCTGTGCTGGCAGAGGCCTGCTTTAGTTAGTGTCTTGTCTTGCTTCTGGGGAGCAGTGCCAGGTTAACTCCAGCCCGTTCTACTCCTCCTCATTGGGTCTAGTCAACTTCGCCCATGTCACATTATCAGCCCCTGCTGTCCCCACATTGTTACGGGTGGCCAGCACGTCCCAGGCTTCCCACAGACTGGCCACGTGTCCCTGAGCAGTCCCTGTCCCTCCCAGCCTCAGTTTCTCTGATGGCAAAATGGGGTGAGACCTACTTTATAGGAGGGAGAAGTAACAGGAACAGGGAGGACAAGAAGAGTGGAACGTGGGGGGAACAGCAGCGTCAAGCGTCCCTGAGTTTGCAGGGCCTACCTAGGGATGTCCCTCTGGGAGGTGCAGAGATATAGATCGGTTGGGAGAAGGGGACAGTGATCTAGGGAGGGCTTCCTGGAAGAGCCACACTGCTAGTCCCTAAGCGCCGAGCCAGGTGGCAAAGGCTGAGTGTCCATTCTGCAAGGACCCACGTGCCCACCTCTGCCTGCCCAACCGTTAGCTACTCCTGTCGGGGGAGGGGGGTACCTGAGAAGCTGGAGCTCTGGACAGCCCTAGGGCTGAGCTTCAGGGACCAGAGTGATGGGAGAGTGACTCTCAGTGAGGCAGAGCATGTGGCTCTCCCCTGCCCCATAACTCACCAGCTTGTCTTGTCCTGGCAGAGCTTTCTGGGGAAAAAGTCACCTTTTCAGCTGAGGCTGAGCTGGGGGTGGGAGGATGGCAGCACTAGTTGGGGGAGTAAGAACTGGGGAGGCATCTCCAGGAGCAACTCCACCTGCCAGGTCAGGAAACACCTCCCGTGTACCCCTCGAGGAGCAGGCTGTGTGCCCCACCCCAGGCCCTAGGACAGGGACACCCTATCTGGGGGACCCAGACTCCTGGGAGCAGGGAGTCCAGCCCCAAAAGCATCTGGCCACCACCAAAATCAGGAGGAAGGCTCTGCTGCATGCCCAAGCAGGGTGTGGATGTGGCAGCAGCCTGGGCCCATGTCACAGATGAAGAAACTGAGGCCCAGGAAGGTCTCCCTAGGAGTAAGGAGTGACGAAGGGCAACAAACCAGATGTGTGGTGAGTCCCTTTCTCTACGTCGTCCAGACCTGCCTCCTGGGGGAGCCGCTGAGATGCCTGGGGCTCTGGGGATGGGGGGTGCTGGGGGAGGAAGTGGCTGGAGGCCCAGCCAGCCAACCACACTTCTATGTTCCTTTGCTCTTGGGGAGTTTCAGTGACTAAAAATCAGGCAGATCCTGGGACAGAAATAGGACATCAGGTAAAAGCTAAGGAAATAGGAATAAAGTATGGGCTTTGGCTGATAATCATGTATCAACATTGGTTCATCAATTACAGATCTTAACGTGAGATGTTAATAGATAAAACTGGGTGTGTGGTACATGGGAACTCCCTGTACGATTTTCTCAATTTTTCTATAAATATAAAACTGTTCTAAAATAAAAAGTTTATAAAAAAAAAAAAAGACAGGTCTGTTAGAAAAAATCTGGGATATACAGAATTGAGCAGTGGGATCACACGCCCTCCAGTGGTGACCCAGACTGTGGCTCAGACGGTTTGTATGTGCCCATTTTCCACCCTGTGGGGCCTAGTCCCAAAACACTCTCCTCTGCACACCCCGCCCCCCGACACCTGCCCTGCCTGGAACAGCCTCTGGACTGCGCTTCCTGGCAGTGGGGGACCCCATGGGTATAATCCATCCCTCCATCCCACACTGTTGGACGTGGTAGTGAGTCCCTTTCCTGGTGGGCTGAGGTCAGCCCCTCCTCCATGGGTGACCCCATTTGCAGATGGCAGAAGGAGGGCGGGGCCCATCTGAGCTCCCAGGAGAGGGGGGCCGTGGACTCAGTCCCAGGGGGCTGTCTTCTGCGAGGCCGTGATGGTGTCTCCCAGACTCTCTGGCCTCCTTCCATTTCTTCTGTGGAAAGTAGAGTGTGCTGGGGGACCCCCAGGCCTGAGGGTCAGACAGGCTGGGTTCAGACCCCACACTATAGTCTTAACCTTTACCCGGCTGAGGGATCTTGGTAGAACAGGCACCATTTAGCCCCCTTGAAGCCATAGGGGAGGTGCCTCCTGGCTCCTGGACAGTGGTGCTCAGCCAACCGTGCCTACCCAAGGAGGGGCCAAGAGGGGTTCTGCTCATTGGGCTGGGGAGCCCCAATTAGCCCTGGTGATATCTGCCAGCTCATGTCTGGGAATGATGGAGCAATAGGGGGTGGGGTAAGGAAAGGCCTAGCTCTTTTGATGACCTGCTATGTTCCAGGCCCTAGGATGGACCACACCGGAGGCTCCTAGAGTCAGACCCAGCCTCCTCCCTTCCAGACATGTCCTGGGGCCCGGGGCAGGCCCACTGGAGGCTCATGCGGTGGAGAAGAGGCACTGAGCCTGTCTCAGTTTGTCCCAGGGTCCGATAACAAAATAAGACTGGTTTATTTATTTATTTATATTTTTATTTTTTGAAAGATTTTATTTATTAATTTGACTGAGAGAGACACAGCGGGAGAGGGAACACAAGCAGGGGGAGTGGGAGAGGGAGAAGCAGGCTTCTCGCCGAGCAGGGAGCCCGATGCGGGGCTCAATCCCAGGACCCTGGGATCATGACCTGAGCCGAAGGCAGATGCTTAACGACTGAGCCACCCAGGTGCCCCAATACCACTGGTTTATAAACAGCATAAATATATTGATCACAGTTCTAGAAGCTGAAGTCTGAAATCAGGTGTCAGCACTGTTGGGTGAGGGCCCTCTTCTGGGTCATAGACTTCCTTTGTCCTCACATGGCAGAAGGGGCAAGGGACCTCTCTGGAGCTTCTTTTATAAGGTCACTAATCCCATCCATGGGGGCTCTACCCTCTTTGCTTAAGCACCTCCCAATGGCCCCACCTCCTAGTACCGTCACCTTTGGGGTTAAGATTCCAACATATGAATGGGCGGGCATACATTTAGACCGCAGCAGAGCCTGATGGGCAGAGGCTCCAAGCAACAGAGCCCAGGACTCAACCTCAGGTTGGGAAGTGGGGCAGCTAACACACTTGCTTTCTCTTTATGAGGCCTGGAGGCCTCACCTGGGGCCCGCCTGGGAGCCTGGAGCCCTGACCCAGCCCCGAGGCACCCGTGTCCACTTAAACACCCATTTTTGGACCCAAGACGCTAGTGGGCAGTGTCTGGAGGTGGCTGTTGGTCTCCTGTCTGCTAGGATTGGGCCCAGTGGTGTCATCTGACACCTTGAGCTGGCGTTTTGGACACTGCCTGGTCATGAGGGAACTCTGTACTACAAAGGGACGTCCAACCAGCCCCAGTTCCTTCCAGAAGTGAGAACCTGCTCCCAGGAGCTTAAGGGAAAACATGGAGGGTCACCTAGCTGCTGAGCTGGGACAACGTCTAGGAAAGTTGCCCAGCTCCTGCTGTCCCCTGTCACACGGCCCTGGTCTGCACAACCGGGTTTGTTCATGGCCATACCCCTTGCCAAGGAAAGTGGGTGCAAAGCCCAGGCCCAGGGGAGCTAGCCCAGGGGATCTAGCCCAGGGGACAGCCAGCTCTCCTGCCTTTCTCTGGCTTCCTTCTCTCCATCTGTAAACTCCTGGGGAAGTGCCTGGTTAGTCCAGGCTGCCTGGGCTTGGGGGCAAGAGGAAGGTCTCTGACTGGCCACCCTCACCAGAGATCCAGGATTGGAGCAAAGGGTCAGAGTCTCCCCAAATAAACGGGGCATCCTGTTCCTGGGCCCACCCATCTGCAGACATCTGTTAAAGGGTGGACGGCCACTTCCAGGTGCAGGAGAGGAAACTGAGGCTTGAAGTCCTCCCAGATGTGCCTGAACGCCGCACTGAGTGGCAGTGAATCCCAAATGGCCGCCTCTCCCTCTGCCACGCCAGAGTGGGTGGGAGGGAGTGGCTGCAACCATCAGATTCTGCTGTAGATTTTTCTAGTTGCAGGAGTCAGAGGAGATGATTAAAGGTGGATTGCGCAGAGATAAAAAGTATGAGTGATGCACAGGACGTAGAGAAAGTGAGAGAGCCTCAAAGACCCTGCTATGCTCTCGATGGGGTGACTCAGAGACAGGCTTCACACAGGGAACATGGAGGAGTGGAGGGACAGGCTTGGTCCTGGATCAGGGGCCCCGTGCAGCCCAGCCCCCCTGCCAGCCCCAGGCCGTCCTGTGCCGTGGGCATGGAGGAGGGGGCAGCATCTCCCCAGGCCTGTGTCCCAGAGCCTCGGGGACCCTCCGGGAGCCCAGGCAGACAATAGCCCGCTGTACAGATGGTAAATTGGGCTGGGGGGTGGGGAGGGCACATCCAGAGTCACCTGGCCACCATCGTGTGGCATGCTGCACCCTCCATGTGCCAAGCACCAGGCCAAGCTGCAGAGAGACCAAGGGGAGCAAGGTCTCACCGGGGCTCGGCATGATAGCCAACTTTGGATAAGGTCCCTGTAAGAGCATACCTGTTCCCGGGTGGACCAGTCAGCAAGAGGCAGTGGGTGCCCTAGCCCTGTCAGGGCCGGGCCTCTAGCTGGACAGAGAGAGGGGACAGCACCTGCAACCATTCCAGCTACCCTGCCCCAGCCCGGCCCACCAGGAGAGGAGGGAAGCCTTGAAGTGCCAGGCCTTTGAATCGGTGTCTCCATGGCAACGCGTGGGCACAAAGGGCCGGGCCAACAAGCAGGCAGTGGCTGCGCAAAGCTAGAAGGAGGAAGGGAATCTTTTATTTATGGGGAGGGAGTGTCGGGGAGCGGGGCTGCGCCCACACCCATGGCTAGGCCAAGATCTTGAGGCTGTGCTTTCTGCCCCATAGCCAGGCCCCTGACCTAGCACCCTCCCGGCACCACTGAGATACTCTGCCTGGTTAGGAGGATGGAACGTGGGCAAACGGAGGGCAAAGCCAGGGGCAAGAGTCCAGCATGCGCCCAGCCTGAGAAATGACCCCAGAGGTCCCCCGGGGGGCAAGGGAGCCCCTTTCTCCACTGCACTCCAGTCTCTATAGGGCACACGTGCCAGGGCAGGTGCGTGCAGGATGTTAGGGCAGGTGCAGGCAGTGAGGAAATACAACTGAACGGGATGCTGCAGAAACAGAACTTGGCGGGGGGGTGCGGGCGGGAGACTGCTTTACTAGGTACTAAAGAAGGATCGCTCAAAAGAGATCAGAAGGAGCCAGACAGGAGCAGAAGATCCAGTGTGCAAGGGCCCTGCGTCAGGACAGGGCTGCCAGTGTGTGAGGACAGGCAGGAAAGCCAGGAGTGAGGGGGGCAGATCCACCCACTGCAGCCTCTCCTGCCCCCACTCCTGGCCGCAAACTCCATGCCGCCGGCATCAGAGGCCTTGGGCACCGGGTGCCTTGGGTCCTGACTACTTCAGGTGCAGCTGTCACCCACTCCTGGTGTCTCGGTGCCAGTCCCACCTTCTCCTCAGTTCTTCTGAGCCCCCAAATTGTAGGAAACTGCACATAGGGTGCCATGAGGGGGAATTCTGACCCCAGAGACCCAGGACGCAGTGCAGAAAGCACCATTATGGAGCAGAGATTTTCATTTAAAAAAATATCTGAGCCAGATTGAAAGAGAGAGAGAGAGAGAGAGAAAGAGACAGAGACAGAGAGAGAGGAAGAGAGATGAGTGTCATAACCCCATACCTGCTCCCCCCATGTCCACCTACAACAGCCCCATTTCCTTTCCTTGTAAATGTCTCGACTGGGGCATTAGCTTGTGAAATTGGAGGAGCCACACTGGAAATTCAAAACCAACCGTACAGTGAGCCACGCACACATTTTCTGGTTTGAGCTGAGGGAGGGATGTGGGAGGGTGTCCACCCCCATGGTCTTCACAGTTTATTGAGAAGCCAAATCATGGAGCTTAAGAGGGGCTTGTAAGAAATGCTGTGTCCCCCAACCTGCGACCTGGCCTCGGGGTTCCTGAGAAGCTGCAAGTCCTTTGGCGAGCCTGGAGCCTGAGACCCGTGTGACCCGTCTGAACTTTTGGTACCTTCCACAGTGTTCCCCCCAACTCCGGACTCCCTGAGCACCAGCCTCAGGGCAGTTTAGGGTACTCAGAGCTTTCATTCTATCACATTTGGAGACAACGCCGTCCCACTCCCACCTCTGCCCTGAGCTAGGCTGCCTCCCTTCCCGTGGGTCAGTTTGGTCTCTCATGTGTTTGACTTTGGGGTCTGAACCATGAGGCGGGGGAGGGAGAGCTCCAGGGGACCAGGCGGGACCAAGGGGAAAGGGGGAGGAGAAGCTAGCAGACAGGCTAGGGGACACGGGCTCAGCGAGCACGGATCAGCACACAGTGGGAGGAAGGTGGCCAAGGTGGAGTGGGCAGCTAGCCCAGAGCCCATTCTCCCCATGGGCACTGTGTCTGGAAGAGCCCCTGGCCCCTTCATTCCAAAGATGGGACCCTCCAGCCCAGGGAGCCTAGAGGATGTTCCCCAAACCACACTGCCAGTAGCAACAAATGGTATCTCCCAGCTGTAGCCACTGTCCACCACTGCAGGGCTCCAGCCCAGACAGGCCCAACTCCTCCTGATGCTCAGGAAAAAAAAGGGTTGTGGCTACCGAATGCTTCCCCCCCGGTTCCCATCCACCCTTCTCCGATCCCCCTGAGGGCTTTCCCTTGCCGGGCCTGTGATGAGGCTGGGACCCTGTCCCAGCCACAGATATGCTGGGGGGAGTGTCGCCGTCAATGCCACCCAGGGCTCGCCACACCCCTGTTGGCCTCTGGGTGGCCAGACTCTCCTTTGGACAGCCGCAGCCCCCCCCCCCCCAACCTCCTCTCCCAGAGGTGCTGCTAACAGGCTGCCAGGGTGGGCGGTCTTGCCTCCTCCCCACCCTCCCGGAAGCCACCCTGCCTGGAGATACTCTCAGCTGCTGGGAGACCATGACCACTGCCCTGCACCAGCTGGAGTCCCCAGTCGGCTGGGGTTGTGGAGAACGACCCACTGCTGGGGACAGTAGAGATGAGGGGGTCCGGGAAACCCAGTGACAGGCTGAGAGGCCCAAGGCTGGTACCAGGTGCAGAGGGGGGCAGCAGGGTTACCTTACCTCCTCCAGGGAGCAGAGCCAGGTAGGAGGCCTCTGTTTGCATGCAGAGCCTGTAGCGGGGGCTCTGTTCAATTTTTTGTAAGTGAGAATTTGTTTCTGTTACTCATCAGACCCTTTCATTACAAAATGTCCTTCTCCTTGAAAACACTGTGCTTTGGAAGGAGCAAGGTGAAGCTGGGTTAGATCTGTTCCCTGTGGAGAAAGCTTCAGGTGACCACCCTGCCGAGCCCTCACTCTACGGGGCTGACAGAAGGCCTGGCGTCACCAGGATCAGGGGCCTGGGCTGGGCCCCGAGGTGCACCTCTGGGCTCATTCACCACCATGGGCTGTCACTTACTCTGCAAGTGTTTACCAGGGGGTGGGGGGGCCCACGTGGGGTAGGGGGTATCAATCCCAACACCCTGAGGAGGGAGGTGGGCTTCGGAATTTGTTTGTACCCATTCTTAAAGGGAGCTCATAGGTTTTACCAGCTTCTCAAACTCATCGGAGACCCCGCCAAGGCCATTGCTCCGCCGACCTGCCCGGCCACAGACCCAGCGCCACACACGGGGCACATCAGGCCTGGCCTGTCTTCCCGGTGCTCCCTGTGTGGGGTAGGGGGCTGCAGACTCTTGATGTGGGCCCAGGAGGGTGGACAAAGGGTGCTGTGGGGCTGTGGGCCCTTGAGGACGAAGGTGTGGATCCAGGTGCGGCAGTGGGCACAGCCAGGGGGCGTGGAGGGGCAGCCTTCCCTGGATAATGGAACAGGATGGGGGGACGGTAGGGGTCCCTCCAGAGTCTGGACCTGAGGGCCTGGGTTGAGGGCCTTCTTCTCTTCTATGCAATGACTTCCAGATGGACATCCCTGTTGGTTGGCACTGGGCCCTTGAGGGCCAATGGGCACCTCTGGGGCTCATTGTGGGCCAATGTGATTGTTCTGGGGTGGGCACCACCCAGCCCCCGCCCCGCCCCTGCTTCCTCTGGAGGCAGAGGACCTCGCAAAGAGCTGCAGGGAGCCAATTATCCCCAAGGCAAGAGGGCTGCAGATAATTGGGAAGACAGGCTTTTAACGAGGCCGTGGAACCGAGCACAGGCGTGCGTCCTCCCGAACTGGGACTCGGGGATTCAGCGGCTCGCTGTGCCCCATGGCTAATTGGGAACCCTGGTGTACCACTTTCCGCCTAGGGAGGTGGCATTTTCTTGGCGACTGAGGTGTGGCGGAGCAGATGCCTGGGGACCCTGGAAGTGAAGTCGGTACCCCCATACTCTCCTTTCTACCTCCCAGAAGCCTCCACTCTGTTCTTTCTCAGAGAACTACAGTGGTCCTTAAACCAGAGATCACCATGGCCTAGAACAGCCCCTTGTCTGTGGAGGGGATATTTGCATTTCATCCTGCGGACCATGGGGCCAGCAGCCACATTCCCTCCTAGGCCTCCTCGCTCCTAATTGGGAAACAGAAAAGGAAAAACCGAAACACGAGTTTCCTATTAAAACAGATGGAACCCTCGTCCCCTGCCCCTAACATGATTCCCCTGAATTGTCACAACACCCCCAGGCCCCCAAGAAGAGAGAAGACCAGCATGGTGAATCCCAGCATGGGTGGGTGAACCTCTGACTGCAAACCCCGGGGCTCCAGGGTGGGGGTGCAGTGCTCCAGCTCACTCTACCTCCTGGGGGGCATGGCTCTCCCAGGGCAAATCCAGTCACCTCTGACTTGAGAGGGATGTGAGAGATAAATAAGGAATGACTAGCACTCAGCAAAGACCCTGGCCAGAGTGGGGGAAGAGTGGGCATGGAGCCAGTCAGGTCTTTGGGCATGCTCCAGACCAGGACAACAAGGGCAAAGGTATTGCAGTTGGAGCTCACTTGGCATGCTGCGGAGGGAAGAAGCTTTGGCCTGGGGTAGGGGTGAGGTGGGGGTGGACGGTGATGATACATCCACAGTGAGCTTTTGGCTCCAAGGAACAGAAAACTCACTGGAAACCGAGTACGATGGTGAAAGGAACTTGTGGGCTTATGTAACTGGGAGGATTTGCTGCAGGGTGGGTTTCAGGTGATGCTTGATCAGGGCTTAGCTCTGCTCTTTGGGTTTCCCTCAGCTGTGTTGCCCTGTGGGCCCAACTCATCCCAGTAGCCCCCAGTCTGTATCTCTCACCTAGCCATCCAGTAGCCACCCTGGGCTCCATTCTTGTTGCACCAACCTGGACCATCACTGTACCCAGGGCAGGACACAGTGACTTGGCTCGCCTGGGTTCTGCCTGATCTGGACCAACTGCTGTGGCAGGGACAAGTCTGTGCTGATGAGCGGAGCCAGCCAGGCCCTGGTCCTCATAACAGGAAAGGGTCGGGCCCAGCTATGTCACAACTGCTATAGGCAGGGTAGGGGTGGTGCTGATGTGGCTAGAAGGGGGGAAGCTGAGGCTCATCCTAAGTGCAGCAGGCGGCCCTGGGAGGTTTCTCAGGCATAGGTGGCGGCAGTGGGACAGTTAGAAACTTCTGTCCAGAAAAGAGGCCAACCAAGTGAGAAGGGGGAAGAGGGGGGCAGAAAAGGTGATGATTGAAGGAGAATGGGGTGGGGGGCAATGTCTCTAGGGCCAATAGCGCTGTTTAGTGGCTGGGGAGGACAGGGCCAGGGCTAGTTTTAGAAGAGTCAGGTGTGGTGTGGGGCCAACTGGGCCCAGGGGTGGGTCCTTCGAGTGGCCAGGCTAGAGATAGGACCGTGGACCTCACTAGTGATGGTGGTAGATCCTAGTTAAGGCCAAGACACTGGATGTGTTCACCACAGAAAGAAGGTGGATGTTGAAGGGAGGGGCCTAGGACCGAGGCAGGGCCAGCAGTGGAAGCAGGGAGGAGGAGGGCTTGAGGGTATTAACAGCAAATTCTGGAACACCATCCCTGAGGCTGAGGGATCTGACCGAGCAGAGCTTGGGCTGATGGGAAGGAGCTATGGAAGGTCCTGGAACCAGCAGCCTCAAAAGGGTGAGCTCCCCTTCCCTGAAGGATGAAAAGGGACTGATCATCAGCTGAGCCAACTAAGCTCTGCAGCCCTCAAGATGCTGGGCAGGAGGGAGCCGCACGTGGGCCCAGCCCGTGGTTACCTCTGTTGGGACCCTCGCTGGCAGAAGTTGGACCCGTGGAGGCTGTCTTGCTCCGTGAAGTTGCGCCCCTGCCTATGGAGGAGGACCTAGGGTCTGTCTACAAAGAGCACTGTTGGTGCTACCAGCTCAGCTGCCAAGCAGCGGTCTCTGTGCTGTGGAAGCTGCATTCTTCGGGATGCGTGGTGCAGCAGCAACGTAGATGTGCTGTGTGGCCCCTGGGACGCGTTTGTCATGAGCACCGCCTGAAACATTCTGGAGCCTCACCCCACCCTCTGGGGCTCAGGAGTGCAGGAGGGAGACCCTGAGTGGGGCTCCAGGCTTGGCCAGGACTGTGTCCCGGAGGGTGATCCGTGTGTGTGTGTGTGTGTTACGTGTATGTGTGTGTGATGGGAGCAGGCAGCAGAATGGCCTAAAGGGGAGGTAGTCCCCAGGCTAGCAGCTTGCCTGGGGTGGGGAAAGGAAAGGGTGAGCCTTGACATCCCCCTGCAGCTATGGGTCAGGGTCTAGATGTCCTGGAGGAAGGACAACGTCCCGGTGGGGGTGGGGTGGGGCAGGGGGCTCTGCCAGGGTGGCTCCATAACCCTCTGCTGCCCTCTGCTGGCCAGCTCTGTCATTGTGGGCCTGGACCCTGCCCGCTGTGGCCCTGGATCCTTGGAGCTGGAGCCCAGGGGCCAGCGTGGGGTTGAACTGCTGAGGTCTGAGGGGGCTGGGAACCTGTGCTCAGCCCTGTGCCCAGCCTTACTCCCGCCAGGAGCTCCTGATGGATTCTCTCTGGCAGACCGCAGGGGCCAACCTGGCATGTGCCCTCTGAAGAGAGGCAGCGGCCGGAGGACCTCTTTGTGGCCAGAGCCGGGGGACCGGAAACATCACCTTGTGTGCCCTGCACTACGGCTCCCCATTCTTGGTCCTTGAGCGGGGCTCTAAGGGAGGCTAAGGTCAGGACCTCCTGCCTTCTGCCCTCAACTTCACCTTGAACTTGGGCCAAGCTCCTCCAGCCCCCTCGCATCGCAGGGCTCGCCACCCAGACCTACTGTGTGAAGGGCAGCATATCGAGGGGAGAATGTTTGAGTGCCCAGAGCTCTATGCATGAAAAAAATAAATTCCACCAATCTTAATGGTGTTTTGTCCACAGTTTTAAAAGGCCTGTGGGCTGTTCCAGGACTTCGATGCTGAGCCTGGTGCCCAGGTCCAGTGCATACTCAGTGAGTGGCACCTGCTGTCACAAGGTAGTAACTACTGTTCTCCATCTGTGTCTGTGGGGCTCGGTGGCTCTCGGCAGCCAGATGCTGAGCCGAGGCTTGGTCTTTACCTGTGGGCACAGTGGTGGGGTCATGAAGGGCTCAGGGTGGAGGCACTGGAACTCAGACAGAACCCACTAGCTGAGGAGCACTTGGTGCCCCAGGACATCCCTCCCCTTCCATGTAGTTATCACCTCCGAGGCTCCTGCTCTTCTAGGACATCGCGCAGAACCTGCCCTGCTCTTGGAGGGCTGACGTGTCACAGGTCCCCATTGCTCCAGCTCCTGATCCCACCCACCCTTGCTGGGTGGAGGCCAGTCCTACGGCAGATCCCCGGAAGGCAGCTGGGTGGGGGGCAGTGCCGAAAGGGCCTCTCGGCATTCCTGGGGCCTCTGCACCCGCCGAGCTACTATGAGCTGGCACAGGGCTGTCTGGTCCCTTGAGAACTCATCCTGGAACAGCCCCCCCTCCAACTGGGACTTGCCGTGGGTTGCAGGCAGGCCCCTGTGAGGATCAGGATGCTGTGAAAGCAGCAGGAGCATGGGAGCTGGGAGCCAGGAGGGGTGGGAAGTCCCAGAAAGGAAGGTGCGTGTGCACACACGAGCGCATGCATGATGCGGGGTGAGTGTGCTAAGTGGGCACAGGCAGGTGTGCGTGGATCTGTGTGTGCACCTGCCCGATGTGTGTGCATGCATGTGTGTCAGGCCTGCAAAGAGAAGAGACTGGTGAGAGGTACACCCGAACTTCGGCTCTGGCTTCCCACCCTGGGTGCCGGGGTCTCAGACGATGCTGCTAGCTCTATAATCAGAGAGGAAATGAGCTTTTTCAAAACATCAGGTCGTGTTCAAAGCAAGCCAAGGCCTGTGAGAGGCTAAGGGTGAGGGCTGGGTGATCCAGAGCCAGGTTCCTGGAAACTGGGGTGGAGATTAAGGCAGAAGTAGGGCGGCACTGAGGGGGGGGGGACCCTGCAGGGCTCTGTTTTAGAGCCATGTGTTTGTGTATTACATTTCTCCCCCAGCTACCCCACAACCTCTGAGCTGCCAGTCTCTGCCAGGGCTCCTCCTGGCTGCCCTCCTTATGGCCCAGAGGTGGGACCTCCCCACTGGGCCTCACAGCCCCACTCTGCCCTAAGGTACTCACCCCAGTCCTCCAGACCCACCCCTGGCCCCAGGCTCAGGCGCCCGACAGGACACAGGACCATGGTTTCCTACTTCCCCTTCAGCCTCACCAGCTGGCAGCCTCTGGGCTGGCAGGGGACACAATTCTCCTCCCCTCTGCCTCCCCCTGACCCCCTGCTTTCCCCCTACCCCACGTGTGTTTAAACATTAATCGGAGGAGGGGGAGGCCCAACCGCAGGGCTTTCTGTGATCACAGAGTCTAACACAGATTGCCAGCGGGCCGGGTCGTTTATTGCCTCTGCGGGACAGTGGCAGGATGCACGGGTGGACGTCAGCCGTGTGCTCTGCCGGGGACAAGGAGGCCAAGGTCAGCATCGCTCAGCACCTGGAGGTACAGTGTGTACCAACATCAGAGCGTGGCCGGAGCAAGGAATGAAAATCAATGCTGGGCTGAGAGACTAACCGTGGCTTCAGACGCACTCGTGCAGCGACAGGAGCAGGGACGGGGGTGCGGATGCGGAGGGGGCGCCACACCAGCCCGGGCTCCGCATGCCCGGAGAGCCTTTCCACTGACCCTGGGCACCTGCAGAAGGGGCAGCCAGTGAACAGCCCTGGGGGAACCCATCCACCACGCAGGGAGCAAAAGTGCTGACTGTGCCCTGGGGCGTTTCCCAGAGAGCAGCCAGAGGCCTTGAACAGCATCCAGAGACATCCTGGACAGAGCCAGCCAATCAATCTCAGATAAGCTACGGAGAGCCTGGGCTGAAGGGCACCGGCTAGGAGTCTGCCTGGTGGCCCACATCTCCAACTGGTCCAAATGATCACACATTGAAAAACTAAGCTGTAGGGTTATTTTATGGTGTTATTGCTTTTATAAAACAAGGGTCATCCCTAGTCTTGCCTTCCTTAGCTCGTGTGTTCTTGCCCCCTTCCCACTGCCTTTGCGGGCACACAAGTTCACCTGTAAGGGTGTTCCCTCCCTGTGTATCAGTGACGCGCCCCAACACCCAAATAGATGCTCATGTTATCATCATGAGGATGCCCCATGGTGCTCCGAGCCCTTCAACCCCAGTGGTGACATTTATTTTATTTTCTAAAAAATATTTTATTTATCCATTTGAGGGAGACAGAGAGAGAGAGAGAGAGAGCACAAGTCGGGGAGGAGCAGAGGCAGAGGCCGAGGGAGAAGCAGACACCCCGCCGAGCAGGGAGCCTGACGCGGGGCTCGATCCCAGGACCCTGAGATCATGACCCGAGCTGAAGGCAGACGCCTAACCTACTGAGCCACCCAGGCACCCTTAAATGTCACCAGTGGTGACATTTAAGGATGTCCTGAACCACCTTTATCAGCAGGTGCAGGGAGAGGCCCTGGTCCAACCCCCCCACCCCCAAGGACCCAGTGAGCCAGGCCTACTCTGCCCCTGCCTCTAGCGACCCTCAGGAAGACCTGGGCTGAAATGCCTCCCAAGCAGCTCAAGGAGCCTGCCCTACAGGAGGCCTGAAGCCCTGGGAGGCACTGGGGCAGCAGGTAAGACCAGAGCCCTCAGCCATGCTATGTAGAGTAGGGAGCCCCTTACCTCCCCCTATGCCCAGAGCACCACGAAAGGCTGTGGTTTGGCACCCTTAGTTTGGGAGCTAGGACTGATGGTGACTGCTGGGGTTGGGCTCATCCCTGCGCGGCTGGAGGGAGCTAAAGGGCATGGGGTACCCATAGCAAAGGGTCAGAAATCAAAAGCAGAGACTGCGAGCCACCCCCTCCCCCAGGACACTCTGCTGGCTAGAGGGGCAACTCAGGTTGAGTTTGGCTGGTAGTGGAGGGGTACCAGTTTCTCCATCTCCAAGTTTCACTGTGACCCCCCCCCCCGAGGCCCCAGCTCTCCCTCACCAAGCCAGAGTCCTCCTTGTCTCAACTCAGCTGTCGCCTCCACCAGGAAGCCCTCCAGTCCCTGTATGGGTACCCAGGAAACACAGTCAGCACTGAGGCCCTGGCTACCAGCCAGTTTGGCATACACAGCCAGACTGGGCCCTGGGGACAACGGACAAGCTTATCCCTGTACACCAGGGGCCACCCACCTTGGGACAACAGACTGTCCCAGCCAGGGAGCAGGACGTTCTACCTGTGCAAGGCAGCTGGCTGGATGAGGGCCATTTCCACCAGTGTCCAAAGCTATGAAAGGCTGGTCATGTAATCCAGACTCAGGCCAGCCCCTCACGAGTGTCTAGGACTTCTGCTTTGCCTTTTTTTTCTATGGCTATTATTTAAGCACATTATATATATTTTATCACAGAAGTCACTCATGCTTGTTGGGATAAAAAAGCTCAAAGTAGGCAGAGATATGCCAAGTAACAAGTGGCTCTTTCTGTCCCACCACACCTCCCAGGAGACCCTACTGGGCCTGCATTCTGGCTCCTGGTCGACCCCACAGGACACGGGTGGCACATCTACGACACCCTGCCCAGCTCTGAGGTCTCTCTCTGTAGGGGGGGCCCTTCAGAAAGGGCTGCAGGGAAGCCAAAGTCAAGCTTCTCAGGATGGCTTTGTCTCTAAGACTTGACCCAGAACCTGTCAGCCCCTCCAAAGGTCCAGGTCCTTGGTGACCTGCCACCACCCCTCAGACAACCAGCCACCATACAGGAAAGCTGTGGGTGGCTCTGCCCCACTCGTGTCCTCAGGACTAGCGCCAGCAGCAAGTATCCTCTTCCATGTGGAGTCCCCGACCTGTAACCTGCTCATCTTCAAGCCCTGCCTGGATCTCTCCAAGGCAGCAGCTAGCTTTCCCCTGAAGCTCCGCCCAGCTTGCGGGGAACCTGGTCTCCTGAGGCTTCCCTGTCCCTCTCAGGCACCCCACACAGGTGGCAAAGGCACAGCCCTGATTTGTCAGCTGCTTAGCGGGTGCCAGGCCTGCACTAAACACCTTTGGGGCCCATTGAATCTTGGCAATGACCCCAAGGGATGGGTACTGTTACTATCCTCATCTCCCCGTAGAAGTCCCAGACTCTCTCCGGTCCTAGATGCCATCTGTGGCCTGGCTCTGCTAGCCATGTGCTCCCGGTGCAGGGCTGTGCCCAGGACATAATGGGAGCTGGGGTGGCCCCTGCTGTACTTGTGTTATTCCAGTCTTCATGCGGCACACACCTACTTGGTCCTGTTAAAGGCATCTTGAGCCCTGAGCCTGCCACCTTCTTCATGTGCAGGATTCTATTTTGTCCACCACAAAGATGCACATGTTTATCCAGCCTCAACCCTGTCATTTTTTTTAAAGATTTTATTTATTTATTCATGAGAGACTGAGAGAGAGAGAGAGGCAGAGGCAGAGGGAGAAGCAGGCTCCCTGCTGAGCAGGGTGCCCGACACAGGGCTCGATCCTAGGACCCCGGGACCATGACCTGAGCCGAAGGCAGACGCTTAACTGACCGAGCCACCGAGGCACCCCTCAACTCTGTCATTTTTGCTTCCCTTCTGTTGCCAGGGGCTGAGCGTCCCTCCAGCTTGGCCCCCTTTCAAGGCCTGTGCCCATGCTGGGCTCCCACATTTCTGCTTCCCCAGCCACCGCCAGCCAGGGATCCAGTGGGAGGTGGCAGGCTCTGTGGACCTAGCACACACCTGACAATTGGAAAAGGTGATAGGAGGCTCTGGGGGCAGCCACCTTGGTTTCAAATCCTGCTGTGGGCCCGTGGGCAGGTGGCTCCTCCTCTGTGAGCCTCAGTCTCCCCCACATAAACTGGGGCGGTAATTGTAGCTCCTGTAGGGGAAGGTTGTGATTGCCACACTTGTCAGCATATGGAGTACACCCTGATTTTACAAGGAATCTGGTGGGGGAGGGATCTAAGTGCCTTTTCTCACACATGCATTGAAAGTGACCATACAAAGTCACTGGTGTGGCAAAGTGTGACTGCATTCATGTAAACATGGTACAAAGGATCTAGCAGACAATCTTAACTTCAGGAAACACAATCATGTTTTACTAGCTCTGAAAACAATGAATAACATCCCTTAGCTAAATAAAGCTTGAGCAGAATCTGTGAATGCTGGCGTGGAGTGGATAAGGGGATAATGTGCTGATGAGGGAATTTACACGACGGGGGAGCAAATACTGGCCAGTGTTTGGTGTAGGCCGATAATGGGAAAACAAGCCCCAAATTAAACAAATGTGAATGAATTCCTCTGCGAGCTGACAGAGCAAATATATCAGCAAAAATGGGTACAGAGCAAGTGGCAAAATGCAATAAATCAGAATGAATTCTGACGCGGGGGCCATGATCCGGGTAGACAGATATTCCAGGAAATATGGGTAAGAGGCACACGGCAAAATAATAACTTTGACAGAGTTCCAATGTCAAGTTCATGGCTGAAGTGAAAATAAATATTTCACCGAGTATCCATATGAGAATGGACACAGGAGGAATTCAGAGGGAGGGCTGTCTGGGAAGAGCGATGGCACATGACTGCACCAAAAGGGGGTCTGTAAGCATCCTGAGATGGCTGGGCAGGCTGCCTGCTAAGGTCTGTCCCCTGGTTGCTTCCTCCCTGGGATCCCCTGGCCCTGCTGACTGGCCCAACCTTGGGGGTGGGGGTGGTGACCAGCAGGTGACTGCCACATGACTGAATCCACTGAAGTCTGGCCCTCTAGGGTCCACCTCGGTCTTCTGAGCTGGAGGACAGTAGCCCAGCCCTCTGCCTCCCCGCCAAACTCCCACCAGGATCTCTGGACCAGGGGCCATCCTTCTTTCAAAATGTGCCAGCAGCTATTCCCAGTAGATCTGGAGTCTTAGCATTGACTGAGCACCTGTGAAAAACTCAGTTGTTTTACTTGTGTTCGTATTTGGCTGGCATCTTGCAGGCCAGCCTTGTCTCTGCAGGCACAGTCACAGGTGGGTCATCCTCATCCTCCCTGGGGACCTGGTGCGCTGTGATGTTCATCCCCATCCTGCCTCAGCCTGGAGGTGAGCGGACTATCTCAGCGAACACTGTGTGTGCCCTGCGTCTGTGTCCTCTCCCCAGGTCATAGGCTTCCTTAAAGCAAATGGCCTGACTGTGAACCCTTTGCCTTTTATAACAATTCGCATAGTATACAACTCACCCATTTTGAGGGTACAACTGAATGGTTTTTAATATAATTTGCAAGGTTGAGCAACCATCACCACTATCTAGTTCTGGAACAATTCATACCCAAAGTCCATACCTATTAGTAGCAACCACTAATTTACTTGCTGTCTCTATAGATTTGCCTATTCTGGACACTTCATAAAAATAGAATCACACAGCCCGTGGTCCTCGTGCCTGGCTTCTTTCACCTAGTATAGTGTTTTCTGAGTTCGTCCACATTGGAACATGCGTCAATACTTCATTCCCTTTTTATGGCCGAATAACATCCCACCGTGTGAGTGGGCCGCACTTTGTTTCTCCATTTGCTCATCAGTGGACACTTGGGTTGCTTCCACATTATGGTTATTGTGAATAGTGCTGCCAGGAGCCAGGATTACTTGTCACGGTCCCCAAGGCTGCTTGCCCCTGGGTGAGGGGTTGGTAGATGCTGTGAAGAAGGTGGAAATTGACTAAAATGGACTGAAATTTACCAGCTTTTTCATCCAGCTGTCCCCTGGAGACTGCAAGTGGTTTACTAGGCTCCAGAGTCCCCAAATAGTTGCCTAAGACAGTTCAATTGTTCATTCAGTGGAGAGATGACTTCCTGGAGCTTCCTACTCCACTGTTTGACTGCCACCATCTTCGAATCCTTTGCTTATGAGCCACAGGCTACAGAATGAATGTTTTACTCTAAGACATGAGGTGATAAACCCAATGTGACCTTCCACCTGCCTGAGGCTGGACTGAACAGCCCTAGAGACAGTCCCGGGTGGCTGGGGTGCCGGTGCCAGGACAGGCCCCATCACTGACCACTGCATGACAATGGCCACCTCATCTGTGAGTTTTGCCTGGACCTAGCCTTGACCTTGTCAGCTTTGTTTTGGCTTAGACTCCACTCTGGTATTTCCTGAGTCGGAGCAGGAATGGAGATGCCTGGTAGGTCGGGGGAAAGATGCATGAGACCGTTAGACTGTGGGCTGACCTGGCATTTCATGTGCTCGATCATTTTGCCAAAAGTATACGTGATACGGATAGTTGTGAGCCTTCTCCGTTATCAGGGCAGTGACAGGTGGCACAGCTGGTGGTGCCAAGGTACTTCCTTCTCCCTGCTCCTAATATGAGTGTATCAGAGGGAGGTCGCTGGGCAGGAGCAGATAAAATCAACAAGATTATCCCCCAAATGGGCTGAGCACAGTACTGGCTCCTGGTGGGGAGGATCAGGGTTAGGGTCCACTCTTCCCACCCTCCCCAGCCCTGGGTTTGCATGTCACCAATCTTGACTGGTGTGTGCACCTGTCCACGAGGCAGGACTGTGCCTCCTGCTCAGTTGCACTGTTTCTCCTGATGCACAATGCCTGGGGGGAGTCTGAGTGCTGAGAACCTGGGTCCAATTGTGGTACCTGGGTACAGATGCTCTTGGGGGAACACCGCAGCCTGGGCAGTTGGTGTGCACAACAGAAGGACAGAATGTGGCATCAAAGGGATGTCTGCTGGAAAGCAGGAGCCAGGATGCTGGGCAAGGGGTGGGTTTGGTCCAAGGTGATTCAGGGATCAGGGCAGGGCCCAGAAGGCGTCTCAAACCCACAGCCAGCAGCCTAGAGCCTGAGGTCAAATTTCCCACATCACACATGCTCGCTCCTTCCTTCATTCAATAAAGACACATTAAGGAGGCAGTGTGGGGAACAGGGCAGATGGCTGGGACTCTGCATGCAGGGTCACCAGTGTGAAAATTAATAAAACGGAAAGTGGTTTAGAAATGGAGTCAGGAAGCCAGCAGGGGGAGCTCCCACGCCCAACAGGAACAGCTGCTTGCTGCAAGTCCGGGCGCTTTAGCTGCTTCAGTTTGCCAGCAGGAGAAAGGTTTTTCTCCTCCTCCAGCAACCACCAGCTAATGAGACTGTCACAGCTCAGCCAATGAAAAGCCACTATACTTCAGACTCCCTGTTTATTCCAAAGGACTTTTTTGGTTTATAACTGTTCCTTCCAAATTCCTCCCTCTCCTCTATAAAAGAGCATTCTGTTCCTTTGTTCTCCCAACTTGCCTATGGTTTTGCCACATCTTCCCTGTCCTGAATTGCAATTCTCTGCTATTCCCGAATAAACCCATTTTTGTGTGTGTGTGTGTAAAATAACTGCAAGCTTTATTTTTAAGATTTAAAGCCAGCAACTAATGCAAGAAGAGGGAGTTGTAGCCGGGGACATGCCTGCCAAACTGACCCTGAGGAGTAGAAGGAAGGAATCTGGGGTGCGGGGGAAGGACAGGTACCCGAGAGCAACATGCAAACAGCGGCCTGGAGCTCAGAGGGGGGGCTGGCAAAATGACCAGCGTGGGTGAGAGAGGCATGGTGGGTGTGGGCAGGTACCCGGCTGCTGATGGTGGATGAACTAGACTGAGCCATGCAGCTTTGTCATGATGGCAGCAGAGAGCCCCTGAAGGGTGTTCAGGAGGAGGGAAGATTATCCGTGAAAGGAAAAAGGGGGAGTCTGGTGGCCACGGCCAGCTGCCAGGCTGACCTGCTCTTGGTGAGCTAAATTTCTAAGCTGCTGAAGGGACCCCTGAGTTCCTGCCTCTAGGCCTTGGCTCACCTGTCTCTTTTGTCTCTCCCTTTTTTTCCTCTTCAACCCCAACAAGAGCAAGAGCGGGGCAGAAAAACCATGACTGCCTCGGATAGCCTCCCTCAACCTAGAGCAGTGGTGATGGTGTCCCCCAGGGAACCATAAGGTCTGGGGGGAAGGATCCTACAGGCATCGGGTCGGTAGAGGTCAAGGAGCCTGATAACTATCTTGCAATGCACAGAGCCGCCCCAAAACAAAGAGTTATTCAGTCCCAAAAGTCAACAGTGCCGAATGGGTATGTCCCGAACAGGGCATCCAAAGCACCAAAATGCATGAAGCACATAGTGAGCCAGGCGAACCAGGTGAGTGAGGCTGAGCGAGGCTGCCACCCACAGTCAGACCCAGCACCTGTGGGGGTGCCCGAATATCCTGATGAGATGTAGGAGGGGCCAAGGGGTGAGTCATAGGGAAGAGGGTGCTATGGTTGGCAGTCAAGGCAGGTCCCTCCCTGGAGATGCTATCTGGAGCTTCGTTGGCAGGTCACCCACGATGTTGGAAGGATGGGCATCGGAGGCAGAGGGGCAGAGAGCGGGAAGGCTTTTAGGTGTGAAGGGAGGCCTGAGGGAGGTGACAAAGCGGATGGCTTTGCTGTCAGCCCCAACGGCAGCAGCACTGAGGGCCTGAAGGGGAGGCTCGGGGTAGGAACCGTGGGGGCTGCAGGGGTTCCAAGGGGAACTTGGAGGTCCGTGCCTGTGCGTTGGGTTGGTGGTGGGACTGGGAAGACGGAGAGAACAGAACTGGGCAAGCCCCTAAGGAGCCTCCTTCCCACGCTCGCGCCATAGGCCTAGGAATGAGGAAGGACGGCTTCCCAAACGCCCCTGTGCAGGAGAAGGGGCATCGCCTTCCGGCCTTGCAGACTTCTACACCCTCCCCGCCTCAGCGGAGGAGCCCGGCTGCGCAGGTGTGCGATGGCGCTGACGCGCAGGCTCCGGACCCATAGGGCCAGCCTAGAGACCCGGGAAACCCAGGGGGAGATCGCACGCCTGGTGGCGTATCCGGTCCCGGGAGGCGCGGGGTCTCCTAGGGGAAAGATGGAGCCGGGGATAAGCAGCCAAGGCGACAGGGTCTCTTTCGGGGATGTGGCCACAGGCTGAGAAGGGGGGTTTCAGGCGCGCTTGGCGCCGCTGTGTGGCCGAGGCGGCCACAGAACGCGCTGCAATCGGGAACTCGCAGGGGTCCGGCCTCCTTGGGAGAGGGCGCGGCTCGGAGCGCGGGGCGGGGCCTCCCCAGCGGAGGGCCACGGTCCTAAGGCAGGGCGGGGCGAGGCCTCCTGAGGAGACGGAGCCGCGGGGGGCGCCGGGCGCGCTTTTCCTAGCAGGGGGCTGGGGTACTGGGGCAGGGCGGGGCCTCACTAGGAGTGGGCGCGACTCGGAGCGCGGGGCGGGCTTTTCCTAGCAAGGAGGCTCGGATCCTAGGACGGGGAGGGGCCTCCCAAGGAGAGGTCGCGGCTCAGGGCCTCCCAACTTGAGGGTCTGGCTTAAGGGCGCGGGGCGCGGTCTCCCGAGGAGAGGGCGCGGCTCAGGGTGCGAAGCGCGGTTTCTCGGACCGAAGGCGCGGGCCCTGGGGCGAGGCGGGACTTCTTCAGAAGACGCGGCGCGAGGCGCGGGGCGGGGCCTCCCCACGGGAAGGCGTGGCTCAAGGCGTGGGGCGGGGTCTACCGGGGAGAGGGCGCGGCTGAGCGCGGGGCGGAGCCGGCGGGGCGGGGAGGGGCGGGGCCGGAGGGGAGTACTTAAGCAGCCGTGGAGCGGGCAGACACCCCGCTATGGCTCTGAGGCGCATCGTTTCTGTGTTGTGCGCCGGCACTCCCCGCCTCGCCCCGCTGTCCACCGCGCCGGCGGCTCGGGAGCAGGTTGCTGCAGGGCGGCAGGCAGTGCCAGGATGCGGGGCCGCCGAGGCCGCGCGGCCGCCGGTGCCCGTCGTGGACTTCGGCAACACTCAAGAGGCGTACCGCAGCCGGCGCAGCTGGGAGCTGGTGCGCGGCTTGCTGGTGCTGCGCCTGTGCGCCTCTCCCGCGCTGCTGGCGCACCACGAGCAGGTGCGCGGGTAGGCAGGTGGGTGGGCGGGCAGGTGGGTAGGTGCGCATCGCGGCGCGCAAGCAGGGGCACGCGCCGGATCCTCTGTGTGTTCCCGGAACCTTCATGAAGTTTTACTGTAGAGCGGGAGCCCCTTGAGCATCGCTGGTAGCCGAGAAGTCAGGAAGGGAGTTGTTTCCTGCATTCCCTTTTGGGTGTCGTGAATTTTCCGGTTATGCCAGTTACCACTAACTGAAAACGAAGACCAGTTTCTGAATTTTTAAGCTATATGCTGCTTGCAGTAATGCATAGTTGCCACCTGAAATTGAAATGGAGTGTCTTCCATGTTGCCCAGACGGAAGTCTTAGTGGTATTGAAAGGCTCATGGCCTGGGAACTCCGAGTTCTCAGAAGATGTGACTAGACAGAGCCGTTCGGAACAGTGTTGGGGAAAATGGGAAGTTACTTGAACTACAACTTTTATTACTTCAACATAGTAACTTGTGAAAAGTGTGAGTGCTTTGGGGAAGTAAAAAGAACCGTCTCAGCCACTGTCAGTCTGGACGTGTGGGAAAGACAGTTTTTCAAGGTGATCCTGGGAACAGTTTGTAAGGGTGCAGTTGTTGGTGCTAAGGGTCTGGAAGGCTCTTCATGTGGGTGGTGGCGATTTCTCAAGTGAGACTGTGCTGAGTGTATGGTACTGCCTTCCTTGGCCCCTGGAGGAGGCTGGGGAGGCTGGTCCAAAGAAGAGCACCAAGTCACACTTCAGGCTTAGGTGAAGGTGAAACCACGGTGGGTGGGAAGTGAGGGTACAGTCCACAAAGTCAGAGTCGGGAGGGGTCTGAGGGGACTGTGAGGCCAGCAGAGTGTTGGACTGGGTCTCCAAAAGTTTTACTCAGATGCAGCCTGGGACTGATGGTGGGAGGGGAATGCAGAGGAGGAAGGGGCCGAACTGGAGATGTGGAGGCTCCTGGGAAGCCATCTGTGTTTGTGATAGACTTGGATGCCCTGTGGCAAATTTGTGGCTGTGGAGTGCCCAGGCCAACTGGAGAGGAGGATGGAAAGTGACACTCAGGGGTCAAGGAACCTGGTGGGAGGGTGAACGTGATAAGAGCCCTTTGGGGAGCACCAACGTCCGAGGGGCAGCCTGAAAGGAGCAGCAAGTCTAGAGGTGCAGTGGTCAGGAGGGAGGAGGCAGCTGGGGGGGCGGGACCGACTAGGGGAGGGAATGGCTGGCTGTGAGGTCTCTGTGGAGGGCAAGGACAGGGACCTGGCTCCTGCGGTCGGGCATGATGGGACTGCTGGGTGGGACTGGGATGCGTGGGGCCGGAGTGGTGCAGGAGCCCCGCCTACCGCCATGTGGCTGGAAGGGAGGGAGTGAAGGCTTGGAGCCAGCCAGGCCCTATTTCTCCCATCTCAGCACCGAGCTTGCTTTCTTGGGATCAAAGCCAGAGGAGAAGCCAGCAGAGCTGGAGACCGTCGGGTACTGTGGGTGACCACTGTCCAAGTGCCAGCAAGTGCTGGGGTGCAGGGACCACCGTGGGTGCTGGGAGGCATGGAGGCTTCTCCCAGCCTTCCCTCCTGTCCGACCTGTGCCCTGAGGACGCCTTCGGGGAGCCCACTAACGGCGCTCTGTGTGCCCCCTGTGGGACCTGTTCCACCACAACATTGCTAGTGGTCACACTGGTGTCAGTGGCCTTGGTGCGTGGCACTGGAGGAAATGGGGAAATGGGGCAGGGGCCCGGCTGCAGGGTTGTGGGCTGCTCACCAGAACCAGTGCTTACCTTGTCCTCTGGCCTGGGGTGGAAATTCCTCCTGCTGAGCGGTGCGGGTCTGTGCAGCACTTGCGGGGGCAGTTGGGGATCATCAAATCTGTTCCCAGGGAGTGTCAGCCTGAAGGAGCCCTGTTTGAGCTGCTGCATTGGTTTGGGACCCGGTAGGGTCCCTTCCTTGCCAAAAGATAAGGGTTTAGAAAACTCAGGTCTTCCATGACAAAGGCTTCTGTGCTTGGGTGTAGGCCAGTGCAGAAGGGGGTAACAGAAAAGGAAGGGGACAGGATGGATGGTGATGGTGGCCTTGGGGGACAGGGAGGAGAGAGAACTGGCTTTACCCCTCCTTGCCCTGCACACATCTGTTTGAGTCTTTTACAGTGGAAACAAGTAATGTGTTCGTGGGGCAAGTTTCTAAACCCACGAAGGATGCCCCCACCTGGAGAAGAGTGGGGGCTGCCTTCATCTTAGGCTGTGCTACCCAGGGATACACCTGATGCCAGGATATTTTTCAAGGGATGGCTTTGCTCTGGAGTTAGCTTTAGAATTGCCAGTCCTGCCCCGTGTGCTTCCATAGCCCTCTCTGATGGGCTGGCTTCCTTTTGCCAGAGTGAGAGGGTGAGTGACTGGCTCCGTGCCCCGGGTGGCCTTGCCTGCCCTCCCCTCTGAGCCCCGCCTCCCCTTGGGGAGCTGGTCAGTGCGAAGTGCAGGCTTTGTGGGAGGTTACCAGCCCCGGACTCCCCTGGGCCATATTCCACATCTGCCTTGCTCCTGCTTCTTTGATTAATGTTGACTGTGGCTACTTTCGTGCTTCACGTGCAGGGTTGAGTAGTTACGACTGTGACCACGTGGCCTGTGCAGCCTACATTATTTACCGTGTGGCCCCGGGCAGGAAAATTTGCTGGCCTGAGAGTAGATGGCTGGCCCCTTTCCACATGCAGTGGTTCCTGACAGTTCTCAGAGCTGACCCGTTCGATGTCAGGGGTTTTCCAGAGCCAGATGATGGTTTTCAGGTGTCCGATTCTGCCCCACCTACCCCTGGGGTGATCTTTGATCTAATCAAGATCCGGCTTTTCCTCTAGCAAGGCCGCTCTGGCCCATAGATTCCCTGACTGGAATCCGCTGGCCCTGGCTGTGTGGGGCCAAGGCAGCCTGCCCCATTCTCCCTTGTCAGGCTTTCATTTTCCATTTCTCATCCTCTTTATAAAAACAATGAGATGCAATGAAGCCAGGTGCTGCAGAGAGGCTGTGGCAAGGCAGAGGGGATGACCCAGAGACCCTTGTCCTCTGGACGCCCTGCGGCGCCCCCACCAAGCACCAACCTGCGATTCTAGGTATGTCTCCCTTCTGGCCAGTGTGGGGCTGCTCGGGATTGGTTTGGGGTTGAAGGTGTTTGATTTGCTCATACTTCTGCTTAGATTAGAGATTGTTCCCTGCAGCCCTGATCCCAAGAGATGTTCCTCACAAAAGGGGCTCTTTTATCAATTGGGTTTGACAGACCTCAGGCTTCTTCTGTCTTGGAGCTAAGTGTGGGGGACAGTGGACACACAGGAATTCCCAGACAGGTGGCAGATATGCCCTCCCAGCACCATTCCCTTCTAGCCTCAGGGGACTCCACTGTCCTCATTCCTTCCTGCCCTGGCTGTCGCACTGTAGGGACTCCATGCCACCTCCATGCCTTGGCAAGCCACCTCCCCGCCGGATCTAAGTTAGCAAACATCTCCCACCCATCACTCCCTCACCCCTGTTCTGAATCACTTGTGGAGGTGCCTTGCTCTCTCCCCTGCTAGGATGTAAGCTCCTTATCAGTTTTGTTTAGCCTAGAATTATACTGGGCACAAAGCAGCAGCTCAGGACTTGGAATGAGTGATGGCAGAAATTGGGGATGTGGCAAAATGTGATTGGAGGAGAAAGCTGAGTGGTTTATGGGCAGCTGTCTTCCCCCGGGGCACATCCACTCGAGTTGTGGGTCTGCTGTGGCCCTGGATGACTGTACTGAGTCCCCACTGGTCCCACAATGGGCTCTCATCTGACAGACTCTGTAGATGCTCACCTGGCTTATTGTTAGCCTAAGGCTTGCTCCAGCTGAAGTTAGACTCCTTCTGAATTTAGCATGTGTTCATCTGCTCAGCAGCCACTGGAGGGCCGGCCCCTTGCCAGGCACTGTTTGAGGGACTTGGAATAAGCAGTGAACAAAACATTGAGAAATCTGGGTGCTCGCCTGCTAGAAAGTTGTACCAAATCCTCCTCCTAGCCGGCATAACCCACTGAGGTGTGGACACAGAGAATGTTATGATGAACACACCTGCTGCTATTCCGAGAGAGACCTGCTGTTCATTTCTTTATCCATCAAGTGATGGTCGGGCAGCCACTGTGTGCCACTGGGGTCACCTGTGAGTGTGCAGGGCAGGGAGGTGAGTGGCTGTTGGCGGGGGTGGGGGGTGGGCACTGGGACCTCTGCCCTTCATGAGGAGTGGATTGACAGTAGCTACAGGCTGAGAAGCAGGCTGCTGCCAGTGGTGTCCACTGTTAAACCAAGGCCGGGAGTCGGGTTTGGCCCTGGGGAGGAGAGTGTGTCAAGGCTTTATGGCTGGAGCGAAGGGGGTGGGGGAACAAGGGTGTCCTGCTGGGGACAGGGGAGGCCGGGCAGCCAGGAGATCCCCTTCCTTCTGTCTTTCAGCTGCTCCATCTCACCAGGAGACTTCTGGGGCAAAGGCTGTTCGAAAAGCTGATGAAGATGACCTTCTACGGGCAGTTTGTGGCCGGCGAGGACCAGGAGTCCATCCGGCCCCTGATCCGGCACAACAGGGCATTCGGAGTGGGCTCCATCCTGGACTACGGGGTGGAAGAGGATCTGAGCCCTGAGGAGGCTGAGCGCAAGGAGATGGAGTAAGGCCCACCTGGGCATCTGGTCGCCACCCCAAAGCGTCCTGGGGCCAGCTGGGGCTGGGCTGGGTGGAGGCCCCCCAAGGCTAGGAGAGCTTGGTCAGCCTGCTTACCAGCGGCCCTCCTGGGTTCTGCCTGGGGTTCTTGCAGTTTTGTTCTGTGAGAATGACAGCTCTGGGCTTTCATAAAAGGTCTTGTGTGCACAAGGCTGGAGGAGGGGCAGGGATTGGGGACGGCAAACTACAGTCCACAGCCCAGTGTGGCCCACCTGCCTGGTTTTGTGTGGTCTGCAAGCTGAGATTGGTTGATACTTTTTTAAATGGCTGAAACAAAACAAGAATAATATTTTGTGATATATGAAAAGGATATGAAATTCAAACCACCTTTGCCCTAGAGGGGCAGAGTTGAGTAGCTGTGGCAGGTGCCGTATGGCCCACAAGGCTGAAGATAGATGCTACCTGAGCATTTACAAAAGATGTTTGCTGACCCTGGTGTAGGAGGTGCTGTGGCTTCCTGATGTGCTAAAGCATCTCTTTAGAGGGGTTGCTAACCTGCTGGACAGGGGCCCACTGCCTCACCCTTGCCTAGCTCCTGGGAGGGTTTTCTTTTCTTTTTTTTTTTTTTTTTTAAATTTTCTTTAATTTTCTAAATTTTCTTTTCTTTTTTAATGTATTTTTATTTTTATTTTTATTTTTAAATTAATTTATTTGACAGAGAGAGACACAGCGAGAGAGGGAACACAAGCAGGGGGAGTGGGAGAGGGAGAAGCAGGCTTCCCGCTGAGCAGGGAGCCCGATGTGGGGCTCGATCCCAGGACCCTGGGATCATGACCTGAGCCGAAGGCAGACGCTTAACCAACTGAGCCAGCCAGGCGCCCCACCCCCCTTTTTTAAAGACTTTATTTATTTATTAGAGAGAGAGAGAGAGAGCATGAGCCAGGGAGGGGGGGCGCAGAAGGAGAGGGAGAAACAGACTCCCCGTTGAGCAGGGAGCCCGATGTGGGGCTCGATCCCAGGACTCTGGGATCATGACCTGAGCTGAAGGCAGGTGCTTACCCAACTGAGCCACCCAGGTGCCCCTCCTGGGAGGGTTTTCTAATCAGCAGGTGGGCTTTGCCTGGTGAGTGTGGAGCCTGCCAGGCCTGGTGCATACCCAGGGGTCCCAGAAGGGAATGGCAGCCAGGAGCAGTGTGGCAGGCTGGCCTAGGGCCTCTTCCGGAGGTCACCAACTTGCTGCAGAACCTGTTCTCTGGGCAGTGAGCCTGGGGACAGATGGGTACCTCCCTGACCCACCCTTCTGGGCCACAGAACAAAATTAGAGAATGAGACCACCCTCTGCTTTCCTGGGGAGGTGGCCGCACAGGAGATCCAGGCAAGACCAGCCCTTTCTTTGCAAAATGCCCGGTTCTTTTTTTTTTTTTTTTTAAAGATTTTATTTTATTTATTTGACAGAGAGAGAGAGAGACAGCTAGAGAGGGAACACAAGCAGGGGGAGTGGGAGAGGGAGAAGCAGGCTTCCTGCTGAGCAGGGAGCCCGATGCGGGGCTCGATCCCAGGACCCCGGGATCATGACCTGAGCTGAAGGCAGACACTTAACGACGGAGCCACCCAGGTGCCCCAAAATGCCCGGTTCTTACGCTGGTACCTGCAGCTCTCCGTGTCAGGCCTTTGCTTGCCTTTGGGACCCTAAGTTCTGACAGCAGCTGTGCCTCACTACGTGAGGCTTGGGACAAGCCTGCTGAGTAACCTGTCCTGTCTCAGGCTGGAGTGTTTGCTCTGGCCTGGGGACAAGAGGCGGGGGGAGGAAGGAGAAAGGCATCACATGAGGCTCCTGCCCTGGGAACGGAATGTCCAAGCCAAGCAGCCACAGTGGCAGCGGATTGGCCTGGGGAACCCAGCCCCTGCCTAGCCATTTGCTGTCTTAAAGGCGGGGTTCTCCAGTTTGGCACCCCTCTGTGTATTCCTAGTGGGGCTGCCTGTTGAATGGCTAATGAGCTCTGTGGCCCTGCTGTGTTTCTCCATTGAGGGCTGAGTGGTTTCACAATGGCATTTTCTCCCTCTGCTCGGAAGACTCCTTTCCCGGGGTGATCTGGCTGGCTTCCTGCCTGTTCTGCAGGGGGAGCATCGGGAGGTGGGCCGGCCTTGCCCTGTAGTGGAGCCAAGGCGCCTGTGCCCCAGGGCCACCCTGATGTTTGCGCCCCCGATGCTCTAGGAGCCCCGCTTGGTGGGCTTTGGGACGTGAGTGTTGCTCCCTCCCATCCTAACATGGTGACCACCCTCCGATGTCAGGGGCAGGTGTCCAAGACTCATGCCTGGCTCTGCTGCCAGGTGGCCCAGTGCCTTTGGAGAGGCCTGGGCTGAGGGGGCAGAACATCTATACTGTCAAATTGCCTGCCTGGCTTCCTGGGTGTTCTTGGTCGGGAGTGGCTCCAAACCATGCAGCCCCCGTCCACACAGCCCCCGTGCAGAGAACTGCTGCTGTGTCCTGGGGGGCGGGGGGCAGAGGTCTGTCTCGCTAATCTTGTCATGAGGCCCATAGACCCTGCTCTGGGGAGTGATATAGAGGCCACCACCCCAAATGAAGGCCCCAGGAGTTGGGGCAGGGAGGGTACAGGTGGTGCCGGGCCTGCCCTGGGCATAACCGTGTGAGACACAGAAAGGATGGAGGTTGTCTGAACGCACAGGACGCCCAGCAGGCCTCCCGAGGGTCTGAGTAGGGGGCCCACGAAGGGTTCCCTGGGGTAGGAAGCAGGAGGTGGGAGGCTGTAGGTGCTGGAGGGAGAAAGTAGCCATCTAGGGCTGGGGTGGGATGGTGTTTCCCAGAACACCTGGTAGAAGGCAGAGGCTGGGGCCCTGGCTCTAGGAGAGGAGCCCCACAGGATCTCCGCAGCAGGCTGAGAGCTGTGGGGATAAGGGGCTGATTGGCTCTGATGAGGACACCCAGGGACAGTGTGGATGGCAGGTGCATCTGTCTTGGCTATGCAGACCCAGGGCTGGCTGGAGGTAGAGCCCCAGGGTGGTGGCAGCTCTTCTGGGACTGGTGGTGCAAAGGGTGCAGAGGACTTGGGTGCTGCCTGGAGTCAGGGCCTGGGGGGCCAGGGAGGTAGGTGTGCAGATGGGAATGAGCTCCATTGGGCTTCTCTGCACATCACTCCCCCCTGCCACCTGCATTTCCCCACTGCGAGAGCCCTCACTAGCTCTCCTCACTTTCTGCTTTTTTCTAAAAGGCAGCCAGCCAACAAATCCCCCAGTGCAGCGAGCTGAGCTTGGAGGCAGCCAAGGGGATGGTCGGGGCCTTCCTGCCGCCTCTCCCCTGGGCCTCTGGTGTTCCGGTGTTCCCCCTCCTCTGCCCTCCGCCCCTGGGCGCACTCTCTTCCCTCTTCCACATCCTGGGCTTTGCAAGTGTGTGTGTGTGTGTGTGTGTGTGTGTGTGTGTGTGTGTCGCGCGCTCCCAGGGTTCTTCCTCTCCCCACTGGTGACATGACCTTCCCTCCCCTCCACTGCGCCTGGCTGCTGCCATCTTGGTCTTCTCGTGACCCACCCGCCGGGCCTGGTTGAGAGTGTGACCCTGATCCTTGCTGGTGCCGTCTGCCTGGAGACAGGCCTCTGTGCCCTGACCACACGGCAGTACCGCCAGCCCGGTTCCTCTGCTCGGTCAATGCTAAAGTGCTTGCCGTCCGGTCAGGGGGCTCAGCGATGGAGACAGCTGCAGTCTCTGCTTCCCCTGCTGGGCCTGCTGGCGGTGAGGAAGCGAGTGGCCCATGCTCCCTGTGCCTTTGGAGCCTGGCTGGGGCTTGGATGGTGGATAGGCCCGCTGAGGGGTGTTGAGCAGGATCCTTACACAGTGCTGGGCCACGGGGGGCCTTTTCAATAATGGTTTCCCACGTGAATGGAATGCGGCCTGCCTAGAAGGCAGGAACCTTCGAGAGGATACTCCTGTTTCTCTGAGCCATGGGCTGTGTGGTTCCAAAGCAGGCCCGAGTCCCCAGCAGCCACCATCCTTGCTGACGATACCCACGCCTCAGTGTAGATGGTGGGGCCCGAGTCGGGCTTTTGCCTGGTTGTACCTGGGCCACAGCCTGGGGCTGGTCTTACAGGTGCACCTTGTTCCCAGCGGGGATGCTGTTGTGTGGGCCGACCCCTCGCTCATGTTACAGAGTCAAATATTGTCACACAGTGACACCTCACCCTCTTTTCTTCTGTACATCAAGCGCATGTGTCTAGTTGCCATGAAGTGGCCCCTGTCCCCGGGTTGGGGCCTTGTGGGCTGTGCAGCAGGACGTGGAGCCCCCAGCCTCTGTGGGCTGGCCCAGCTACTGGGACTCCTGGGTCCTGACCTGGGCATCCTGGCTCAGAATCGCCAGATATGGGCCCTGGGGTCACACAAGAGCCAGGGTCCCAAGGGAGGGCTCCTTGGAGGGTGGCCAGCAGCCCCCGACTTGCTGTAGGAGCACGGAGGTCAAAAGCTGCCTTGGCCCTCTGACTCGGCTTGAGACCACCGCAGGTGCACTTACTTCTACCTCTGTGTCAGGTGCGAGGCCAGGGCGGCTGGGCTGAGCCTGAGCGGGGGCAGAAGCAACCATGGTCTCAGGCTGGCCTCACTGTCCTGTCCTCATGAGGACTGGGGGTGTTACTCGGGTGTGATGGGAGGACTTGGTTTTAAAAGAAAAATTCTGGCTGTTGCTTGGAAGACACACCTAAGGGGCGAGACGGAGGCAGGGGGCTGGCAGGCAGTGGCTGAAGGTGGGGCCAGCCGTGCGCGCGGGCAGGAGCCCAGAGCCCGGCCTGGGGCTCCTGGCGGTTGGAGGGGCCTGGATGTAGGGGGTGCATAGAGCAGAGCAACTTCAGGAGTTTTGTGCGCTGGCTGTTGCCCGGGTCCATTCCTTATCAGCCCTGACTGGCCCCGAGGCTCTGTCTTTCCTTCAGAAGGAATGCCCGCATAGCCAGCTTTCTTCAAGCACCTATTCCGTGCCTTGGGCTGTCGGCTAGTTTTACTCACTCCTCACCTACCTGTAAGGACTCTGAGGCTTCTCCAAGGTGTAGAGCCTGTGGGCCAGGCCGGTCCGTGAGGCTGCTGCCCCACCCTGCTCAGGGGAGGTGACCCTGCAGGCCTGCGGTGGGTGGGTGAGGAGGGAGGTGGGGCACATGAGTCACTCTCACCTGCCCGGGCTACCCCAGCCCTTCTCCTACAGCCCTCCTTGTCAGGTCAGGGTCAGGGCTCAGCGTCTGGCTTCCTCTCACCTCTGCCTGCTCAAAGGGAACCCATGCTTGTCACTTGCAGCCTGAGGTGGCGTGACCGACCCTCACCCTCTTCTTCCTTCACACAGGTCCTGTACGTCTGCTGTAGAGAGGGAGGGCAGTGGTGAGTAAGAGAAGGCTATTCAGGAACAAATACTCTCTCTACCTGTCCCCTCCCCCGCCCCCAACCCCTCCTCGGGAGACCTTGGTTCAAGGGCACAGGCGAGACTTGGGGCCAGGGCTCCCCCCTGTGTGCACCCAGGCCATTGCTCCAAGTCTGCCGACATCCTCAGGCTGCTCCCGGGGGTCCTGGTCCCCTTGGCCCTCAGTGGCAAACCCTGTTCCATGTGACTAGGGCTCAGCCAGGGAGAAGGAACAGTGAGTGTAGGAGCAGGGAGTGGTGGGCAACACAGTGCAGGGAGGCCGTGGCCGCCAAGGAGCCAGCGCCGAGGGCAGGGGGCTGTGGGCCATCAGCAGGCCTTGCCGGATGCCGGGGAAGCCCTGTGTTTGCCCAGAGCTGGGTGGGAGCGGAGCACAGCACACAGCCTCTGTGTGCTCAGGCCGTGTACCTGCCCCTCCAGGTACGAGTAAGAGGGAGAAGCAGTACCAGGCCCACCGGGCCTTTGGAGACCGCAGGGATGGTGTCGTCAGCGCCCGCACCTACTTCTATGCCAGTGAAGCCAAGTGTGACAGCCACATGGAGACATTCTTGCGCTGCATCGAGGCTGCAGGTGGGGCCCTGCGCTTTGCTGGCTGTGCACCTGCCGGGGAGGGCCAACCCCTACGTGTGGAGATGCTGATGGGTGAAAGCGAGGCCAGGCTGGAGCACTCGCCTGGGGCTTCCTCTCTAGGTGGCCCGGACAGTCATGAGGATGACTGTGGGTGACACTGGGGAAGCCATAGGCTGGGCTCAGGTCATACCGGGGTCACGCCTGAGCCCAGCCCTGCGCAAGGAGCCCGGCGCCTCCTGCCTCTTCCCGGATACCAGTGCCCAGCTGTCCGCAGGCTGAGCAGCCTTCCATCCCGGTCAGGGGCTCGAGCCTAGCCACACGTGGCACTTGGGTTTGGCAGCTACGCTGTTCCAGGAGCTGGTGCCACGGAGGACTCCTCCGCACCTGGCCTCTGGGTGGAGCGCTCGCCAAAGGAGGCGAGTCGGGGGGAACTCCCCCAGCCACAGCGCAGCCCCACCGCGTGGGCCCGCAGCCCTTCCATTCGTGGACTCTACCTTCTGCACACTGGGAGGGGTGGGAGTGAGTGGTGCTCGGCAGCGGCCTTCTGAGAGTGGTGCTGGGGAGATGCCAGTGGTCAGGCAGAGACTCGGCCACGCGGGTCCAGAGCAGGGGCGCCTCCTTGCCTCTGTGCCTGCTCTGCCTGAAGCGAAGGTCACGGAAGTGAGGACGGGTCGTGGGTTCCTGGAAGGGAGGAGAGGGGCGAGTGGGGTTGAGCACCTGCTGTGTTCCATGCTCTGTTCTGCTGGGTGTTTCTGCGTTCTGTGAACCCTTCCCCTGCCCCCCTCCTCTCCCCTGCCCCCCTCCTCCCCCCCACCCCCGCCGTGGGCAGCCTGGGGTGCCAGTGGCATGGGAGAGGACGTGGGGCAGGGACAGAAGGGGCCAGCTCCTTTGCCCACCGACTTCCTGGATCCACGTGGCTAATAAACCCTGCCAAGTTGCCTGTCCCGCCTCCGAGGTGGGGTGCGCATGTGTATTCATGGGCTCAGTAGGAACATTGTCCTTCTGCCCATAAGTGGTTAGCCAGCCAGCCCAGGATATGTGGCTCCTTGGTGGGCTCTCCCCTCCTGTTCAAGGGTGGGGGGGCGGGCTGGGTGGCTGGCAGGGGCCCCTGGCGCCATCCACCTTAGCCTGAGATGGCCAAGCTGCCACTAGGGCTGCTTCCAGGGAGGGTAAGGCAGGCATGCTGGGGAGCGGAAGGCCCGTCCAGGAAGTGCGGTGCTGTGCTAGAGCCGGGTGGGGAAGGGAGGAGAGATCTGCTGGTGCCACTCCGTGGTGGTCTTGGGGCCCATCTGGAAGGGAGAGCCAGGACTGTGTTGCTATAGGTAATTGGTAGGAATGGGGGCCATGCCAGCCATTCGCAGTCTGTCACGAGTCTGGTGAGATGTGTCTAACTCCTGGGGGGCACAGATTCTGGGCACGGGCTCCTGGTCCTCCTCGTCCCCCTCTGGAGCCCTAATGGTTCTTCCTGTGGCTTCTGACAGGCGGAGCCAGTGATGATGGCTTCTCAGCTATCAAGCTCACTGCACTGGGGAGACCTCAGTTTCTGGTAAGTGCCAGAACCTTCCACGTGCAGAGTTTGTGAGAACTTGGGGTGCTGTGAACATTAAGGGAAAGCTCCTGTGCTGGTACATTGGTGCTGGGAGCCAGGCACACAGGGAACCAGGAGGGGGCCCAGGGGCTCTGCGGGGGTCCTGGGGGCGGGAAGCTGGGCGTGCGCCAGAGAGGGAGGCTCAGGCCTGCACTTGCAGCTGCAGTTCTCAGATGTGCTGACCAAGTGGAGACGATTCTTCCACCAAATGGCTGCAGAGCAAGGGAAGGCTGGTCTGGCTGCCATGGATACGAAGTTGGAGGTGGCCGTGCTGCAGGTGTGAAGCCTTGCCCGGTGGGTGTGAGTGGGTGGGCACTGTGGGGGCTCGGGGAGGAGCCCCGGCCAGTTAGTGTGTGCGGTGGGTTCCCAGAGGCCTGTAGCACCCGCCCCCCGCCCCCCCCCGCCCCCCGCCACACAGCAGCAGCTGGGGTCTGCTGGGAAGGACATGCTGGGGGCGAGGGTTCGAGGAGCGGGGTTTGCCCTGCAGGTGGCAGAGTACTGCTTTGGGTCCAGGAAGGGGCATCAGGGACAGGTAGGAATGAAACACAAACCAGAACCGTATCCTGTTCGCACTAATGGTGTAATAAAATAAAGTCAAAAGAGCAACGCGGATGTTGGGGGGGGGGCAGGAAATGTTAGCGAACGGGGCTGGGGCGGGTTCATGGGACTGGCAGCTTCTTACTTCTCAAGGAAAGTGTGGCAAAGATGGGCATCGCCTCCAGGACGGAGATTGAGAACTGGTTCACTGCGGAGACCCTGGGCGTGTCTGGGTAAGAGTAGCCCCCGAGCTGGGAGTTCCAGAGTGTCTGCCCTGATTCAGCCGTGGTTCCAGCAGAGCCCCAACGGCTTCTCCCAGTCCTGGTTGCCCTCCTGGAGAGCATGGGCCTGGCGTGACAGTGCTGAAGGACCTTTGCCCCGAGACACACAGCAGGAGTCGTGGGCCTGGAGGGGGCCTGGAGTCCACGGGGCCGGGGCCGCAGCTAGCCCAGGGCTAGTCCAGACTGTAGCTGCGTAGGAGCACCCCTGAACCGGCAGGGCCGCTCACAGAATTATTTGGGTCCTAGAGTAAGGGTGCCACACTCAGCCCTCCCTGGGGCCCACATGGCAGGCAGGCTGAGGGTCAGGGCAGCTGAGATCCTAGAGGGGCCCACACCTCTTTCTGAGGGGTCTGGAAGCTGGGACTGAGATCACCAGGGCCCCTGGGGGCATGGGTAGCAGCTGTCCCGTTACATGCAGGGTCTGCCTCCTTCCTGGCCTCCCATGTTTGGCTCTTTCCCAAGCCTGACATGGCCCATGGTGTCCTTGGTGTTCACCCCGGGTTTTTAGCAGCTGCCGCCGCCCCAATGCAAGAATATTCTGGTTTTGGTTTCCATTTTGTAAACAGAGGATAATGTTAACATTTTATCTGTCTTTTAAAACTGAACACTGAGGCGGGTTTTGCGGGGGTTGGGCTAGGGGTGCTCTTTTAAGGCATGGGCTGGTTTGGGGACTGGGCCCCCCTGACAGATCCTAGTGACCCCGTGCTGATGCAGCTTCTCCCACAGCACCCTGGACCTGCTGGACTGGAGCAGCCTCATTGACAGCAGGACCGAGCTCTCCAAGCACCTGGTGGTCCCTAACATGCAGGTGACCACCCCTCACCCCTGAGCCCTGTCGCACTGGGGTGCGAGGCTGAGAAGGGAAATGCTCCCTGTCCCTCACCCTGGGGACACAGCTGGCTGAGACCAGCGTCCTTCCTGGCCACACAACACCCCTGTGGTCCGGAGGAGGAGGACAGGTCCCTGAGTGCCCCACAGAGGGGGACAGAGACCCACGTCCTCTATCCTTGCATGCTGGGTCGTCCCAAACCTCAGTGGCCTGAAATGGCAGTAATCCTGTTGTCCTGCATCGCAGTTCTGGACTGACCAGTTCTAGTGGTTCTAGCTCAGGGTTTCCCTTGCAGTTGTTCTCAGAGGGTGCTGGGAGCTGGGCTCATTGTGGAGGGGCCCCACTCACATGGCCAGTGGTGGATGCTGGCCGTGTGGGGCGGGGCTTCCTCGCCATGCGGGGGCTGGGCTCCCAGGGTGAGTGTCCCCTGAGAGCCGGGCGGAAGCATGGTCACCTTTTCCAGCCTCACCCCAGATGTCCCATGGCGTCACTTGTGCCCAGTTGTGTGAAAAGTCACTAGGCCAGCCTGTGTTCTCGTTCTCACCAGGGAATGAGAGCCCCCTTCCCTGCCCTTCCTGCCTGGGGGAGGTGCCAGGACTTTGCACTCTGTTTGAAACCACCCCTCAAGCTGGATGTAAAGCAGCAGAAGCGCCTTGGGAAAACATCCCGCAAACAGTGCCTCCACAAGCCCCCGGGCCCAGCTGACCGAGGGCCCAGCCCCCAAACTGAGACTCTGAGGGCCAACAGAGGGGCATGCTCCGGGCCCCCCTGGGAGTGCCCTGGGCGGGGTTAGCGGGCATGTGGTGCTAGCAGAGGGCCCAGTGCCCTGTGGGCCTCCAGGATAGGTACCCCTGCCGACCTGCTGCCTCCCCGAAAGCCACCATCTGGGGATGGTGCCTCTGTCCCCGCTGCTGTGTTGTCAGTCTCCTGCAGGCTGTCCCTGTCTGCCTGCGATTGCCGTTCTCCCTCCAAGCCCTCTCCTTGCTAGGGGCTGAACCCTTCTGGGTGATTGGATGGGCCAAGGGTTATTTCCTTACCGTTGTGTGGGGGCAGAAGGGGGATCCCCTTCCAGGGTCCTGGGAGGCTGTGGGAGCAGATACCTTGGGTGCAGGCCTGACCTGGGGCAGCTAGCCCTGTGAGTCAGAGGGTGCTGGCTGGCAGCGAGGTTCTGGGGTGCCGTGTAGCCAGGTGGCCTCAGGGCAGGGCACTGATCTTTGCTAAAAAATGGGGAAGGGGTGGGGATGAGGTGGCCTTGCGGGTCCTGGGGACCATGCACTGGGTATTGGTAGGCCCTGCACATGGCGGTGGGGGGGAGAAGGGTGCCCTTGGGCAGGGGACGTGGTGGCTTTGAGAGGTGGGGGCTTACAGCCCTGCTGCGGCCTGACTACATGCTGCCCCAGACAGGACAGCTGGAGCCTCTGCTGTCACGGTTCACTGAGGACGAAGAGCTGCAGATGACGAGGATGCTGCAGAGGATGGACATCCTGGCCAAGGTCGAGGACCCTGGGGCGTGCCCAGAGAGGGGGCCACGTGTCTCACCTGACCCCGGTCAAACCCTCTGTCCCACCCCTGCACCTCTTAGAAAGCCACGGAGATGGGCGTGCGGCTGATGGTGGACGCCGAGCAGACCTACTTCCAGCCGGCCATCAGCCGCCTGACCCTGGAAATGCAGCGCAAGTTCAATGTAGGGAAGCCACTCATCTTCAACACGTACCAGTGCTACCTCAAGGTACAGCCCCTGCCTGCCGTCTCCCGGCCGGCCCTCGGGTGAGCGGAGGCCCCTCGTGTAAGTCCCGTGCTGGTGTTGGGGAGAGGCCTCTACCTGAGCATGATGGACTCCGAGCAGGAAGAAAGGCCCAGGGCCCTGTCTCCAGCTGTGTACCGGCCCCTTCTCTGGGCCTCAGATCCCAGACGGGTGTAGAGGGGTAGGAGGAAGGTGAAGGAGCCTTTTTACGGTCTGCTTCATGTGCCTTAATCCCCAAATTTTGAAGGCCTCACGCGTCACTGGTTTTTCCTGCCATTTTTTAGTTCGGGTCCCATCGGATCAGATGGTTCATGGGACTGGCAACTTCTGGTTGCCTCCTCACAGAAAGACTTGCTCAGGATTTTGCATGTACCTCTGGGAGCCCCGGGGTGCTTCAGGGTGGGATTGCTGAGCACGAACCTGGGCTGGGCTGCTCTGGGACCAGGCAGGTATTTGGAAGACAATGGTGTGGGATGGGTGTCAAGGCTCCAGCGGTGGGGGGGGCGGGGGAATGGCGGGGGGGGGGGGCCCGGGCGGGTGCCCGTAGCATGCAGCACCGTCAGCCCAGGGAGACTCTGGAGTGCACCATGGCTTCTGGCACCTCGTCTGTCCCCCAACAGGGTTGTCCCAGGCTACCCAGAAGAATCCCCATTTCTAAGAGACAGAGGTCAAGGGGCCTTCCTCACCCCTAATTGTCTCCCAGCTCCCCTAAGCACCCGCAGGTCAGGCAGCTCCTGCTGGCCCTGGTGTCCCACGGTGACTATACCCTGGGAGCACCTGGGCCTCAGGGGACACAGGCTGGAGGGGGCCTCATCCTGGTCATCATCAACTTTTGGCCCTGGTCCCATAGGACGCCTATGACAACGTCACCCTGGACGTGGAGCTGGCTCGCCGCGAGGGCTGGTGCTTTGGGGCCAAGCTGGTGCGGGGTGCATATATGGCCCAGGAACGTACCCGCGCCGCAGAGATTGGCTATGAGGACCCCATTAACCCTACGTACGAGGCCACCAATGCCATGTACCACAGGTGCGCCAGCCCTCCTTGGCCCCGAGGGCCTCATGGCTTCCTGGGCAGGGGAATGAGAAAACAGGGCCGGGGTGCTGGCACTGACCCCACAAGACGCCCATCTGAAGGGGGAGCAGGAGTGAGACTTATGCTTGAGGCCAGAACTGATTATCTCCTCTGCTTTTAACTTAGTGTTTATTTTTTGAATCCTCTGTTGTTCTACTCTTTCCAAAAACTATTAAGGTGCATTTTTAGTACAGAAAAGCCTACTGAATAAAACTAAACTGGCCCAGGTCCGCCAGCTGGCTCTTGTTGACACTTAGGACAAGGGAGATGCCCCGGGTGGCCCTCCTGACTTGTATAGAGCCCATTTGCTTTTCATATTACACACCGGGGTCATCAGCTGTTCTGCATCTGCTTTTAGTGTGTTTGTCTTGCCAACATTGTCATGCAGCAGGGGCAGGCGGAGCGTGTGTTCTCTCTCTAGGGGGTTGTGTGTGTGTGTCGCAAATTCAGACCCCTGGCGTCTGCCTGGCTCCTGCGTCCTCCCTGGCAGTTCCCTGCTACTTTCCCAGAGCTTCTGAGTATGCATGTGCGTACCCGCCTCGGCTTTGGCATTGTGCACTCAGCCCTGTGCCCTTGCTTTTCCAGGTAACACCCATCGGGACGCCCCCGTGTCAGCGTGAGGGCCCCCGCTGTTAACCCAGCGGCTAGCAGCATGCCCATCCCCGTCAGGACGGTAGCGACCCGTAGCACACCTTGTCCCCACGTACTCACGGGCAGGGACACGGTTGTGGCACATTCCTAGCAGCCGAGTTGCTGGGTCCAGGACATGCACCTTCGCTGCCAGACGGTAGCCCCCTCACACCGTGCGGGGGGAGGCCCCCCGCTCCCGCCAGGCCTTTGATTTCCTTGTGGACCCCTTCCCGGAAGCGAAGGCGTACGTGTCACGTGCCGGGGGCACCGTGCCCCAGCCAGTCCCGTCGCATGTCTAGCCCTGGGTGCTGCTCGTGTTTTCTTTCTTAGCCACGAGGTGCTGAGGAATGTCAAGTGCAGCCGTGGTCCTACTGCTGTGGCCACGCTTGGGAGGAGTGGGCTCGCTGGACGGCCCTGGGCCTGCCTGTGGCCCCTGCGGGTTGGGGCTCACGTGGCACTCCCCCCAGGTGCCTCAACTATGTCCTGGAGGAGCTGAAGCACAACACCAAGGCCAAAGTAATGGTGGCCTCCCACAATGAGGACACAGTTCGCTTCACGCTGCGCAGGTAGGCGCCCCCCCCCAGCTGTGCGGTGCTCCCCGGTGGGGGAGGGGCTCGGGACGAGGGCCGTGGAAGCCTGTGCCGCGGGGTGACGTCTGTGCGGGGAGCAGGAGGGCAGCTGTAGTGTCCTGCAGGCCCCCCACCCCCAGACACTGCAGGAGCAAAAAGGCGATTTGTAGTTACTTTGCTTTTTAAAGTTAATACCTGACTTATTAAAGTTGCAAATTCAAAAGCTAAATTTCCTTAGGCGCTTACTGAACTTTGTGCTTGCAGAAATGCACAAATACAGTATGTAACGTCAGCGCCCCTCGGGAGGCCTCTGGCGTGTCACCTCGTTTATCAATAATCTCTCTTAACGCTTTAAACTGCATTTGGAATTGAATACAGTCTGTTTTCTCTTTAAATGCCTGTCCTGTGGAGCAAAACTTTGGTAGAATCCATACAAGTCAGATATAGGACTAAGGTGAAGTAAATTCTTAAATATTCCAGTGTCATTACCATGTTTCTGTGTTCTCCATCTTCACCCAGGCAGCACCACACGGCAGGGGGGTCCTAGCCCCAGTCGCCACCTTCCTGGGCCGGAGGCCCCACACAAAGCACGGCGGCAGCCTTTCCCGGGAGCAGAGCAGGGTGCCCGAGGCTTGTGGCCGAGCCGGGCTCCGGGAAGGAGGGATGAAGGAACAGCCAGGGCGGGGCGCGGCCTGATGAGCGCGCTCTGGTCACTCCACACCCACTCAGTGACGAGGCGCTGCCTCTCCACCTGTGATGGCGCTGCTTTCACACAGCCCGCAACTGCAGCTGACAGCCGTGCTTTCTCATGCGCAGCAGTCACGGCCATGGGGTGGGGACAAGAGCGCCGAGGCCACCAGTGCCACCTGGGCTGAGTGCAGACTGTGATGAGCCTCCCTCCCAAGAGTCCCTGCCAGGGCCGGGTCTGACTGCTCCCGTGGGACGGGTGGGGGGCCAAGTGGAGTCCCAGCTGGACAGGGCTGTTCCGCCTTCTCTGCATCCCTAGGGACTTCCCAGGTGCTCATTTCCTGCCTCGGATGCCCCATCCTTGTCATTGGATGTCAGAGGGCCAGGGGCACCTTCTGCGCTCAGCGCAAAAGGAAAAAAAAAAAAATAGGTCTAGCCTGACTTCTAAAACAAACACCTGATTGAGCTGTAAATCTTAAAACCTGTTTTCCCCTTAGACTTAAAGATACTACTCTGTGATGGAAACTTGATCAAAGCTTGAACCCTCGGGCACCAGGGTCCTCCACTAGACGATGCACACCAAGAGCCTCCCCGCACCCCCGGCCCAGCACTTGGGAACCCACAGCCCTGCCCAGTGGCTGGCCCCTGTGTGGGTCAGCGGCGTGGAAAGTGGCGCCCTCCTAGGTTTCAGTTACGCGCTCAGCCGGCTCTGTTGGCCACTCACATCTAATGCAGGGATCACAGTCCACTCAGACACCAGCTACACACAGGACAGTGGGACTCGGAGAGGTATAACCTGTCCTCAGAAGGGCTCCCTTCCTCCTGTCTTCTCAATCTTCCCCCCACAACATGTCTGTTTTCACCATCTTAGTGGACACGGCTTCCCCCCATCTGGAGTACCCTCTGAGCACGCTCTCCTCTCTCATAGCCCCCTGGGCCTGCGCCAGGCTCCACAAATACCACTATCGTGGAGAAGGCTCAGCCCCCAGTCCGTGGTTCTGTGGAGCCCACAGCAGCTTGGGCTGGCCCTCCCCGAGGAAGCGGTGTGGGTCTCTGATGCCACATCGGGGATCTCCGTCTGAACAGCTTGGGTCAGCTTTGGCCAAGTGGCAAAGCAACCCCAAACTCAGAGGCCTGAACAGCAGTGTATCCCGTGGGCCAGCAGGGTGGGCTGGGCTCTCTGGGGGCTGCTTTTGCTGGCCTTGCCTGGGGCCTGTCTTGCATCTGTGGTCAGCTGAGGCCTGACTGGACCTAAATGGCTTCATTCATTGGCACATCCTCAGTCCCTCCACCCGACTGGGTCTGCATCAGCAAAGGGGACTGCATCACATGTCCAGTTTCCAGTAGGCCAGGCCAGGCTTTGCCTCATGGCGGTCTCAGGCTTCCAGAAGCCCTGGAGAGGGCAAGCCTCTGCCCACGTCACATTTGCTATTGTCCTGCTGGCCAGAGGAAGTCAGGAGGCCCAGCCTAGATGGCCAGTGGAGAGCCCCCATCTGCTGGCGGGGAGCTGCAGTCACAGGGCAGAGGGTGCGGAGAGGGGTCAGCAGCCGTCACTGCGGGAGCCACCGGAATGTCCCTACCGCCAGTAGTCAGGAGGCAGCCCTGCTCTAACAGGGTTCACGTTCCAGTGGGGCCCAGAGATACCTAAACCGGAGACCAGGACAACCTGGTAGAGACTGTGGCCTGCTTTAGACTGGGTGGCCCCCACACTGGAGCCAGACTCTGAGGGAAGGAGGAAAAGGGCTTGTGTGATGACCCTCATGTCAGGGGAGCACACTCCTGGCCAACAGCCTGGGTGCGTGTGAGAACCCAGGCTGAACATGCCCCTGGAGGGAGGTGGATGAGGGCAGGTTCCAGAGTGCTGGTGCAGGTATGTTGAGTCTGGACACGCGGATACAGGAAGCTGGAGGTAAAAAATGTGGGAATCCTCAGCAAGTAGACATTTCAAACCCTGGGAATTTTTGTAAGATCCTACAAGGGGAGGTGTGAGGACAGAGAGGATGCTGGGCAGAGTTGGGGGCCACCACCCCAACATCTGAGCGGCGCTAATAGAAACGTGAGCCTCATCTATTCTAAATGTTCCACTAGCCACACAAAAAAGATAGTTAATTTCAATAATACCTTTCAGTTAACCCAACATACCCAAAATATTACCTGTATTCAGCATTTCAGAGAAACAGTGCATTCTTTTTTCCAGTTTTCAAAATTCCATTTGTGTGTAATACTCGCAGCCCGTCTCCGTTTAGGCCAGCCGACTTCTAAAGACTCCGTGGTCACCAGTGGCTGGTGCCGCTCTATGGGACAGAGCAGCCAGCAAGGGGAGGACAAGAGACCCGGTTGGGTGGAGGGACTGAGGATGTGGCACTGAAGCAGAGGAGCTCAAAATGGGGCAGGGGAGGGCCTCTGAGAGCCTCCCTAGGCCACACCTTGGGGCAGGCTTGCCTTGCTGGGTCAGGGTACCAGAACAGAGGTCAGGACAGACGAGGGAAGGGAGAGAGCACACAGAGGAAGGGGGAGGACAGAACTTGGTAGCCACGGGCTAAGGTGGGAACCAGGGCAGAGGCCTGGTTTGGGCAGCACAGAGCCTACACCCATGCCCATACTGCAGGGGATGGAGGCTAGAGTGTATGCTTGAGGATCTGGGAGTGGCAGTCGGGGGTGGGGGCGCGGCGGGGCTCACCTGCCACACTCTGTCTATAGGATGGAGGAGCTGGGCTTGTACCCTGCCGATCGCCAGGTATACTTTGGACAGCTACTGGGCATGTGCGACCAGATCAGCTTCCCACTAGGTGAGAGAGGCCTCCCTGGGGAGCAGTGGTGGGGCTGGCTGTCCAGGGCTGGGACTCACTGCTTCTGCCTGTGTACAGGCCAGGCAGGCTTTCCCGTGTACAAGTATGTGCCCTATGGCCCTGTGATGGAGGTGCTGCCCTACCTGTCCCGCCGTGCCCTGGAGAACAGTGGCGTTGTGAAGGGCGCCTGGCGGGAGCGACAGCTGCTGTGGCAGGAGCTCAAGCGGAGGCTCCGCACAGGCCACCTTTGCCACCGTCCAGCCTAGTGTTCGTGGGCTACCATCGTCATCCACCTTCAGACTCGGCCTCCAGCCCTTGCCCTGTGGGGCTCTGCGTGGCCCCTGGGCCGGTGCACAGCTATAGCCCAACCCCAGCCTCACGTGGATTCACCTTTTTATGCCCCTGAGACCTGCTGGAAGTGGGGCCTCAGCGCCCCTCTGGCCCCTGCTCAGGATGTGGGCACTCAGGCTGTGTCTGATGCCTGCCAGAGCCACTGGGAACTGTCCAGAACTGCCTCTGAACAAGCGGGCACGACTCCCATCTCTGCCAGGCCCCAGGACCTTGGACCCGAAAGACCACTTTCTGCCAGGGTTCATCTAGCCCACCTCCCCCCCTGCCCCCCGCCCCCCGAGCCCAACAGGTGGGCAGTCGCCAGGCTGGGGAACCCGGCCTGGTCAATAAACCACTACTTCTGCAGCCCTTAACTTCGTGCCTGCAGTGCTCTTTCCCTTGCACCATCATGTGGGGTCAGCATCAAAGACAGAGTGGCGCTGATGGCCCTGCCTCTCTGGCACCGTGTGTCCCTGGGGGCCAGGCCCACCGTGGGTGGGGTGGACCCCCCAATCCCTCCCTCCAGGGTGTATCACAGATTCAGCTAGGTCAGGTGCTGGACACTCCCACCCCTGGGCTCGGACCAGTGCAGACAGGATGCTCCTAGGGGTGGGCTTGGTGCTTCTCTACCTGGGGACTCTCTCCCCCAGGCTCTTCCTACTGTTCTGTGCCCCTCGCCCCAGCTGCCCCGTGACCCATGATGGCTGCCTGCCCCCGCCTCCAGCCTCCCCGAGCAGACTAGATGCGGTCCTAGTCCCTTGGGGCTTCCCCAGGCTTCCCCGGGTATGGCTGAGCCTGCTGCGCCATGAGGGAGCCCCAGAGGGGGTGCCCCTGGGAGAGCCTCTGTGACAAAGGGGCGGGTGGGGGGCCTCTGCTGATTCCTCCGCAGGCCACGGAGCTACAAGGCGAGGGCCCTAGTTGGGCCCGGTCACGGCAGATACCACAGAGCTATCCCACAAGGGACGTGCAGGCCACACTGAGGTACCTTTATTTCTCTGGGCCTCACAGGGCCTGGGCCTTGGAGTGTTTCCCACTTACTCAGGGGGCTGCACCTGCCAAGGAAGGGGCTGAGACCAGAAGATGGGGCCTGGCCAACGCTGGGGTGTGCCCAGTGGAGTGAGAAGGTGCTAGGACCTCCAGCCCCACTCTCCCGACTCGGGGGCAGCCAGGGTCCACCTGGCCTCTCCTCAGAGGGTCGACCCCTCGTGCAGGCAGCTGGGAAGGTGGTGGCCAGGTGTTGGGAAGACAGGTTCCACTCAGCTTTCTGCTGCCTGTGGTGACAGGAACAGGGCTGTCTTCTCAGCCATGACGGGCAGCAGGTAACTGGCAGAGACCCCACCTGGTCACAAGGCTGTCTTCCCCTCCTGGCGGCCCCTCTGCTGCAGCTTCCTGATGAGCTCCAACAGGTTCATCTGCAGCGTCAGCTCCTGGGGTGCAGAAGGGCTGCTGTGAGACCAGAATGACACCTGGTCTCCCCGGTCCTGGCAAAAGCTCCCTTTCCCATGGGCCCAGAGGCAGATATTGGGGCCTACAGAGTGCCAGGCAGTGAACCCATGGGACTGACTTCCAGGGACTCCTGGCCACGGCTTGCTAGAAAGGGACAGAAGCAGGGACGTCACCCCGCAACAGAGCCTGCAGTTGCCCTGGCTCGGGGCACAGGGCCTTGTGAGCAGCAGGGCCTGGGGAAGGTGGACAGTGCTCCCACAGCCAGCTGGCTTGCCCTCCTGTGGGCAGAGGCAGTGGGACCCGCCTTACTAATTCTTCCCTCCTCCCCTTCCCCGACACACTCTGGGCCTGGCTCCCCAGGGACCAGTGATAAAACCCCAGAGGGAACTGGGCCTTTGGGAACCAGCACCCCCTGGGCTGTGCCAGGGCAGGCCTGAGGCACTGACCTGTGGGTTGGTGGTCACATAGAAGCCAGCAACCCCAGCCTTCTCCAGGGTGCTCTGCTGGTCGGCTACCTTCCGGTCCAGCTCCAGGACAATCTTCTGGTCCATTGCCCGCTGCTCCTCCCGGATCCGGTGCTCCACTGCCTGCACGGTGAGGGCGGCTCAGGGGCTCAGCCCCCTGCCCACCACACACTGCCTCACACACACCCTGGTGGCCTGCCATTTCCTCCAGCCTGCTCCCCATTCCCAGTGGCTCCAAGACCATCAATGGTGCCCTTACTGCAGCCAGGTTGCTCCCTTCTCGGTCACACTGAACCCTGCAGAAGGGCTCAGCTGCCCTACCCGGAATGCTGTCCCTTCCAGGACCCCCAGCCAGGCGTTCTTCCTTTGCTGTGTCGGGACCGCCATGAGCTGGCCAGATGCCAGGTCCACTTCTGCTTACTATCAACTTGCCAAATGTCTCTGGGCCTTTGTGTATGTTCCCTCCCCACTGGGGCTACCTGCCGATCCCAGCTCAGCACCTCTTCCCTGTGCACCCTGGCTCCAGGCTGCTTGGGACCCTGCATAAGCCTTTCCATGCACCCCTACCACCCATGGCTTCTTGGTTACATACGGGTCTCCTGGTTGTCCTGGAGCAACCTGGAAGCAGACTGGGCTTCTGCTGGCTGGCCCACCACCCACCATTGCCCCGAACAGGCCCAGCCCTTGAAGAGCTATGGTCTTGGGAAGCAGGGGGATCACACTCTCTACCTGGTCCTTCCACATCCCAACCCCCAGAGTGAAGAGCCACATTCGGGGACTCATCAGGCCTCCAACGGCCCACCCAAGTTGAGGCCCAGAGCAGCCAGGAGCTCCCAAACCACCCTGAGCCCTCTTCACCACAGCCCAGGTGATACCCACCCAGCTCACACCCCTACCTCCAGCTCACGCTGCTGAGCTGCCTGGAGCACGGGCAAGTTGTGGGGCCGGCAGGCCTGCTGGGCTTCCTGGTGCTTCTGTCGCAGCGCCTGCCTGAGCACTAGGAGGAGATGAGACCAGAGAAGTCCAGCAGGTGGTGGGGGGCGAGATGGAGGGGGGCAGGACACACTTCTTGCCTCGGCACCTACCCTGGCTGTCCCACCATGGGGCAGCCAGGCCAAGGTGCAGAGGTGAAGCCCTGGCTGATGACCCAGCCCATCTGAAGCCCTGCACTAGAAGCTGGGTGGAGTTCTGGGGGACGCCTAGTCCCCTAGCCCACTCAGTCTTGCCCTCACCCAGGGCAGGGCCTTTCTCTAGCAGTGAGGATCCAGGGGACTCTGGAGGGTGCAAGGCAACCGAGGAGGTTGAGACAGGGCAGGTTGGCCAGAGCTATGGCCAGTGCTCACAAGACCCAAAGGAGTGGGAGATTAGTCCAGAGGCTTCTGGGCTCAAATGGCCACAGGCCAGCAGTCCTGGGTGTGAGCTGCCCATCACCCATGGGACGTTCATTGAGATGTCCACCTGAGGGTCCACTGTGAGACCATCCAGGCAAAGTCTGGAATAGGAAGGAGAGGAGTCATTGTGCCTAAGCATGGCATGGCCTCTGCCCATGGTGGCGTGGTGGTGTCATTCCCTCAGTGCTGCCCTTGAGGGTGGGCAGAGCTGCCCCACCCCATCCATAGCTCCCAGAGGGGGTAAGGTGGGTACAAACCCTGGGAGGCCCAAGGATGAGATGAGCCTTTAGAGGCCCTGTGCTGGGGAGTCTGTGTTGCTTCAAATGGGGTTCACCATGGCCACTGAGAAAGCTCCCAGTTGCCATTAAATCATACCATAAATAGAAGCAAAATTGTCTACTGTGATAGGACTGGACAGAGGACAAAGGTACCATGCATGGAATGGAAAGAAACTGATTACAAAACAGAATACTACACAGCCCAGGGCCACCTGGGTGGCTCAGTGAGTTAAGTGTCCAACTCTTGATTTTGGCTCAGATCATGATCTTGGGGTTGTCAGTTTGAGCCCCACATAAGGCTCCGCACTGGGCATGAGCCTGCTTAAGATTCTCTCTCTCTCCTCTCCCTCTGCCCTTCCCCTCCCCTGCCCACCACTCTTTCTCTCAAAAAAAAAAAAACAAACAAACAAAAACAAAACACAAAACCAAACCCCAAAAGCAAAACAAACAAAAAAAAACACTCAAACAACACAGCCCAAATCCTAGACCAGTGTCAAGTGGCCAGATCTCCCCTATAAGGAGTGGTCCCTGGCCATAAGGAATCACAAACCCAACATTATGTCTTAAGCAGACACCTCTTAGCCAGTAGTTTGGCACCTCCCGTGCCCAGAACCTTCCCAATCTCCTGTTTCTTGGCATTCTGTGCACATCTCAACAAGCATTTATCACATTAAATGAGTCTGAAACCAAGAGCCACACTTAAGACACCTTCATAAACACAGGGCCAAGGAGATGCTTCCAGGTTAACGTTTATACCCCTGGAGGCAGGATGGGAGAAAACAGATAAATGCAGGGATATGTCATCTCCTTTACTCCGTTTATGAAACATTGCTGCAAATCCCAGGACAACTCCCAAATTCCACTGGGTGAGCAACCATAAGTGAGAAGAGAGCTGTGCCCACTGCCCAGGTGGAAGGGGACTGGCTTTAGCAATGACCAAGGAAAGCAACGGCAGCCAATCCACCACCTGCTGAGTCGGAAGGAAAAGCAGAAAGTCACAGGGTGCTTACCCACTGCTGGTGGCATTAAAACCTGCCCGAAACTTCCAAAGGACAAGGAGCAAAGTGTCTAGAGGGTTATCAAAAACTCCCCATTAAAAGGAACCAGGATTCTGTGAAGAGACTGCTGCCCACCCCCTACTTTTATTATTCTGAGTGCTTTACTGGCTCCCTGAACTAGTAACCTCTGTGGAGATAAACAAAGATCACCCCCAGGAGAACAAGAACTACTTACTGACAGCAAGACAGTAAGTGACCACCACTGCCTGCATTTGGCAGAGACTCAAGCACAGGCAGGAGAAGTGGGAAAGCTTTATGGTGGCCGAAGGGGAAGGTGCATCCTGACGGGAGGCTGCTGGAGAAGCTGGAGGGGAGGAGGCAGGCAAAGAACAAGAAAAGATGAGCCTACACACCTTCCTGCATCAGAAAGCAAGGAAGTGCTCCAAGAATGATGGGGACACATCAAAAGGATAGAGGAGCCAGCCCAAGAGCTCTGCCACTGACCAAATGGGGCACCGTTTGAGCATCACAAAGAATAATGGGCTCTATACTTTGGATTTGTGACCGTATGCATGCTACACCTCAACAGAAATGTTTACAAAGACAACCACTCCAACAGCAGGGAAAAGGTAATACCAATTATATAAAAATGCTTCTAGAAAACAGAAGAGAACACTTCCCCCAACTCACTCTATGAAGCCAGCTTTACCCTATTACCCCATCCAAAGACATTATAAGAAACTACAGATCAATGTCCATTATGAACATAGAGGCAAAAATTCTTAACAAGATTTTAGCAAATCAAATCCAACATAATAAAAAGGGTAATACATCCTACCAAACGGGATTTATCCCAGGAATGCAGTTTATCCCAGGAATTAAAAAAATGAGTGTAATTCATCGTAGTTAACCAAAAAGCCATGTGATCATCTCCATAGATGCAGAAAAAAGGATTCAACAAAACCCAATATCCACTCCTGAAAGAAACACTAGTTTTTGCCACAAACGTGTAAGCTGCCTATCATCACGCCTGGACCTGCTGTCCAGCTGACAGGAAACACAGAGGGTGGAGAAACAGTTAAATGACAGCATGAGGAAGCAATCCGACAGATCCAGAATGGGGACATTCTACAGGCAGAATGCCCCAGACTCTTCAAAAAGCCCCATAGTAAATGGGACTATTCCAGAAGCAGAGACCAAAGTAACCAACTGCGATGCATAAACCTACACTGGCCTCACAAAGCGACAGTTTACGACAAGTTGGATAATGTGATTGTAGACTGAAGGTCAGAAGACACCCTGGAATGATTTAAGTTTTCAGGACGCTGTCCACCGCGCTCACATTGGTGAGTGTTCTTGATCTAGAGCGCTGGTTCTCAATCCTGGGCCAAGGTTGATCCCCAAGGATGTCTGAAGACATTTCTGATTGTCACTGCGGGGGGGCGGGGGGTTGCGGCGGGATGTGCCACTGTCATCTAGCAGGTGGAAGCCAGGGATGCTGCTGAACAGCTTGCAATGCACAAGACTCCGTCTTACCATTAAGACTTGTTCAGCCACAAACAACAATGCTGCGCTTTGAAAATCCCAGTCTAGAGGAATGCTGAAGACTCATGGTGAAGCCCTATGGTGCTGCATATATTTGGGGGTATTAAGGCTTTGGCAAAATGTTAATTACTGAATCTAGCTGGAGAGGATACGGGTATACATTACGCTACTCTTTCAACTTTACTGAATATTTTAACTTTTTTTTATATATAAGTAAGTTGAGTAAAAACAAAATAACAAAGGTGGGAAACTGATGGGGCAGGGAGAGCAGCCCAGCATACCTTGCAGGAAGGGGCTCCAGGAGACCTCTGAGTGGGGATGCCTGGGAGGGGCCAAGGCTGATAAGGCTTTGGCTGAGGGTGTGGCTCAAGTGAGGAAGTTTTCAGGTCCCAAGGGTCCACAGGGCATAGTGCAGGGGAACTCAATGTGTGGGTGGTGGTGTGGCCCTCGGCGCTGCCGAACGGGGAAATGACCCTAAAGGGCACGGCAGAACCGTCAACACTTCGGGACATCATTGGGGGCGGTCAATGGCTACCGCTGACCGCCACTACTGGGATCTGTCGGTGGACTGACCAGGCAGGGAGGCCTTGGGCCATTCTGCTTGGGGGAGGGTGGAGACACGGGCAAGTCCGGGCAGGAAGTTTCTGGATATTATGCTAACAAGGGACCGTGCAACTGAAAAAATTAAACTGCCTTGACCCCTTTGTCACCAAAAAACGCTAGCAGTCTCCGAGCCCTTGACCTGGTCAATTTTAGGGACTTCATCTGAGCGACACCCAGGGCAGGGCTCGGCCTGCACAGAGACCGAGAGCTAAACTCCCGGAGGAGAAGCGTGCGTCGTCCCGCCACCCCGCGCACCTCGGTGCTCATTCTGCAGCCGCAGGCGCTGGTTGTACAGGCTCTTCTCGGTGAGGTGCTGGATCTCCAGCAGCCCTTGCACGATCTCGAACACGGTGCCGTCGAGAAGCGCCAGGGCCAGGTCGCTGAGCGTGGTGTAGGACAGGCGCTGCTGGAAGGAGCTGAGGGCAGAGGGGCGCGGTGAGCGCGGGCCGGACCCAGGGCCACTTCAGCCGCCCGTTCCGCCCCGCGGCCGCGCACCTGGGCAGCTCTTTCACTAGGCCCTGCAGCGCGGACAGCAGCTGGTAGTGGCGCTCCTGCTGCCGGGCCCCATCCACCGCCTCCTCGAAGGCGCCCGTGTAGCGCTCCATGGCGCCCGAGCCCCGCCAGCCGCCGGCTAGAGCAACGCGTGCCCCCTCTGCGTCAGTTCCTAGTGCGGCGCGTCCCGCCCATTTTACGTCCGTTCGAACGCGGTGCGTTCCGCCCCCTTTTACAACAGTTAAGCACGGCGTGGCCCACCCTCTGCGCCCTGCAGAAGGAGGCCCTCTCCGCTCCTCCGCGGAGGTTCCTAGGAGGGTCCCTCGTTGTCCCCGCCTCTTACCATGCCATTTTGCCCACGCGACTTCAGAGTACGCGTAACCATAGCGTCCAAATCGCGAGATTTCGAAGAAGCCCGCCCTGCCTGCACAAAGTGGGGGCGGACCGAAGCCCAGCGCCACTGGGGATGTATGGCTGGGCTGGGCTGCGTCCCGGAGGGGAAAAGGTAGGGGGGGAGTGGTCTCGTCCAGCGCATGCGCCTGCTGGGGCCCCGGGGGGTCGCGGCTGTCGTAACCTGCTTTCTCCTGTTGCTCTCCCAAAAAGGGCTTGAGTCACTGATCGCCGAGCTCCGCCAATACAAGCGGCGTGACCTGGAGCCATTTTCGTCACCTTCAGGCCTCAGTCTCCTTGTCTTCCATTCATAGGACGTTTGTCGGGGTTACCTGTCAAGAGAGCCCCCACCCCAAACACACACCTGCGCAGGGTGTGGGCGCTCCAGCAGCGGTGATGTAGGCAGGCCCTCCGCGCTGGAGGAAGCGCCTGGCTTGGCAGGGGCGGTTCTCTCCTCCCCCCTACACCTTCCCCAACTACATTACTTTGAGGACAGTCCCGTTTCCCGCCTCGCTTCTGCCTCCACCAGGGTAGTCAACATGTGGAAGAAAACCTGGCCCAATGTCTCAGTCCAACCTTGAGAATAATTTCCTGGAATCCACAATTACGGTTTTCATAAGCCACAAAAATCTACAAAACAAAGTTTCGATTGCTGAATATCCTGCTGGGCTCAGGGGGGCAGGGGATTCCCGCCATGGAGAACCAACATTGTGTCTTCCTCATCTCAGTAGGAGGGTGTTCAGTGCTGCTAAAAATTGGGAGGGGGCTGCTGTATAGTGACATGCAAAAGTAGGTAGACTCCTGAAGAAGACAACCAGAAAGAAGGCTTGTGTGGCCAACTCGAGCAAGAGAATCCAACCGGCCTTGGATAGAATGCCCAGACCTCTTGAGAAGAGGGCGTGCTGACCCCCTGGGGCTCTGTAGGGTCAGGGCCAAGGAGAGGAGTCAGCCTTCCCTTGATGATCCCTTGATGGAGACTCGTTGACCAAACTTGGGGCAGGCTTCTCTGAGCACTCCTGACTAGGCCTCATGCTTGGTGATGTGGGAAACAAAGGCAGAAGAAAAATTATTAAATTTCCTTACTATTTACAGCCCATCGACAAGTCCTTGAAACAGGCAGGGACTGTTTCATTCCTCTAGGGACTCAACTGCCTCAATGTTAATACTAAGGGCAAAAAACAATCCTAGCCCCCCCCCTCCCCAAGGATCCTGTAAGTCTACTTTAACATATAAAAATTCCTTTAGAAATTTCCTTTATCTCTAAACCCCCCCAAGATATGTGTTGGCAATCACCCCTGCCCCAAGCATATGGCCTGACAATATATATCTGAAGGGTCTCATTATTAAGGTTTTATTAGACAGTAATAAATGACCTTTTCCCACCAATAGCTAGCCCCCTCAAGGTCCTGGAAGCCTTGCTTCCAAGTTCCTTAGAGACTTACGCTATCCCTAACCTCTTTCCAACTTGAAAGTATATAATGGGCCACTGCTCATGACCCCAGTGCAGCTCTTTCTGCCCACGGGTCCTGTCCCCATGCTTTAATAAAACCAACTTTATGCACCAAAGATGTCTCAAGAATTCTTTCTTGGACTCAATGGCTTTGAACCCTAACATTCTTTTTTTTTTTTTTTTTTAAAGATTTTATTTATTTTTTTGACAGAGAGAGACATAGCAAGAGCAGGAACACAAGCAGGGGGAATGGGAGAGGGAGAAGCAGGCTTCCCGCAGAGCAGGGAGCCCGATGTGGGACTCGATCCCAGGACCCTGGGATCATGACCTGAGCCGAAGGCAGACGCTCAATGACTGAGCCACCCAGGTGCCCTGAACCCTAACATTCTTTCCGTAAATAAGTAAAAATAAAAAGAACATTCATGTCCAGGATTTTGTGTGGACATAAGTGTTGGGCCTGGGGGTGGGGTCCTCCAGACCACCCTCAGGGTGGATGCCTCACTCCCTAGAAAGACTCACGGGGGGTCCCTCCCTCTTTGGAAGTTTTGTGCTATCTCTCAATACACTTTGCTTTGCTGCCCACCACTCTTCATCTGGTCTACCTCTTCGTTCTTCAAGGTGGCGTAACCAAGAACCACGGACACGAAAGGAAAAATCTGCAACATAGTCATCCTGGGCCCCGCACTGAGAAGTGCCATCTCATTTAGCCCCAAACATAGTAATGATGTGGAGAACAAAGGCAAAAGAAATATGTTCATTTCTGGAAAAAAAAAAAAAGACTCACAGGACTCTCACAGGACTCCATGGAGGTCAAAATGATTCTGCATGGGGGTGCCTGGGTGGCTCAGTTGGTTAAGCGACTGCCTTCGGCCTCAGGTCATGATCCTGGAGTCCCGGGATCGAGTCCCACATCAGGCTCCCTGCTCAGCAGGGAGTCTGCTTCTCCCTCTGACCCTCCTCCCTCTCATGCTCTCTGTCTCTCATTCTCTCTCAAATAAATAAATAAAATCTTAAAAAAAAAAATGATTCTGCATGGCCCAAGTTCCCCCCCACACAACGACCACCACAAATCACATTATTGGCTTAAACTATCCAAGGCCCCAACTAAACAAAGACACTCTTCTCGGGCAAGACATTCCAAGGGCTTAGGGCTTTTCTCCCAGGAGCCAGGTAAGGTCAGACCTTTCTTTGGAATGTGCAAGTTCTAAACATGCCAGACCTGCTGAGTCAACCCTTGACTGCACTGAATCCATTTTCATTCCTCTGGAATAGATGCCTGGGATTGAGATTCTGGGTTATACAGTACTTGCATGTTTTTATCGTTGTTGTTTGCTTATTTGTAGAGCGGGGGGAGGTGGAGGGCCTCCTCCATCTTTATACCACTACCAGCGATGTGTGAGTGACCAGTTCCTCCACATCCTCAACAGCATCTGGGACTGTTTTCCCACATTTTGTCTAAGGCATCCTGGTAAATATGTCATGATACTTCACTGTGATCTTAATTTTTTTCATGTGCTTCTTTATCATCTGTATCCTCTTCAGTGAAATGCGTCTTCATGTCATTTGCCTATTTTGTAATCAGACCTTTTGTTTCTCACCAGTGCATTTTGAGAGTTTTTGTAGCTTCAGATACCTGTCCTTCGTTGGATGTGTGATTAATTGGATGTGTAACTATTTCTCTTCAGTATGTACTTTGTTTTTCATCTTCTTAAAAGGGTCTTTCACAGAACCTTGGTTTTTACTTTTAATAAGCTCTAATTTATCCATTTGTCTTGATGGGTCACACTTTTGGTGTCAGGTCTAAAATCTCTTTGCCAACCCTAGATCCCCAGTTTTTCCCACAGACTTTTATTCTAATGTTTTACATTTTATAAGTGTGTGTTATCTATTTGGAGTTAATGTTTATATGGGGTGTGAGGTTGGGTTTTAGTGTAGTTTAGGTTGCCTCTGGATGTCCGCTTACCCTACTTCCATTTGACAGAGAGACCATCTTTCAGCCCAGGAATTACTTGAGCATGTTTGCCAAAAATCAGTTGCACATATTCGTTTGGCTTTCTACTGTTCCATTGATCAACATGTCTATCCCTCTGCCAATACCACACAGGATTTATTAACTATGTAATAACTTAAAATAGGGGAGATTTTATCCCTGTTTTTCAAACTCACTTTAGCTATTCTTATTCCTTTGCCTTTCCATGTAAGTATTTTCTTAAGATTTTATCTATTTATTTGAGAGAGAAAGAGCTCACAAGAGCAGGGAGGAGCGGGGCAGGGGCGGGGGAGAAGGAGAAAGAATCTGAAGCAGATTCCCCGCTCAGCACAGAGCCCCACACAGGGCTCAGTCCCACAGCCCATGAGATCATGACCTGTGCTAAAACCAAGAGCCAGCTGCTTAACCAACTGAGCTACCCAGGTGCCCCCACCCAAGTATTGTTTTAAAGTGCATATTTTTTTCAAGAGAAATTCTACCATTTGCTGTTTTCATTTAGCAGGTCATCATCAAAATCTTCCCATGTCAGTACCTATAGATCTGCCTTTTCTAAAAAGTAAATATAAAAATAAAGTAAAACACAGATTCATGGTGTTGATGTACTGGAATTTATCTAAACCGGTCCCTCTTAAGGGCTAGTATTTTTTCCCCAGTTTTGTTATAATAAGTAATGCTGAAATCAGTATCGTATTCTGCATGTATTTGCACAAATGTTCCCCACCCCATTGTCATTTGACTTTGCTTGTGCTATGTGCAAAGACCTGTTTTGTTTAAAATTTGTGAGGCCAGGTTTATCGATCGTTTGCTTTATGGCTTCTGGGCTTAATTATAAATAACAATGATTCATCCATGTGCTCTAGGAGTACTTTCAACATTTCAGTTTCCCAGTCCTTGCCCGGCTGAGCGCTCGCAGAATTGACCAAGTCTCCCAGGAGCCCGGGAACCGCCTGAGCTGCTCCGGCGAGAACCTAGGCAGCACTCCCTGGCCTGTTAGCCTCACCGGGAAATGTTCCAAGTTCCCCCTTGTGCTCCTGGGTAGCGCCTTGCGGGCTAGGAGCTCCCAGGAGGACGCCCCTGGATGCGTTGCGCGCCCACCGCCCGCCCCTAACCCAACCCCTGGCGGAGAGATGCGATCCGGGGCGCCCCCTAAGGAGATCGCGCCTTTGGGTGGCGGCGGTGCGCCTTTGGGGGCCGGCGATCCGGTGCCGTCCCTCTGACATGAACGACGGTTGTGGGGAGCCATCTGGCGGCCGCTTTTATATAGTTTCCCCCCGGAATTCCGCAGAAATCTGCAAGGATGGGGTTTGGCCAAGGGACGCGAGGCAGAACTCCAGAAGGCCGGTGGCGCTAGCGGAATCTTCCCGGTCCTACCGGGAGTCGGTGCGTTGGCGCATCATCCATTCGCTGGAGAATGGACAGGCAGGGTTTTGGGGGAGTGGCCGTCGCTGGCCTCCCGGGTGCGGGTATGGACCAGAACCTGCTGGTGCCCCTTCGCCCTCGAGAACCAACCGTAGCCGCTGCGGGATAATGGGAAAGCGTGTGACCCGGCCTTCTGGTCTTCATGCTTTCCTTTTTTTTTTCCCCCTCTCCCGCCGGGAGGTGGGACCCGGCAGTTCCGGGAGGACCGGATTGCGCATCATCGGCTCAGCCGCAAGCCCAAGTGGATCCCAGCTGTCAGAGGCACCTGCTGAAATTATTTTCCAAGCTTCCATTCGTAGTGGCACACCGGTAGGAGCCGTCTGTGCGGGACAGAACGGGGCCCTGGCTGGGCCGCTGTCCTTCGCGAGGTCCGGTGGTCGGAGGTGCCTCCAAGATTTCCCAAGTTCCCCTTCAGAGACACGGACCGGCCCTACCCACACAGATGGCCTGGGAAGGTGTATCCGGGCCTGGAGACGGGCTTGCGTGGGTCCCCGTCGCCGGACTTTCCCATCAGCTTTTCCGAATCCCGCTCTGGAGGTGGAGACCAGCTTGAGCTCTATGGGTGAGTTTAGGTAGGACGCCCCATCCATTGTGCGGGTCTGCGTGGGACCCGGTTTTCGGAACGCCCCCAAATATTCCAAGTCCCTTCTCTGGAACTGCGGCCTGGCCAGGATGACCGATGCGAGGAGGCCTGCGGAGGGCTTTACTGGGCCTCCACGTCTTGCTTCCCATCATCTCGTCGTTAGGGACCGAGACGAGGCCAGGCCCACAAGGGTGGCGGTGCTCCCTCTTGGTTCTCGGGACCCAGATCCATCCGGGTTCGGTTCACCTCGGTAGTACTGCGCCACCTGGCGGCTTTTATATAGTTTACTCCCTGCGCTCTGGTTGAATGGTCAAGGGATCTGACTCTGCCGCGATGCCCGAAGCAAAGCCCCGAGATGCCATCAGCGAGGGCGGGGTCGCTCAAGTGGCCTCCCGGAGCCGACTGGGAGCGAGCCCGGAGATTGGACCTGCAGCTCTGCGGGGGAGCGCCCGTTCCCGCCACCTTCCCAGGAGGCTCGCTGGCTTGGCGCTTTAAGGGTCCACCAGCGCAAGGTGCCCTTCACCGCAGGTGGTCCACAGGCCGGGCCGCGTACTGCCTGGGCTCCAGTCGTTGGAGGTGCTGCTCAGAAAATTTTCCAAGACCCCATTCACAGGGCCGCCTTGAGTACTGGGAAGGGAACCCCCAGCGTGGCCGTTGTACCTTCTGGGGCCCGTTCTTCGGAGGCACCTTCCGGGGAACTTTTCCAAGTCTCACTCCAGGGACACGGATCAGCTCCTGCCCCCGGAAGTGGCTGGCGGGGGGGGGCACTCCTTGCTGAGAAATACTGAGCTGGGCTGGGAGGAGGACCCGTAGCGGACCCAGAGGAGAAATACATTATTAAGGTAGGTGATTGAAGGAGTTTACTGGAATAGAGAATGGAAATCCTGAGATTTATAAGAATGATTGTTACTACTGACGTTACTATTATTCATCATTATCGTAATTGTTAGTTTTTTTCTGGTTATTTGTAGTTGGAAAAACACTGAAGTTTCTCTATCCAAGAAGACTGTCTGATTGACTTAAAATGATGAAGCATGGGTTCTGGTCCACAAAATTTGTTAAGAATTGAAATATAATTGACATAACATTGTATATTAGTTTCAGGTGTACAACGCAATGATTTAATATTTGTATATTTTGCAAACAGATCACCACCATCCAGTTAATATCTGCAACCATAGTTTATAGGACTTTTTTTTTCTTTTTTTTTTTTTTTAAGATTTTATTTATTTATTTGACAGAGAGAGACATAGCGAGAGCAGGAACACAAGCAGGGGGAGTGGGAGAGGGAGAAGCAGGCTTCCCGCAGAGCGGGGAGTCCGATGTGGGACTCGATCCCAGGACCCTGGGATCATGACCTGAGCCGAAGGCAGACGCTTAACGACTGAGCCACCCAGGCGCCCAGGACTTTTTTTTTCTTGTGATGGGAACTTTCAAGGTCCATTCTCCTAGATACTTTCAAATATGAAATATGGTATTATTATTCTTTTTTTAAAATTTTATTATGTTATGTTAGTCACCATACAATACATCATTAGTTTCTGATGTAGTGATCCACGATCCATTGTTTTCGTATAACACCCAGTGCTCCATGCAGTACATGCCCTCCTTAATACCCATCACCGGGCTAACGAATCCCCTCTAAAACCCTGTTTGTTTCTCAGAGTCCATAGTCTCTCATGGTTCATCTCTCCCTCCAAATCCCCCCGCCCATTTTTCCCTTCCTTCTCTTAATGTCCTCCATGTTATTCCTTATGTTCCACAAATAAGTGAAACCATATGATAATTGACTTTCTCTGCTTGACTTATTTCACTTAGCATAATCTCCTCCAGTCCCATCCATGTTGATGTAAAAGTTGGGTATTCATCTTTTCTGATGGCTGAGTAATATTCCATTTTGTATATATAGACCACATCTTCTTTACCCATTCATCTGTTGAAGGGCATCTCGGCTCTTTCCACAGTTTGGCTATTGCGGACATTGCTGTTATGAACATTGGGGTGCATATGGCCCTTCTTTTCACTACATCTGTGTCTTTGGGGTAAATACCCAGCAGTGCAATTGCTGGGTCATAGGGAAAAATATTCCATGCTCATGGATCGGAAGAATAAACATTGTTAAAATGTCTATGCTACCCAGAGCAATCTATACCTTTAATGCCATCCCGATCAAAATTCCAATGACATTTTTCAAAGTGCTGGAACAAACAATCCTAAAATTTGTATGGAATCAGAAAAGACCCTGAATCGCCAAGGAGATGTTGAAAAAGAAAAACAAAGCTGGGGGCATCACGTTGCCCGATTTCAAGCTGTATTACAAAGCAGTGATCACCAAGACAGCATGGTACTGGCACAAAAACAGACATACAGACCAATGGAACAGAATAGAGAACCCAGATATGGACCCTCAACTCTATGGTCAAATAATCTTTGACAAAGCAGGAAAAAACATGCAATGGAAAAGAGAGTCTCTTCAATAAATGGTGCTGGGAAAATTGGACAGCCACATGCAGAAGAATGAAACTCGACCATTCTCTAACACCACTCACAAAGATAAACTCAAAGTGGATGAAGACCTCAATGTGAGACAGGAATCCACCAAAATCCTAGAGGAGAACATAGGCAGTAACCTCTTTGACAACGGCCACAGCAACTTCTTTCAAGATACATCTCCAAAAGCTAGTGAAACAAAAGCAAAAATGAACTTTTGGGACTTCATCAAGATAAAAAGCTTCTGCACAGCAAAGGAAACAGTCAACAAAACAAAGAGGCAACCCACAGAATGGGAGAAGATATTTGCAAATGACACTACAGATAAAGGGCTGGTATCCAAGATCTATAAAGAACTTCTCAAACTCAACACCCAAAAAACAAATAATCAAGTCAAAAAGTGGGCAGAAGAGATGAACAGACACTTCTCTGAAAAAGACATACAAATGGCTAACAGACACATGAAAAAATGTTCATCATCATTAGCCATCAGGGAAATCCAAATCAAAACCACACTGAGATACCACCTTACACCAGTTAGAATGGCCAAAATGGACAGGGAAAGAAACAACAAATGTTGGAGAGGTTGTGGAGAAAGGGGAACCCTCTTACACTGTTGGTGGGAATGCAAGTTGGTACAGCCACTTTGGAAAACAGTGTGGAGGTTCCTCAAAAATTTATAAATATGGTATTATTAACTATAGTCACCGTGGTGTACAGTGCATCCCCATGACATTCATTTTTTATAACTGGAAACTTGTACCTTTTGACTCCCTTCACCCATCTGGCCCCCCTGGGGCCTCCATTCCCTCCTCAGGCAACCACCAATCTGTTCTCTATATCCATGAGCTTGTTTTTGTTTTGTTTTGTATTTCTAGATTCCACATATAGTGAGATCATACAGTATTTATCTGTTTCTGCCTAACTTATTTCACTTAGCATAATACCCTGAAGGTCCATCCAGGGACCTTGCTACAACAAAGGCAAAATTTCATTCTTTTTTATGGCCAACTAATGTTCTATTTGGTCCACAGAATTTTCTAAATCCACTCAGGAGCCCAGGAGCCTGGTTGCTCCAACTAGCAAGGCCCCTGGCCTACAAGCCACAGCACCCAGCTTAGAAGGTCAGACCACACTTTCTGCAACAACTGCCCCCAAGAGTCAGGACTTGATCAATAGCTGACAGTTTCCCTCAATATTGCCCTGTCCTCCAACACAGCAAATGGGAGAAAGCCAAATTTGCCCCCCCCCCCCCACAAATCATGCCTCTCTTTTAGTCAGCCTGACCCTCCCATCAAGAAATGCCTTCCTTTGTTTCCCCACCAGAAAGCTTTCCCACTCCTCTGCCTGCCTCGGAGTTTCTACAAGTGCTGGTGGCTGACCCCTGCGCCACACAGAGCAAGCTCTCAGTAAATGGTGCTTGTTCTCATTTGGGAGGTCTTCTTGATCTCAGTGCCAGCTAGGTGGCAGTATCTTGTGGGGATGAGGCAAGGTTCTCCAGAGGGTTGTATATTTTTTGAATCAGCGACCAACATATATGGTGCTGTTTTTCCAATAGCCAGAAGTCATAGGTCCAGGAAGCAAGGGATGTAAATAGGAATGGCACCACTCCCATTACCCTAAGTCACCCACTAGCAAAATTTCTGATTCCTAGTCCCACAACCTCATGTTCTACCAGCCTGGAGGTCTTAAAACACAAGAGGGCGAAAGGCTCCTACAAGGAGACACAATGATTCCATTGACCTGGAGGTTAAGACTGCCACTCGGCCACTTTCGTCTCTTCGTGCCTCTGAATCAATAAGCAAAGGTAGGGAATTGTGGTGTTGCCTGGGGTGACTGATCCTGACTACCAAGGGAAAATTGGACTACTACTCCACAATAGAAGTAAGGTACAATATGTCTGGAATACAGGAGATCCCTTAGGGCCTCTCTCAGTTTTACCATGCCCTATGATCAAGGTTAATGTAAAACTACGATGACCCAAGTAATAGGCAGGAATGAAGGGCTGGGTCTACTCACCAGGTAAAGAATAAAACCAGCTGAAGCACTCACTAAAGGCAAAGGGAATACAGAAGGGGCGGTGAAAGAAGGTAACTGTAAACGTCAGCTACGGCCACAGGATCAGTTACAGAAACAGAAACGAGGACCACAATCATCATGAGTATTTCCTCCTTATTTTACTATGAATATGTTTGTGTATATCTTTTTTTTCCCTCTCTTATGCACTTATCATGTAACATAAAATGTACCAATTTTTATCATAGGATTTAAGTATGCCAATTCCACATCATAGTGTTTAAGTTACATGATATCAAGGAGAAAAGAAAACATCACTCAAGGACCTACCTCCTCTTCTAGGGAAGGAGTTAGTGCCTTTTCCGCCGTACAAAGGTTGTATCGTGTTAGGCAGAATCATGACCCCTTTATTTGGTCATAAGTAATTACTTATGGCTTGAAGAGATGTGTATGGGTGCCAAGTTGACAAGGGGTAGACTTGTCATGGGTAATTTTATGTGTCAACGTGACTGTCCATGGGGAGTCCAGATTAAACAATATTTCTGGATATGTCTGAGGGCATTTCCAGGTCAGAGCAGCATTTCCATTGAATCAATCGATTCCAAAACATATTGCCACCCCCCACCATGTGTGTGGGCCTCATCCAACCCACTGAGGGCCTGAGTAGAAAGAACAAAAAAGAGGAGGAAGGAGGAATTCAACCCTTTTTTCCTTGACTTGCTGTTTGAGCTAGAACAACTCATTACATCTCCTGCCCTCACACTGGGATTTATACCATCGGCTCCCCTATTCTCAGACCTGCAGACTCACACCGAATTACACCATCAGCTTTTCTGGGTCTCAGTCTTGCAGATGGCACACTTTTCAGCCTCTATAATAACATGAGCTGACTCTCCACATACTCACTTCATGAAAATCTACAGCACACACTGACAAACCAATCACATGTTTGTCCTTGCCCCACACACCAAAAAGGATGACAAGGAAACAAAAGGGCCAGAAGCGCAGCACGGGTTGTGGGACACCCCATCACTGAGAAGCCCATTCCCCATGGCAGCGGAGGGTTTTATCAGCTGCAACTCTATTCTGAGGGACTGGGCAGGGAGTACCCACCTCAGAAGAGCCCCTAGGGGAATCAGGGGGTGACTGAAAAGTGGCCTTGAAAGAGGCCTCCACAGGCCTCCCCCAGTGTTCTAGAGGGATCACAGATGTTCTGCCAAGACATATCAGCTGTGGTTCATGCCTTTGTCTGCGTGGCCTATGTGGATGTGTGCAGGGCACCAGGACACCAGAGCAGAACCATGTCTCTATACACACAGCAAGACCCTCACGTAAAAAAAAGTCACAGGATACAGAGGCCCACACAACACTCAAGGACCAATGGCTATAAAAACCGCACAGCGAAGCCTTTAGCCCCACACATAAACACACACCCCTTCAGAGCACAGACTCAGCTGTGCCCGTCCAGTTGTGCAGTCCGACACAGGGACTGCAGCTCCCCCAAACACAAAACAATCAGCCGTACCCACCTGACATTGAAGAGCCAGTCCGGTGTGTTCCAGTCACCGAAGTGTTATTAGCCAGCTTCTCCGGCTTGGGAGGCCAAGTGGAGCAAACAGACGGTGGCTGTAGAGCGAAGGTTCATGGTAGACATTACCCAGCATGTGTTATGTGGCCCCACTGAGTCCACACACACACGGGACATGTATCCCCACTGCATGTCCCATCTACATGCCAGCCCCCTGTTCCTACAGACGTACCTCCCAGGGTGCCAACACTGTCAGCCCTAGGGGTCTAGGGAGTCAGAACCCCCTCCCTCCAGATCAGGCCCTCACTGGTAACCCAGAGGAGGCCCAGAAGCCCACAGCCCAGAGTGACCCACCACCTATGTCCACACTAGAGAGGAATGCTGCTAACGCAGGTCAGACCAGGGTTGCCAGAGGAGACCTTCCTGCTCCAGCAGCAGAGCAAGGCTGTGGAGCAGCTTCCACACCCAGACCTGCCTGACTTTGCCCACCCAGACTTCCCAGGACTTGGAGCAACCAGGTACACCGAGCTTGCCTGGGCAGAGGGGCCTTGTGGTCACCCACCTGGCCAGAGCATGAATCTCTATCTCAGACCCAGGCTTCACGCAGATGCCCTTCACAGATGGGGAACTGAGAGGTGGGCCCAGACTGAAACCCCAGCACCTCCCGCCATCTAGGTCTCCTCCAGGACTCAGGTGGGCACCCTCACCCAGATGCTGTGATCACCCACTGCCTAAGATCTCCAGGGAGGTGACAGTGCCCAGGCCTAGACCCAGCCCATTCCTGCAGCCACTCAAAGCGGCTCAGCTCCCACATGGCAGCTCCGGCTCTTGTCACCAGCCAGGAGTCTGGTGCAGGGTGCCAGGGTGCTCTCCCCTGTGCTCATTCTATTCACTTCTGGTTCCAGGCCCAGAGGGATCACAAGAACATGTGGGGAAGGGAGAGGCAACCCTGCCCGGACTGAGGAAACACCCTGGAGAAAACTGTGAGGACCATGTGGGGACTTCAGTACAACCCCAGATGGCTCTAGAACCCCCCCCCACCTCCCTGTGTTGCCCTCCCTCCACCCTTCCCCAGTTGAAGCCCTGTCATCTCAAATCCCACCGTGGTGGCTACTGAGTAACTTGTGAAAGGCAAATCTGATCATGTCTGTGCCCCTAAACCTTCAGATCCCCCTACTGCTCTTAGGACAAGCCCTCAGGAGCCTCTGTAACATGTACCCCAATACACTCTCCCTTTGGCTGCTGCGGCCCAGCCTCATGGGTCCTCTTGAGTAGGGGACAATGAATTTGATCAGTTTCAAGGTCAATCAGATATCAAGGGTAGGGGCTTCTCTCTAAAGTGACTTAACAGGATTCTTGATACAACTAGACCAGGCAGGCTGAAGACGGCCCAAGTGATGTAGGAAAGCTAGAGAGAGAGAGAGTGCATGAGCAGTGAGGAAGAGCAGAGGGAGAGGGAGAAGCAGACTCCCTGCTGAGTGGGGAGCCCGATGTGGGGCTCCATCCCAGGACCCTGAGATCATGACCTGAGCCAAAGGCAGATGCTTAACCATCTGAGCCCCCCAGACCCCTGGACATGAATGCTCTTAGCAGCTCTGTTCATCACAGCCCTCAAACTAGAAACGACCACAGCAGTACTTCAAGGAGTGAAATGTTAAACAGTTGGGTGAAGGGGTGGGCACAGGGGTAGTTGTGGAAATGGAGAGAAGTGTTTGCAGACACATATCAGAGGAAGAGTGGACAGGAGAGGGCAATGGATTGTCTATGACATGGGGAGAGACAGGACGTATAAATGCTTGTTGAGGTTGGATCAGGATCGCTAAGTTAACAGTGGTAGAATCTATTCAGATGCGATGTCTGGGGGACTACCAAGGCAAGGAAGAAGGGTTTGTTAACCTTCAAAATAAAACTGTCGGTTATTTTACCAGCAAAGTGGATTTATTTGGGAATAGCAGAGAATTGCAATTCGGGGCACCCAAGCTACAGTAAAACCATGGGCAAGTCTGGAGAATGAAGGACAGGAATGCTATTTTATAGAGGAAACAAGAGTTGGGAAGGGCTGGAGTAAACTGGGAGTAAACTGGGAGTCTGAAGTACAGTGGCTCCTCATTGGCTGAGTTGGGATGGTCTTCCGTTGGCTGGGCTGTTGCCTGCCGGGTTAGTAGAGTAGGCCTCTTCCTTTGGGGAATATGAGGGAAGTCTAGTCCTACTGGGACCTCCAATTTGCCACAAGTGGTAGGGTGTGAGAGTTCCCCCTCTGGCCGTCCCACTCCATTTTAGTGAAGTTTTCCTTTATTAATTTTCACAGGTTGGACTCTTTTTATTATTTAATTATTTACTTACTTATTTATAAAAATTTTATTTATTTATTTGAGAGAAGGAGATAGAGATAGTGACAGCGAGAGAGAGTACAAGTGGGGAGAAGAGGGGGGAAGCAGGCTCCCTGCTGAGCAGGGAGCCCAAGACATTGGGGCTCCATCCCAGGACCCTGGAATCGTGACCTGAGCTGAAGGCAGATGCTGACTGAACCACCCAGGTGCCCCTGGTTGGACTTTTTTAATATGTCATATCTGTAAGGTCTCCAACTCAGAAAATGTAAGAAGTTGTTGTATATCTAATTCTGGATGGAATGAGAAATCTAGAGGTTTTGTAAGCACAGAGTTAATAATCAATGCCTTAGGAGTAGACTAGATCACACAGAGGTTATTATTATTTTTTAAAGCATAGTTATAAAAGAATAGGGCCCAGTGTTGATCTATCATGCACTTCAAACTTAAAAACCCAGGGCCTATGCCTGCAGCAAATAGTGCTGTGGAGGAGCATTGAGAGATACAGGAATAAAAGGAGAAGATCTGGTGTCAGGAGTCAGAACAAGAGTGTCCCCAGAAACACAGGTGAACCACCCAGCCTGCTTCTCCGCCCCTGCCCACCACAGTCTCAGGCAGGCAGTGCCATCCCAGCCCTTCTTCCTTTCCTTTCCACTCAGATCCAGGGCCAAACTGGGTGGGCGGATCCTGAATCCACAGGCCTGGACTCCCTGTCTCCTTGGCATCACCCCACATACCTGGCACCCTTAGTCATTCACTCACTGCCCCAACTGTCCAAACCAGAGGCTGGCGGCCCAGACCTACTGCATCATAGCCCTCTTTGCAAGAATTGGGCTGCTTTCCCAAGGGAAGGACATTCCCTTCACTTGGTGGGGACAACAATCCTTTTGTACCTGGACACAATCTTCATGTGTCTTGCACATGAGAGCAACTGAGGCCTCAGGGATGAGTGGCCTGCTCATCACTGTTGCTCTCATGAAACAGCCCCAAGACACAGAGAGGAGCTTTTGGCTGGTTGGAAGCGCTATGCAGGAGGAGGAAAAACAGACAGCCACACAAACATTCACACATCCTAGGGGGCTTTGGTACTCTTGCTGGGGGCAGCAACAGTGGGAGCAGAAAATGTTTCAAGAGGCAGTGGCTGCCAACTTCTTGGGTCCCTGGGCTGACAGCCCTAGCTGGTTCAGACAGATTCTGGTTGTTTTACTGATGTTACTCTGGAGGGGGTGAGGGCTTGGAGCTTCCTAGTCTGTCATTTCCTGACCAGCACCGTACATTTTATTCTGTCCACTCTACTCTTTCTCCTCAATACACAGTCAAAAATAAAACAACAATAATCTGCATACATTGTATTCAATTTTCAAATTTGATCAAAGTTTAATAACAGAGGGAAACAGTTGTGAACAAGTTTGGTAAGGGAATTTTATTTATCTTTTTCAAAGTTATCAAAATGTTCAAGTAAAGTGTATAAAAATTTTAATATGTTTAAAATTGGAGGAAGTAAATAAACAATCCCTCATGGTTCTTTCTGGCCCACCCTTTCTTTCTTCCACCTCCAGGCTGCACAGCCTCCCCGCAGCACCCGTGACTCACCTGATGAAGCATCTGCCTTCCCACTGGTCTAGAAACTTCTCTCATTCATCTTTATCTCCTGTGTTCCCCACATGCCTAAGGCCACTGCAGTCACTGACATGGTGAATTATTTCTCCACTGAACCCAAGGGCTGGATGAAAAAAAAAAGGAAGAAAGAAGAAAATCTCTACTATTTGTTCTGTGAAGTCATAACCTTAATGGAAGCTGGAACAATTGAGCATAAATGTTTGGAAAGAGATTATTTCCACATCAGCCCCTGACCTGCCATACGGCTAATGTGGCAGTGAACATAACTGGTATTATTGACATTTCCTGGGTGAGCTTAGAATATTCAGGCTCAAAGGAGAAACCTGACCATTTGGCCAAAGGTGTATCAACTCAGGAGTAAGAGCAAGTCCTTATTCATTATTTCATTGTCAGGAACTCAGCCACCACTTCTCCTCTGTATTCTCATGCAGGGACATCTGGAAACTGAGCAGATAAAGCTGAGAAAAGAGGAAGAAGCCATGGGAGAATCCAGTCTTTTAAAACATAAAGGACCACACAGATAGATAGTATTGCTAGTCCTGAATCCACAAACGTTCACCTGGAATGACCCCCTTCTAGTCCAACCCACAGGTTATGTGCAGAAGGATCTGAGACAGACAGACAGACAGACAGGGAGCCCTCTCCTCTCCCCAGGGTCAAAAGGAAGAAAGGATTGGCTACTCTTCACATAAGGAAGACATTCATATCCCCATTGTGCAGATAACAAAATGAAAATCATAGACTGTATGGACTAAAGTATGTCCTCCAGGACTTCATATGTTGAAGCCTGAGCTCTGTGCATGACTATATTTGGAGATGGGGCCTTTAAGGAGGTAATTTAAGTTAAATGGGGTCATAAGAGTGGGGCCCTGATCCAATAGGACTGGTGTCCTTATAGGAAGAGGAAGAGGCACCAGGAGTGTGCGCACACAGAAGAAAGACCATGAGAGGACACAGCGAGAAAGCATCTCTGCGAGCTGAGGAGAAAGGTCTCTGGAGAAACCAAACCTGCTGACACCTTGATCTTGGACTTGTGACCCTCAGAACTGTGAGAAATAAATATTTGTTAAGCCATCCAGTCTGCTGCGGCAGCCATAGGAAATTAATATATATAGGGTTTTATACTTTAATTAGACCTGTTCTGAATTATTATCACCATTTAATTCCTAAGATTAACACCAAATCCTAGGAAACCCTCATACTTGTCACATGGGGATTCTTGTCTCCAAGGTAAGGACCCCACTCTGGAGTTTCTGAGTTCATAATTCCTGGTTAGGTATGCATTGCTTCTCTAACACCCACCCTAGTCCTTTGGAGCCACCCCCTCCCTGCTGTGCCCTGCCCCACCCTCTGAATGCACCTGCCTTCAGTCATCTTGGCTCATCCACATGTGGATTTCAGGCAGCAGCAGGACAGCGACCCCAGTTCTGCCCTCCATAGCCTTGGACACATGGCCAGGCTACTTTAGATCTATTTAATGGTGGAAGGAACAATCCAAGAACTCATGTCTTGCTGGAGGTTTGGTGACTCTCATCACGCAAATCAGGCACTAAAAACCCTTTGCAAAGGTAAGAAGCTGGAGGACAAACATCATGAGTCTACTGCTGGGTACCACAATCCCCATGGGGCAGACAGGCTCTGCAAATAGAGTGAAGTTCAGTTTGGGAGGAAATTGAGTTCACTCTTTCAGATATCTTAGTGAAGTGGTAGATGGAGTTCTGTTCTAGCATATGAAAGCATTTGTAGACTGCAAAGTACTACCTAAATTAATGTTAATCATTAACTGGACTGCGTGGACAAATATTGTTAGAGTGTCAGGAACAGGCGTAGATGGTAACCCTTTGACCTGGGAAATGCCAAGAGGAGAAACCATTTCTGATACTGCTGAGGCCCTCTGATTGGGATTTACATATATTTGCTCATTTAGTCCTCATTATAAGCCTGCTATGGATTGGTTATCCTTTTGGATTGGTTATCCTTTTAACAAGGACAAGAGCTAGGTTCAGAAAGCTTTACTGAAATGATGAAGTCATATGTCTAGAAAAATGACAGAGCTGGCATGTAAGCTTAGCTCTGCCTGTCTCTTCATCTCCAATTCCCAAACATGCTGGTCCCAAGGGGTGGATCCCAGACCTAGGTTTTCCCTGGATATGTTGCCTCTGTAGGTCAGAGCTCAGGGACCTTCTGTCTTATCTCACCCTTCACTGTTCACACGCTGACACCAGGTGCCCAACTTCTCCTACCACAGAGTACTCTCCAGGGTGCTGACCCAACTTCCTAAACCAGCCCTACCTCTCTCCTCAGTTCCTAAGATCAGTCTCCCCCACCAGGACAATCCTCAGCCCTCCTGACCTTTCAGTACCCATGCTGGTCCAGCCCCAAATCCAGATGACAGGAATATCTCCCCCTCTTGGAGCTGCATCTGTCATAGCCCCAATGTATTCTATAAATATATGGCATCCTTCTAGGCCTTGGTGATTAAATTATTCTTCCTGCTTTATAACATTTTAGACATTCCCCTTGTCTTTTGAATCTCAGAAATTCTCACCCATTCCTTCACTTTCAAAATGGACTCCCCACCAACCACAAAGATGAATTAGACCATCTGAAGCAAAACTGCAGCTCACGGCCATGACCCTACAAACATTCCTGTATCCTTCCTCATTTGTTAGTCTTCTTCTGTTTAAATTGAAGGTCATATCTATCCCTGGATAAGTCCAGTTTCTCAAATGTATCCCCTTCTCTCCTCTTCTCTGGAGAACTTTTTATTTTTTTAAGATTTTATTTATTTATTTTGACAGAGAGACAGAGAGAGGGAACACAAGCAGGGGGAGTGGGAGAGGGAGAAGCAGGCTTCCTGCCAAGCAGGGAGCCCGATGTGGGACTCGATCCCAGGACCCTGGGATCATGACCTGAGCCGAAGGCAGACGCTTAACGACTGAGCCACCCAGACGCTCCCTGGAGAACTTTTTATTATTAATTAGAAGCTAATCTCCTTTACGGACCTCTTCCCAATCCAGCCCTATAAACTCCTTTAGTCTCTTCTTTCTGGAAACAGATCCTCCTCTGAACCAGTTTATCTCTAGTTCCTGCCCAGTTATTTCCTCCCCTTCAAAAGTGAACCAAAAGAGCTGTGCTCAGCAACAGTCCCCGCCTCCCCTCAGCCTCTGGAGGACTAAGGGTGAGCTCCATGAGGATACTGATCTGCATATTTACAAATCTTCATAACATCACAGTTACTTCCCATAATCAAATCAGATGAATTTTTCTCAGTCTTCCACTTGGAATCAAAGCAGAAGTGGACCACTACCTCCTTTGGGGAAGTTCATGTTTCCTAGGATTCTCTGACATCTCAAACTCCTGACTGAAAAACTCATGCAATCCAGTTTTCCATTGTTGTCTCTATAATGACGATGTCTAAAATTTCATTTCTAGATTTCATTTCTGAGGAACCATCTATACATGCCATGTGGAAACAGGCACTTAAAATGAAATGCATCTCACACTGAAGCCAATAACTTCCTCCCCCAAATAAAAATTACTTCTCCTCTAGTCTCTAATCTTAGATTGTGGCTCTGCTATTCATTCAGGGACTCATCTTTGATAGACCTCAGGACCATACAAACACAATCAAGCATTGCCTTTATCTCTTCTCTGAGCACCATTATCATCATTCACTTCCAACCCAACACCTACACACATACCCCTGCCTGCACTCCAATGCTTCAGTTGCAGTTTCAGTGTCCGTTCTCAGGCATTCCTTCTTTAAATTATTCCCTAAGTGTCTCCTCCCTGTTGTCTTGAATAGAACCTGTAGGACATTCACCTAATTTCTCACTGTATTTTGTTCTTTTCTTTATTTCCTGTATCCCCCACTGGCCGACCTGCAGAAAAGTCAGCTGCAGATTCAAAAGGCAAGTTTCCCTTGACTATTACATGTGAATTATAAACTCACCAATTCCATGTACACAAGAGCCTGACCTTCTCTCAGATGACCTGTCACCAAAGGCCTGTAGCCAAATTAAACCATCAACTTCAGATTAAAAATTTCTTGAACAGGTGTTGGTGAGGATGTGGAGAAAAAGGAACCCTCATGCATTCTCAGTGGGAATGCAAACTAGTGCAGCCATTGTGGAAAACAGTATGGATTTGAGGGTGTTCCTCAAAAAGTTGAAAACAGAACTACCCTCTGAAACCCTCAGTTTTTATACATGAACAATGAATCATGGAACACTATATCAAAAACTAATGAAGTACTACATGGTGACTAACATAATAAAAAAATAAAGTATATGATCATAAAAAAAAGAAAATAGAACTACCCTACAATCTGGTAATTGCACTACTGGGTATTTACTCAAAGAATACAGAAACACTAATTCAAAGGGATACATACACCCCTATGTTTATAACAGCATTATTTATAATAGCCAACAAATAGAATCAACCAAGTGTCCATCTACAGATGAATGGATAAAGATGATGTAGTATATATCATCAATGTAATATTCTTTCAGTTTCTGTCTGTCCTGAAAGCTCTTTATTTCTCCTTTCATTCTGAATGACAGCCTTGCTGGGTAAAGTATTCTTGGTTGCATGTTCTTCTCATTTAGTACCCTGAATATATCATGCCAGCAAGTTTTTGTGGATAGTTCTGGTGTTAGTCTGATGTTCCTCCTTCTGTAGGTAAGGAACCTCCTATCTAGCCTGCTCTCAGGAGAGCTTCCTTGGCTCTAAGACTTGCAAGCTTCACTATTTTATGTTGGGGTGTTGATCTATTTTTATTAATTTTGGGAGGGGTCCTCTCTGCCTTTTGGACATGAATGCTTGTTTCCTTCCCCAGATTAGGGAAGTTCTCAGCTATGATTTGCTCAAATACACCTAGTTTCTTGAAGCCTTTCTTCATGGGCTGTTAGTTGTTTTTCTCTCTTTTCCTCAACTTCCTTCTTTTCCATCAGCCTATCTTCTAGATCACTTACTCTCTTCTGCCTCAATCACCCTAGCTGTTAGAACAAGCACCCTAGCGGCATCTAAGTTGTAGCATTTTAGGTTTGGCCTGATTAGATCTCATTTTGCCCTTAGAGATTCTGTACTGTCTTTTATGCTTCTTTGAAGCCTAGCTATTAAGTTTATAATTGCTATCCTGAATTCCATCTCTGAAATCTTATTTATATCCATATAGATTAGATCTCTGGCAAAGGACCAAAGGTTCTTTTTTTGTGAATTCCTCCTTCTAATCATTTTGCCCAGGGAAGAATGGGTGAGTGGGTGAGTAGAGTCCAAAATATCTACCTCGACCCAAGCAAAATTCACCCTAGACAAATCCGAAGTGATCAGAAACCAAAACAGAAAAGCAAACAAAACCAAAGCAAAACAGAAAAAAAAAAAAAAAGAGAGAGAAAAGAAAAAAGTGGGCGGGGGGCGGTCAGAGAGACTAATCTCACAGGGTGGATAAAGCAGGGTGATGCCCTTGTTCCTGAGTATTTTGGTCTGTGTGTGAGAAGACCTAAATTTCAAAGTTGCAAAGAAGGCAAAATATATATATATACAAAAATATAATTGAATAGAGCGAAAGAGACCAAAAATGAAGCATATATCTATAAATTGTAGATGTAAAAAATAAAAGTTAAAAAGTGACTTAAAAACCTTTGGCAGAGGGGTGCCTGGGTGGCTCAGTCGTTAAGCGTCTGCCTCGGCTCAGATCATGATCCCAGGGTCCTGGGATCGAGCCCTGCATTGGGCTCTCTGCTCCGCAGGAAGCCTGATTCTCTCTCTCCCACTCCCCCTGCTTGTGTTCCCTCTCTCGCTGTCTCTCTCTCTCTCTCAAATAAATAAATAAAATCTTAAAAAAAAAAGAAAAAGAAAAACCTTTGGCAGAATAAGAAACTAGCTGAAACAGGAAAAAAGAAAAAAAAAATGAAATGGGAAATTTTAGAATGAAAGATAAATGAATCATGAGAAAAAACCTCTAGCTCAATATACTATTTTCCCCTGGTGCTGGAGTTTTACACTCTTGTGGGATCTGTAAACTAGTTGTGCACCTGTTCTCTCAGTTTGTCTTCTGGGGGAGGGTCCTGCTGTGCTGCTTCTCAGTTGTCTTTGCCTGGGAGAAGTTGCACCGCTGGTCCTCCGTGTGGCTTTTGTTCCCTGGAGGCTTTCCGTGCGTCTTTAGAGGATCAGAATAAAAATGGCTATGCCTGCTCTCTGGCCCCTCTAGGGCAATATCACTTTCTGGTACCCGGTTTATGGAAGACTCTCCCTACCCTCTTTATCTTCTGATATCTCCCCTCAGAGTCACGTCTCTGCACCTCCTACCTTGAAAAAAGCAGTCGGTTTTCTACTTGTAGAGTTCCAGATATATTTTCTTGCATCTCAGGCTGAATTCATGGCTGTTCAGAATGGCTTGATAGATATCCAGCTAAATTCAAGGGACCAGATGAAACAATGTCCCCTACTCTTCCGCCATCTTGCCTGTTGGATCCAACTGCGCAACATTTCCAATGTGCCTATCATCCGCAAACATTCTGCCTTGTGGAACTAACCAATGGTATCATAAAATCCCAACTGGCAAAACCCATGGTGTCTTTCCATTTGTCATGGCCAAAAGCTTTTCCCTTAATACCACTGAATCTTAGGTCCACTCTCCATGAGAGACCTAAACTTTCACCATTTGAAATAATTACTGGAAGGAGATTTAGTCAAGGGGCCTCTGAATCCAGCAACTTAAAGGTGATATGATGACTTACCATAAGGAAGGGCAGTTGTAAACAGGTGCTTCAAAGAAATGAGAAATTGGTGGAATAGTCTGTCCACAGCATATTCCTGGGAAACAAAGTCATCCAGCATTATGGCCTCCACCACACCTCCAAAGACTACACCAAGCCTCTTGAGGGTTCATACCAGGTATTGTGAATCGCTAGATAGAAGGCATTGACTCATAGATTCTTGTCTATCATTTCTTTTGAAAAAGTCTGCAGCATCCAACTGGACTACCAAACCAATGGGACACCTCAAACTGACTGTAGCCCAGAAAAAGAAGCAGATGACATCTGAGTGGACTGCTTTCCCAAGACACAGGACCAGACCAATTCCATAGTACTTTCATCACACAAAAATCTAATGGAAACTCCTAAAGTTGCTGAAATCTTTGGCCTTTTGTTTCTGTGTAGGATTTGTTGTGATATTTGTTCTTTTACACTTAGCAGGGCTTCTTCATGGTGGTAACCAAACTCTCAAAGGTTTCTGAATGCCTACCATTGTTCCCAGTTGTTCACTTTGCCCTTATCTCCTCTCTTATCTAGAAAGATGGTATTATTGTTTAGCGATGACAATCCTATGCTTCACCTGGCAACCCATATGATTGCTGGATCTGTCATTGTTCTCCCACGGGAGTCGTGCAAGATACAATGACCCCACAGTCATTCCTATCTCCCAATTTTACAATTGCACCTGATTACACAGCTAGCCATACTACAGCACCATCTGCCATAACTTATCCTGTCCAAATCTACATATTCAATATCCTGTCTCCAGCTGTTTCTTAACACCCCCACAAATTGAGAACTCTTACTGGATTTTAGCAAAAACACTAACAAAAATACTCTAACCCTACCACACGAAACTCCCACGCTGTCACATTCTCACATCATTCTCCCTTCCTGCCTCTCAGCCTCACCTTCCCCATGTGAGCAATGACCCACGTGAGTAAGTAAGAGGGAACCCATTTGTTCCACCTTTCTGGCACAACCTGACATTGTGAATGGCTGTAGCGTCCCACCCCATGCCACTAGGGGCTTGTCAAAGGAACCTCACTTCCCAACCTTGGACATCACCCCTCACTCACTCCTGGTCTCAACATCCTTTCCAACTGATGAAACCAAACGCCCTCAGAACATGTCTGAAATCCTCTGTGCACCTGGGGGGGGGGGAGGAGGGAGGGGATACATTTTCATTTGCATCTTCCATCTCCAGCCCTGGGCTTATGAATGTTTTGATAGCTGGAGAGGCCCTGGTGCTTGCTGCATGTTTTCTAGGACAGCCAATGTCTCCTTTTACTGTTTTCAAAATGGCTGCTACCCCTAAACCTCACTTACAAAATTCAAGACCCTTATGAATGATAAAAAATTACCTGGATGTGGTGCCTGGAAGACAATAGCTATGCCACAGCCAAGGCTGGGACTTTCCTGTAGGATATTCTGGAGATCAGTATAACCCACACCTTACAATCATTAGCTCAGGGCTTGGAGCAGGCACAGCCCATCTACAAGTTGTGATGCAAAATCTTACCAGAACTCTTAACAGAATAGCTCATTCCACCTTCAGAGCCAGCAGAGCCCAACGTAAGTCTTTAGATTCCCTAGATCCTGAGGTCCTCAACAAGACTGCATTAGATTACTTACTCACAGCCAAGGAGGAGTTTGTGCCACAGCTGAAACATCTTGCTGTATGTGTATGAGCTCATTTCAACAAGCAGAAATAAAAACCACCGAGTTACTCACATTATACAAGTCCCTAAAGAGATATTTGAGCTTTATTCCAGAGTGGTTTCATGTCAAGTTTCTGATACTTTCAGCTGGCTGCCTTCAGCACTTGGGGCTCTCTTGTGTTCAGGCTTATAAGTTATACTGTTGAATATTTTAATTTGTGCCCTATTTGCAATTTTCCAATTGCTCAGTCTTTGCATTTCTCATTGTGCTACTACTCAAAATGTCAAAATGATGGTTGCACAAAGAATAGAAACTTTTCATCAGATCTACCTAGAAATGAGACCCTGGCCCCAACTGACATCACAACCCTATTTCTTAAAACCTTCTTGTTACTCAGATATGGTCCTAAGACTCACCTAGCATTCTTGCTGAACATAACAAATATCAATGAACTAAGAAACTCACCCTTTGGGGGGACATGATGGACCGAGAGCAGGTTGCCAACCACTTCAGCAATGAAAGGGGCCTGTAGGATCGTAAAACTTCTTCATGTTACTTCCTGTTGGAAAGATCTTGAAAAAAAGGTGGTGGGGGGAATGTGAAAGAAGATTTGAAATGAAGTAAGCATTGCTAAGAGAGTCACTCAAACTAGAGTATAAAGGGCAGTAAGGAAGTAAGGCATATGCACACCTCCTGTTTCAATTTTCAGAACACCATGAACTTTCACTTCTGGCAATTGTAACTGGTCAATTTTAAGTGGACACCTCCTGGAACACATTGTTCTACTTTGGACTGAAATAGAGACAATGGAACAACTGTTAAGGAAATGGCCGATCTTGTATTTGACAGTCATCCTGAACACTGAGCACTCACCATAATTCTTTCAAACAAGTTTGTATTTTCCCTTCATAAACCTGCACTCCCTGCTCAAAATTAGGAGCACACCTGATTTCTCTCCACTCTATGTCACCCAGATTACAGTTTCTAAGTCCCTAACAAATTAAAGTTTTGGTAGTTTTATAGCATCTACTTCTTGATGGACAGGAATTATGTACAAATGCAAGGCCCACTTTTGGTTATTTATACAATGTCATCATGTGATGGCAAACGTCAGAGGAAGAATGGAAATGCCAAAATATAAGTTGACACTTCAAGTTAAAGTCAGATTCCTAATTTTGTTTAAAGTTACACGTTTTTAGAAAAATTGCTCCAGGAGAAAAATCTCTAGGTATAATAGAAGATATCTTTTTAAAAAAATTTTTATTGTTATATTATCACCATACATTACATCATTAGTTTTTGATGTAGTGTTCCATGATTCATTGTTTGTACATAACACCCAGTGCTCCATGCAGAACGTGCCCTCTTTAATACCCATCACCAGGCTAACCCATCCTTACACCCCCCTCCCCTCTAGAACCCTCAGTTTGTTTTTCAGAGTCTATCGTCTCTCATGGTTCGTCTCCCCCTCCGATTTCCCCCGCTTCATTCTTCCCCTCCTATTTTCTTCTTCTTCTTCTTCTTCTATTTTTTTTTAACATATATTGTATTATTTGTTTCAGAGGTACAGATCTGTGATTCAACAGTCTTGCACAATTCACAGCACTCACCATAGCACATACCCTCCCCAATGTCTATCATCCAGCCACCCCGTCCCTCCCACCCCCCACCACTCCAGCAACCCTCAGTTTGTTTCCTGAGATTAAGAATTCCTCATTTCAGTGAGGTCATATGATACATGTCTTTCTCTGATTGACTTATTTCGCTCAGCATAACGCCCTGCAGTTCCATCCACATCGTTGCAAATGGCAAGATCTCATTCCTTTTGATACCTGCATAATATTCCATTGTATATATATATACCACTATTCATTCATCTGTCGATGGACATTTTGGCTCTTTCCACAGTTTGGCTATTGTGGACATTGCTGCTATAAACATCGGGATGCATGTACCCCTTTGGTTCCCTACATTTGTATCTTTTGGGTAAATACCCTGGATCATATGGTAGCTCTATTTTCAACTATTTGAGGAACCTCCATACTGTTTTCCAAAGTGGCTGCACGAGCTTGCATTCCCACCAACAGTGTAGGAGGGTTCCCCTTTCTTCGCATCCCCGCCAACATGTGTCATTTCCTGACTTGTTAATTTTAGCCATTCTGACTGGTGTGAGG